>NW_011888797.1:635118-656526 GCF_000151845.1 Pteropus vampyrus | reverse complement strand
AAATCATATTAAAGCTAATTTATCAACTAAATCATATTGGCCATATATTGACAACAGTGCTAGATGATTGACCCTAAAGTTTCCATCTGTTTGTATCATTAACATTTATATTCTTAAACACTAAATTCGGAGAAATATCTTCAGAGGCATCTATTAATTTCTCTATGAAGATACCTTTCCTTCCTTTTTTTCCTCTGTCTTATTTTAGCTGATCCAGTACAATACCTAGCATCAGGAAGGAACAAAAGCCCAGATAATAATGAATTGCTTAATAAAGTGTTTGGAATGAGACTTTCAAAAATAGTTTCTTTTAGTTAGTTTTAATAAAAGGTACACCTAGTTCTTGATTAGTCAGCTATTGCTGTGACAACAAACCAAAAAATATTCATGACTTACAACAACGAAGATTTATTTCTTCCTCACAGGTCTGTAAGTTGGCCAGACTCTGCTGGGCAAGAATAGACTCAGTTGGGTATGTGTCAGTTGTTCTAGTCTATGTGTGTTTTTACTCAGGGACCCAGGCTCAGAAAGCAACCACTATTGGAGTTCCACATTCCATAGGTTAAAGCACTTCAGATGGCTAAGCCCAAAGTCAGTGGGGCAGAGATTATACTTTGTCCACAGGGAAGCTGTGCTGAGGGAGGAAAGGAAGAATTTTGATGAAATAATGCAATCTTTTATAGTACCTATGTTTTTTAGAACATATAAGACATTTGGCCTTCAGAAATCCTTCCATTCACATGCAAATCATTAGGTCTTTTTATGTACAAGTTAGAGTCAGAAACTTTTAGCATTTTAGAGGTGGAAGGACCTTGAAGAGTCAGTAATCCTATTGCTTCATTATATAGATAAAATATGTGGCATTGGTGGTATAGTGGTAAGCCTAGCTGCCTTTCATTATATAGATTAAATAGTGTGGCACTAAGTGGTTCTTGCTCATGATTAGATTCTGTTAGTGGTAACCATGGATGTGAAACCCAGCTTATCATTCTTCACAGTCAATGCATTATGCTGCCATTTGGTTAATTATTTCATCTAGGTCACTCAGCCCAAACTGGAGAGGGGATTTAAACTCAGAACTGTGGTTACACCCACACTGTTAACCACTATGTAGGGATGGATATAATGCAGAGTGCATTATTTATAATGCCAAAAAGTTGTCCACCAATAAGAAAAAATAAAAGAAATTAAGCTATATCTAAACGATAAAATTTTATTTGGCCATGAAAAAAAAAATCACACTTTCTAAAAGTTTTAGGGACATGAGAAATATTTATAATATTAAATAAATAAAGCTGAATACAAATCAACATACATAAAATGAATCAATTTTATTGCTAAAAAGTGTCACACATGTACATGTATATTATACATATTTATATAAATATAAATACATTTCTATGTACATATTCATTTAACAATTGGTTTTCTCACTAGATTCTGAGTTGATGAGGTGGTACTTCATTGGTTTACAACTGTACACCTAACAATTATCACTGTGGCTGGACCTAGTAAATATTAAATAAGCTTTGAATGAATGAATGAATGAATGAATGAATGGCAAAAAAAGTCTAGAAGAATATACACCAAAGTGATAATAGCAGTTTTCTCTAAATTCTGCAATTGTGGATTATTTTAATTTTCCTTGTTATACTTCTAAGTATTTCCACAATGCTCTCTATCAAACATGTATAGATTTAACTTATTTAGGTTTTTTTTGTTGTTTTTTTTTTGAGTGAAGCGGGTTGTAAAGGGAACCTGTATTTAAGAACCTGTATCTTAGATGGCTTAAGCATCAATCTGCTGGAAGATAGGAAATTGAACAAGATGATCCCTCGGAGATTTCTGTTAGATATAGATAGCTAGTATACCAGGTATCGATTTATCATCTCTCAGCTGCAAATTTATACTCCATTGCCTGTTCTGCAAAAATAGAGGTGAGCCCTTTAAATATTTTTCCTTTGCTAGCCTGCACAATGTTAGCTTTGCCAGTTGAGGGCAATGGAGACACATAATAGGAAAAAGTGGGTTTCTCCTTCCTGGTTCTGGTGTACTTACTCCTGCAGTGCATGATGGTCAACAGCCTGCAGTGGACCCCAGCACCCACTTGATCAGTTGCACCGCTGTAAGAACAGTTTGCCCTAGCATCCTAGAGAGCAGATTTCCAGCAACTTCTGGAATGAAGATATTTATCAACTTACTCTAGCATGTCACCCTACTCAGCGCCTGCCATTCAATGAGCCATGACTGTGCCCTCCCTCCCTGACAGGTTCAGATCAGCTTTGGGGGTAGGGGATATCTTCCTCAGGACATCATCTACCTCAGTCCTAGAGTAGTGGCTGCTTCTTATTTCTCCTATTCCTATACTCCTTTTACTCCTTACTAGCTAATTGCTCAATATGCAAATCCTCTGTTATGATAAATAGTTCTCTATGTATTAAACTTTTCCTATTCAGATTACTGTATGGTTTCTGCCTCCCAGTTCGACCCTGATTTATACACTTAGATTTTGTGAATTTCAATAATTTTGTTATAATTTTCATCTTCCTCTCTTCACTAAAAAAAGAAGAGAAAGGTAACTAAATACTGAAAGAGGTATGTTTATTACTGACATCAAACCATAATTATTCAAATATGAAAAGGAGAGATATAAAGAAAGTCTTCTCAAAGTATATAAAATTCCAAATGAGCAGGTACGTGATATAAGCCAAGTAAATATCTCTTAAGCAGGAAAGGAGGAAATATAAGTATTAAAGAAAAATATCCCCTTCTGCAATGGTAAACAGCAGAAAGCAAAGCTATTCGCAAACAAGGTATTATAGGAGAAAAACTATCAGAAAACAAAATGATATATGCAAATAAGAAATAAAATTTAAATCTCCATATAGAGTCCACCAAATCAGAAAGCTAAGCAAACAGAAATGAGCTCCTTTTTTTGTAGGGCAGTGGTGCTTATCTAATTCTGAATAATATGATTCTTTCAAATTAGTATTACTCACCTTCTATTCAGAGGATAAGAGAAAAAGTCATAAAAAGGACAGAATGAACCCAAACTTTTGTTAAAGAATAAATTTGCCACAGAAAAAATAAGACTTTAAAAGTGCAGATCTGAAGTAATTATTAAAATGAATTACACAGAGAAATTTGCATAAAAACTAAAGAAATAATTCTAGAACCATTTTAGTCTGTTTTTATCAATTATGAAGCCTGAAGCACAGTGACTTTATTTCATGGGAATTATTGAGAGAATGTAGAAATTGCACTGGCTTAGGTCTTGAATGGACTGGTTGTAAAATTGGGTATTTAAAGAAGTGGTTATCAATTAAAGGAAATATGACATGTAAAAAACTTAACATATTATATTGCATATAATAAGCACAAAATAATGTTAGATATAAAACTGTTAGTTGTTAATAGTAATACAGCCAAAGATCATATTAACCTTTTATTGGCATCACACATTATTACTTATTTGTTCAAAATGCCTTTGAGCTGTTTTCTATAAAGAAACTACCCTACTAGAAATGGTAGAAGATAAAAAGATTATTGGATGTACTAGTACCTTCCCAATTTTCTAATTCCCTATCCCAAAGATTGTTTGAATCATATACTTATCTTTTATTAAACTTAAAGTCAGCAAAAACTGCTGAAGTTTATTTTATTTCTGTCAACTGTTGTTGTCTCACAAGACCTCTATCCTTTACTTATGCCATTAATTTGGCAACCTAAATCCGCTGTCTAATCTTATCCATGTTAACATCGTGGGTGTTTGGCCCAGTGGTCCAGGACTCAAGGTCCTTTTGACATTTGTTGTATTAGATCTCTTTCCCAATGTTGTGGCAACCATAGATTTGATAAGCATTTCTTTTGGATATTCATTCAAGTGGCTCCTATTTAATGAGTGCCTGTTATATACACTATACCAATATCACCTCACTTAATGCTCACCATGAGGAAATACTGAGACTCAAAGAGGTTCAGCATTACATACAAAGAAAGAAACAAACTTTAAGTCTAAATCTTTGATTTTAAAGTACATGCTTTAGATATTGTATTTATGATTCCTAATGCATAAGAAATCACATGAGAAACAGTTATATATTTCTTAGGCTTTAACTAATAGTGTCTAATTCATTAGGTCTAGAGTAGAAACCCAATAATCTGTATTTAAGAGTGATTACACTTTTCCAAGTGGCCCTAATGAATAGGAAAGGGTCTATGGCTCATCAGACTCCTGTGGCATATTACTAAAGATCTCCTTCCTGGTTATATAGATCCATTTATTAAGACTCTCTGGATGCAGTGCATTGTATTATGCTATTATTTAACTTACATTTACTATTTAATTCATGAGATTTTTGTGACACTTCTTTTATTTTGCATGAAGTGGAAGAGAATCCAGTGTGCCAATAAGGAACTTAGCTGAAATCAAGATAATCTACATAAACAGAAATTCATCCTTTCTTTGGACTATAATCCTCATAACTTCATTTGAAAAACAAAATTACTTTAGACTTTAACTAGTGACCTCCATTACAGTATAAAATAGACGCCTAAAGTAGTAGAATTACATTGAAAGAAGACCAGGCTCTGATAGGGAAACTGAGAGCACCTTACGGACAAATTCCATCTTTTTCTAAGTTCCTCTGAGAGCTAACACTAGGAACTAGAGAAGAAAGCAACAGGCTAGTATCATCAAGGGAATGTTCTATAGAGAAAATGGATGGGACGTGAGCTGAAACCTTAAGGAATGAGCAGGTGCTGGCATAAAGATGGAAGATATAGCAAGCAAAAGAAAAGAACAATGACAACATCCAGGAATTGACATGCTGAGTGAAAGAGATCAAAAGGAAACTTGACTGACTGGAGTTATGGTTTATGACCTGAAATCTTGGAAGAGGAGACGAAATTGGACCAGAATAGAGAAAGCATTAAAAGCACAATAGAAGAGTTTAAATTTAATTTTATATGGCCAGAGAAACTTATTATAGGGTTTTAAGTAAGAATCGACATGAGAAAACAATATGTTAGAAGGTGATGATAATTAACAGTCACTATCATTTATTATGGGCCTACCACATGCCAGGATTGTTATAGACAATGCATGCATTTACTCTCCTCCATAAATCATGAGACTGATATCTCAGTTTTGCAACTAAGGAAACTAAGGCTTAAGGGAGGTAAGGGATATGCACAAGATTTCACAATAAAATAGAATGAAGCCCACTCATATATATCTGAATCTAAAGATCACATCATCCTGTGCTGCCTTGCATGAGATTGGCCTGCTATCCTTGTAAGATTTTTATGAGCAAGAAGCAAAGATTCCAGTTAGGAGAGAGGAAAGCTTGGCTTGAGTACTTAGGTTCAGTTTCGCACACATTGGACTTCAGAGGTAATGTAAGATCACTGTTTGGGAATCAATTTACAATTAGAATTACAATATAAAGAAGTTACAAAGCCAAATCTATGCTTCATATGAATGTATCATGAAGGAAGTTCTTAAGAATTATTGAGAATCTTTAGCTATAACTATCATAGACTCTATAACAAGAATATTTAGGAAAAAAAATCTAGATTCTTAAGAAAAATACCATTCATTTGCCTCAAGAAACATTTAGGAGACCAATATTCAAAAAAATAAAATTTCCAATGAAGATTGAAGACCTCAAATAATTTCTGGATGCTTATTCTTTTAAGTAAATAATTAATGGATTTGTGAGATTTCTCCAAGATTTTTATAAATGGTATGACTTTTATCTTCAGATGAGTCTTTTGCCTGATGGGAGAGGCCTCTCAAGATACCCTGACTTCTTTATATTCTATCCTTTTGTATTACATGCAATAGAGATTATAACAGATAATGGAAATAAGAAACAGGTTATGGTTTAGTTGCAACATATTCATTACAGGCAAAGCAGAACTTTTGATGGCTGCAGGAAACTATTTATGGCAGGACTCAAGTCTGTTCTTCTGAAAGTTTTCAGTGTTTCTCTCGTAAGCTGTTCTCATAGCACAGATTCTCTCCTTCCAGATACTCACCAGAACATTTGATGTTTATGTCATTCTTATTTATGCTTTTGTTTTAAGCACTATTTCTCAATAACATTATGAGAACATAAACCATTCATTAAAATTGAATTATATACCATAAGGTATCCAAGTCAGTAGCAGAAAAAATGTTTTCCAAGCCAAGTGAAGCAGAATGATCCCAAAAATAATGCCAGCAGCCCAATTTTACAAACCCTATGTAGCTCTTAGGCCATTTCCACCCAGGAGCGATTAAGACAGGTGTGACATAATTTAAAAGCAAGCATGAACTAATTTTATGAAGGTTATCCATACACAAAAATAAATTTACAAAGCACAGTTTTCTGGCCTAGACTGGGCACAAACCACAGCGTTTGGTTCAGCTCTGCAGGTAATGCCAGATGTTTTTTAAAAAGGTCTGCATAACCTTTTAAAGAATTTGCGTTTCTGGATCAGAATGAAAAGAGACCCACTTTCTTTCTTCTCTTGTGTATTTTTCCCCATCCCCACCGTAGGAACCCATAGACATTATTTTCACTAACTCTGTGTAACCTGGGTCAAGTGATTTACCCTTTTTAAAGGTCAGTTTCCTCCCCTTTAAAATGAAAGAGTTGAGTTAAAAATGATGTCTCTCTAAAGTCCTTTATACTCTTAAGTTCCATGATTCCTTCTGACACAGTTTAGAATCGTTGTATTCTTCTCGTTATATATATTTAGCAAAGTAAACCTCTACCTCATAAACTCTGCTAACATCACTTTCCATTGTTCCTGTAAACTATCTCTAGAAATTACAACCCACTTCCTAAACCATTTTGCCTTTCTTCCAATTAGTATGACCTTGCCTAAAAGAAAAGTATAGTACGTTTCTTCCTGTTAACAGATGTCAAACCTAGACAGGGCTGGAGAGAAAGAAAGGAGTTGTTTCTCAGGTCCCTAGAACTCGCCCATCTGACTCCAGACTGCTTCATCGAGCCCTTGGCACAAAAACGATTTGACAGTACCCCAAACAATGTCACTGGCCAGTCAGTACCTTTGAGAAAAGATGAATTAAGATCATCTTATCTGACACCTAAAAGTAGTTCTATTTTTAAATCACCCCTGAAAGTTATTAAAGTTATTTGTTCTAAGCCCAGACATTTCCAGGTTGTCTTTTTGGAACTGGAAAGGACGTGGTCCACAGCCAACAAATGTCAAAATAAACATTTTCATCTGTTCTAAGAATTAGCTTAAATGCTTTTCTTCTTTTTAAGCCATTTGAAAACAGCAGTGATTACCATGAGGAAAGTGCTGTCTATTTAAGAGGTAATTATAAGGATATGAAATTGACAACAAAATTAGTGCTCGTGGTTGTTTTTTAAAATCCTATTAGCACTTCCACAGCAGACTGGATAAATCTTTTTCCTATTGCTTATAGCTAATTAAAATATTAATACATTTGGAATACAAAAAAATGTGACTGATCAGATGCAAATATTTGCAAGAGATAAATTTATTGTGCATAAAAAAATCACCTCTAAGAAAATTAGATACAAGGAATTTATTTAGTTTATGTAGTTTTTGCCCAAAGTAATCTTTAAAACCAGTGGTAGGTAAGAGTTTATTTTTTAGAAATTCTTAATAGCTAGTGTTTAACTAAGGAAAACAAAATATAAAACCATGAATGTGTTCTTTTTTTGCCAGAATCTAATGTTCTTTTAAAATTTCATTTAAAGGTCCAATGTTTATCATTTTGACATCATTTAACACAGTATAGCTGCAATTCTTATAATATATATTTCACAAACCTGAGGTCCTCTTATCATGTGGCAGAAATAATGCTAGGCAGTAGAAACACCACCGCAAATACATGGTATCTGTCCCAAAACATTCAGTTGGGGACAGAAAACAATATGATTCAATACTATGAGTACTATAATAGAGGCGTGTCTTAGTCAGCTCAGGCTGCTATAAAAAAATGTCATAAACTGGAGGACTTATAAACAGATTTATTTTTTATAGTTCTAGGGGCTGGGAAGTCCAAGATCAAGGTGCCAACAGCTTTAGTGTCTGCTGAGAGCCTGCTTCTTAGTTCACAGACAGATGTCTTTTCACTGTGTCCTCATATCCTCATATGGCAGAAGGGCAAGAAAGTTCTCTGGAATCCCTATTATAAGGGCACTAATTCCACTCATGAGGACTTTGTCCTTATCACCAAATCATCTCCCGAAGTCCCCCACCTCCAAATATCATCCTATGAAAGGAATAGTTTTCAATATATGAATTTTGGGGAAACAAACATTCGGTCCATAGCCAGGGATATATGAGGTCCAATGAGAGTAGCTATGCTTGTCGGGAACAGGGTAACTTCCTCAGGGGCTGTAAGTGAGGCTAAAAGAATGAGTGTGTCAACAGATAATAGGGAGAAACAAATCAAGAAGAGCATGGGCACTAGCACACACACACATACACACATGCATGCAAAGTATTTTGTGTAGCTCTGTCATAGAGTTCACAGGGATAATGACAGTTGAAGTCAGGGAGACCAGATAAAGAATGACCTAAGAAGATTAATGTGTTTGCCAGGGTAAACAATGCTATAACAATTCATAAACCCCAGTGGCTTTACACAAGTTTATTTCTTGTACACATAATACTTCAACTGAGTGCGAAGTGTGTACACTTCCATGTTGTGATTCTGAGAACTCACCTTATTCCTCATAGTGGCACCATCAGATTCAAGAAGAATCTGGTTAATAATATTTAATGCTGCTGAGAGGTCAACCCTCAAAGACCTAAAAAGTGCCCAATGAGTATGGCAACTAATAGGTCACTGGTGGTGCTTTCAGAAGCAATTTTATTAGATCATAGGGTCAGAAGCCAGACCACAATTGAGGGGTGAAGGAAAGGTGAGAAAAAGGAGCCAGTAAATATCCACTATGTTTTAAAAATCTTGGATGTGAAGAATA
The DNA here is from genome assembly GCF_000151845.1 of Pteropus vampyrus. Lineage (NCBI taxonomy): Eukaryota > Metazoa > Chordata > Mammalia > Chiroptera > Pteropodidae > Pteropus > Pteropus vampyrus. The sequence goes on along the minus strand of NW_011888797.1, from coordinate 647,551 downwards.
AGATAAAACAAGGGATATAGATCAAGGTAGATATATTTGAGGTGTTGTTTTATTATTTGTTTCTGTCTTTTTACCACAAGAGAGAATGAGCATGGTTATATACTGAGGGAAAAGAGGAAAAGGTTTCCTCTAGTTTAGAGGAAAAGGTTGTAGATGCTGAGAGTGATAACTGATTAAGTGGAGTCCCAGAGTAGACAGGTGACCATGAGATTCAGAGGACAGATTAAAGGATTAGCCTTAACACTGGATTCCTTCTGCTTGTCTATTAACCTCAGAGAGAAGCAGATGGGAAAAGGAAAAGGCTGTTTCATGAATGTCAAGGACAGTGTCTGAGGTTCAAGCATAAGTTTATGATAACAAAACTCAAATAATAGAGAAATTAACCATCATTGTAAAACAATTACTGATCGTGAGATATTGGATCTATTCCACAGGAGTCCAGAAGGCTACTTAATTTTCCGCATTGGATATGGCTCCTGCTCACTGAATGTGTTTGAACAGCCAGACATTTCATTTCTAGACTTAAAAGCTAGACATGCAAATTAATATATGATTTTAACCATTACTTTGGGATATGTAATAATGTAAATCTTTGAGAAGTTTGAAAGTTAGATATTGATAAAGTAATTCTGAGGGCTCTTCCTACATAAAGAAATGGAATATAATTGCATTTTTCTTTGGACAGATATAAGGCAATTTGATTTTTTTATTTGATTAAAAATATATTAAGGAACAAATCATAGTATTCCTAATGTAAGCGTTGAAAAGAAGCTTTAGGCAAAGTTCTAAGATTTTTGTTTATTCATCAAGACAAAATTTTATTTCAGTGGCCATTTAAATGTTATTTCAAAGGCTAAATTAACCACCGGCTTAATTTTATCGCTCCTAAACTATACTTTTAGTTTTACTCTTTTACTTTCAGGTGTTAGATAATTGGGTCCATTTTACTTTTCTCTTTGTAGAATCCCCAGCATCCACAAAAAATGATTAACTCTAAAATGTTAAGGTAGACTATCAACATACTCTAATGAGTTTAGGGCAGTTTACCATTCTGGTCTCATTTTTCCTTTTTTAAACATTCAGCAATTCTCTGGCTCTTTTGGAATCATAGGATCTTCGTGTAAAAAGAAAACTTAGAAGACTTCACAGCAACCCCTCACAGGTTCATGCATGTATTAATTCATTCAGTGAACATTTGATGAGTTCCCACTTCTTTAGCCTTATCCCTAGTTGTTTCACATTTTTTGTCTACATTCCAGCCACAATGGCCTTCTTTCAATTCCCTAACCTCCTTTCAACCTTGAGGCCTTCTCACACTCTATTTATTCCATGAGTCTGCAATAGTCTCTGCCCAGAATCTGTTCCTTAGTCAGATTGACACCTGCTCATCTTATAAGTCTCTATAATTCACATCACTAACCTAGAGAAAACTTTCTTTCTTTGCCTGCCCTCCAAAATTATCTTAAGTCGGCCCCCCCATTTAAATGCACTCTTATTTTCATATATCTTTCTTTCATATCATATGTAATAAAAGTTGCATTTAATTAATATGTAAATTTTTTATCTAATGACTTTCTGACACCAAACACTAATCTTCACACAATCAGGAACTGTACCTTTTTTGTTCACCCTCAGATTTCTAGATCCCTAGAAGAGTGACTGGTATATAACAAATATTCAATAAAAAGTTGTTGAATGAAGGAAGGAATAATGGCACTCAATGTTTGATAATGAAAAGTACTTACTGATTCTATTAGGGGAGAAATCATGTAAACAAGTAACTATTAGATATTTTAGTGGTTAAGAAGGCAAAGTTTGTACCAGAAAGCCTGGGTTGAAATCTTAACATTGAGCAAAGAACATAATTCACCTAAGGATCAGTTTCCTCATCTATAAAATTGGAGAAATTATAGTACCAACCTGTTGCAGATAATACAGATTGCCTTACTCGTTACGCATTCCAGTTCTGTATCTCACCTTCCTACTAGAGTCTCAAAAAAAGAAAATAAACAAACAAAAAAACCCCAAAAATTTATTCTAGATTCCCTTGAAGCTAAGTTCGTACTTCAAACTTGGTTCCACTGAGCAAACTTAGAGGTGGAAGGAAGCTAAGAAGGCAACAGCCACATGCAACAAACATGGTGGTAGTAATGTCTGGTTCTTTTGAGAAAGTTCTAGTGGAATGTCTCAAATCTAGGCTTAGATACTGGTCCTCATGGGTGATGCCAATGAGTAGGTCTTCTAGAATGGTCAGAAGTATGAGCAGTGGGCATTTCTTCTGTTGGCTTTAACCCCAGATGCCTTATTTTTTTATTGTAAAATTCCAAGCTTGGTTCTCTAGCCCTCCCAAAGATTCTGTAAGCTACTTAAACCCATTTCTGTTACAAACAGCTAAAAGACATTCTACAGTCTGCTACAATGAAATCTGGAAAATCTATTCACTAATAGTTTGTTGAAAGAGTTAAATCTAAAAGGAAACTTTGTCCTTGAGATCTGAACACAAAGACTGCAGCAAATCAAACTAAGACAAGCAATGGTACATTTGTCAAACAAGCTAACATTACTTTCTCTGATTTTGTATCAATAGCCTTCCCAAAAATTTCTTGAGGAGTCTGCTTCTTCATTGAGTACATGTATATATAGGTAAAGTTTTGGCAAGTGCTTAAGTTGCTACTTTAGAAAAAAAAATAGAGAAATATGGAAGAATATACTGCTTAATTACATTACAAATTATTTTTTCTTTATATTTATCTGAAATTATGCTTATAAATAAACACTTAATACTTATATGTTTGTTTGTTTTAATAGCAGAAAAGAAAAGCTTTAGCGGAAGGGAAACCACACTTCCAGACGTGGAAGTGGAACTGAGCAAGAGAAGCGTGGCTCAAAAGGCCAATACTTACATGTGATAAAAAAGACAAGTTTTTTAGCTATTAATCCCTTCATATTGTATTGTCCTTCCATTTTTTTTAAAAAAGTTCTCACAAGCACTAATCTTATGACAGCCCTATAAGGTATTTAGTAATATTGACATTGTATAATATGCGGACTGAAGCCAAGAGAGTCTAGTAATGCAAGTCTTTTAACTTTAAGTCATGGGCTTTCTAGCTTTACCACAGTTGATCAGCAGTTCACTGAGAATAGCTCTTTGTAAAATGAAACAAATTTTGATATCGAGGTTAAATGAAAGACTTGAATTGGAGCCCAGACTGTACCTCTGATTAGATTTGCAGTTAGGGGCACACTAATCTTTTTTAGTTCATTTCTATCCATAAGATAGGGATACTACAAAATTCTACTCAAAATTCTACTCACAATGCGTAGCAATGAGAAATAAAATGCAAGATTAAAAATCTAAAAGACAATGTCGAGTTCAAAAACCAGATAAACATTTCTGTGAACCAGAAACGGAATAGAAGTCCAAGTACTCAGGCTTGAGTCCTGGGGACTGTTAGACTATGATCCAGTAGCTCAGTTTCTGTATGGCAAAGGGCTAAAAGTGTTTTCTGCAAAACTGGAGATGGGCTCTAATCTAACAGTTAAAAGCTAGGGTTGTGGGAGGGGGGAAGGAAGCAAGGGTTGAAAGTGTGGGTGCCTGAAAACCAAAATTCAAAAACATATAAAGAAATCTAAAACTAAGAAGTACAGCCAACAAAATCATCAATCAAATCCTTATTTATTTCAGATAAATTAATTTCATGGAACATTTTAACAGATATTTTTAAAGCCTGAAGAGATAAATAAATATGTTTCATTTAGAAAACATAAATTATTAATCAAAAACAGGAAGAAATAAAACTATAAGAGGAAAATGGTAAAATTCAGAATTAGAACTCTTAGAAGTGAAAAATAATGTTCACTGAAATGGTTCTAACAACCTCTGCTCTATTAAGCTTACAAAATTATTAGACCACTGTCAAGGCAAACAATATTGTGCAAGCCTGTTTTTTTGCGAATTGAAACATCCCATACTATGGGATGACGATTGGTAAGAACGGTCTACAGATCACTGCAAGAGAGGTCTCTAAACCATAGGTCTGGCAAGGAACTGAGGTAACTTTAAGAGAGAGAAAGACTATCGTAAAAGAGAGAATATATTGACAAATTTCACTTCATTTGAGAATATGCCTGAAGTAGTCTTCTTGGACATTCTGACTATGACTTACACATTAAGGAAGAAAGCATTCGTTCCTTTTTTTAAAGTTGCTCATAAAACATCCCACTTCTATTTCTCGTAGAGAAAGAAAAATGGGGAAAGATACTACATAAATCAAGACTATCGTTTCCTTTAGGGAAAACAAATCTTGGGAGGAAAATGTCTAGACATCGAGTTTATGCTTTTTCTAAAGTGCATTTTTATGATGGTAAGCATTTGAAATTGGACATGCAAACTTGAATTTACGTATGGTATATTTTCATGCAAATGTGTACATGTGTATCTTAATGCTTGTTTTGTTCTACTCCAAAGTGAGTAGAGATATGAATATTATTGAGCAAGTATAATTTTCATACAAGAATTGTGTGGGCAGCTTCCATTCTAGCTAAGCATCTTAACAAAAATGAAAAGCTCAGATAGGAACAGTGGGATTTTTTAAGTGTTAATATTACAGCATAAATGTTTCTAATCATTCTCTAAACCTGTTGGGTCTTGAATTAGAAAGAATAGAGCCCTCCAGGCTAGAAGGAAAATTGTCACATGGGACAAATTGATAGTCAGGAAATAGAATACAGTGCTTTTTCTTATCTTTTTCATATATACAGTGCGTGTGTGTGTGTGTGTGTGTGTGTGTGTATGCGTGTGCGCACGCACATGTGTGTTTTAGAGAAAATGGCCATTTGGATTCTTTATTTTGAAAGTCAGGCCAAATACAATGCTTGACCCAAATTATAAATATTCTATATTGTGAAACTGAAACACTTGGAAATACATACTTTCTGAAGAAATTCAGAATAATCTAATACCAATAATACAGCTCCATAGCCGCAAATCACGTGAAAACTGAGTCTGGCAGTGCTTGAAGCATATGAAGTGTGATCAAGTTGTATCCATCCTGCAACTCACTCACACTCTATTTTAAAGAAACTGAGAAGTGGAAATGTGACTCTGATCTCCTTGCTACCTAGTGGAATCAATGATTCTGATGTGTGAATAAAACACGTGGCAGTAGAAAAGGGCCTGGATGTGTGAAAAAGGAAAGGCCATTTTCCTGAAAGTAAGTAAGGAATAACCAAGAAAGTCCCCTGTAAACATATCCAGGGCTGGGAAACAACAAAAAGAGGCAAATAGAGAACAATTCTGCAACGAGATTCCTATTCTGCGTTTGAGGGCTTTAAGGGCGTGCAGTTTCCATTTAAAACTGAGTTATGGGCCTGGAGCTATACCAGCAAGAATTTTTTTTTTGCTTGGTGACCTAAAGAGACAGTATAAAGATCTGATTTATGTATAAAATTGTGCTATCCTAAAATGAGTAATGAAACTGTTTATAATTATGCACCTGCTTCTTGAATCTATTCCTTAATTTCTATTCTTGGAGTCATCAGGTTCTTATTACCTCTTGCCTAAATTATTGCAATAACATTCTAACTGGCCTTTTTCCTTTACTCTCTTCCCTATCTAAAGCATTCTTCTGCTTGGAATTTTTCAGTGATTCTCTACTGCCTATTAAGCACAAAACATGGCAGTATTTCCTATGATCTGGAGTCAAATTTACATTTCCAACCTAATTTGCCATGACTTCTCCATGTTCTTTATGCTGCAGTCAAGTAGGCCAGTTACCATTCCCCAGACATCCTCCAGAGTAATGTTTCTAAAACACAAATGCGATCCAGTTGTTGCCTAACTTAAAACTCTTCAGGGACTTCCTACATTGCTGTTCTGTAGGATCAATCCAAAGGTTATTAGTCTACAAAACCCTCTAAATCTGCTCCCTGTCAAGCTCTCCAACCTTTTCTCTGACCACCAGACCCCAATCCACCCTCCTTAAAACCTATGATCCAGCCACATGGAGCCACTTAACGTTATCTGAGTACGGCATCCTGTTTCTTGCCCTTAAACTTTTGTTAACGTTGTTACCTCTGCCTTGTTACCCTTCTCTCTACTCCTACCATCGTTCTGTCTTCAAAGCCTCATGGTCCACCTGGAAAAAAGAAAAAAATAACATTTTCCCCCCAAGATTCGGCTCAAGCTAATCTCCTTTATAAAAGCCTTTCCATTTCTATAAAACTTGATTACAGTCTTCCTCACATTCACCTCTTACTACTCCTGTAATCCCAGTGCCATGTGCATGTTTTTATCATTAAAATCATAACACTTCTTTAGCATTGACCATATCCTAATATGTCTATGACCTCGTTAAGGGCAGGGACAATGTCGTATTTATCCTTGTCCCTAGCACCTCACACAATATAGAGCACAAAATAGTGTTTAATAAATGGTAGCCAAGTGCTAACTCCTTGAGAATAGGGCCTGTGGGATATTCATTGTGCTTAATGAAGATATGCAGAGAAAATGAATAAATGATGGATACTTGTCATCTTGATGCCATCTTTGTAATAGTAACATCTCTCAGATTGTGTATGTTATTGAGCAGTGCTTCTCAAACTTTAACGTGCATATAAATCAGTTGCAGATCTTGGAAAACTGGTATTCTATTTCAGTAAATCTGAGTTAGGGCCATGCTTCTGCATTTTTAATGCAGAATCCTTTAAGAAATGACTTGAAGCTGCTGGTCCTCACACCACACTGAGTGACAAAACTATAGAAGACTCTGGGGGAAAGGATTTCACATGGGAGGTTCAGAGGAGGGACAAGTAGCTGAAGAAACTCGGCAGAAGAGGGGTCTACTTAGCGGTGCCTCCGGGTTTACACAGCTATGAACATATCCAGGCAGGCTTTTTGTGAGGTTGTGCTCAGGGCCGGGCTTTTAACTTTATTGCTTTTATTTCTCTATCAACATGGCTCTCGGAGTCAGGCTTTTTTCCCATTCCCTCCCCGACCATGATTCAGCCTGTATTATTGTCTCTGTGTAAGAAATCCCCAGATTCCTTTTTTAAACTATCCTGAAGCTCTTCTCCTGTCTGCTTTTCATAAACTTAAGTTTTCTCTGCTTCATTACCCAAACCGTGGAAATTCCAGTCTTCCCAGGTTTCAGAAGCTTCTCCAGCTGCCTGTATAGTTTTGCCTCCATTTTAGTCAGAAACAGCTTTTCCTTTCCTAATAAATGAACCATCTTCACCTCTGCAAAGGCCAATTTCCCAGCTGCTGCTGCTGTGATTGATAAGAACCGATATCATTCTGCAAGACTCGCTGCTCTCCCCGCCCCACTTCCAAGAGAACATGAAGCAGTCAGGATTTTAAACTGGAGGGTGAACACCAGCGTTCTTACTGTTGACTGATCAAATGTCATAAAGCAAAAGCAAATGTAGAAGAGAAGCTGGAGATTTGGCTGGCAGCTGCAGGAGCTTGCAAATTCATGTCCCATCATGGAAACTGCCAATGCTTTGCTAGTGTCAATTTATAATTAGAGATGCCATTTTAAGGTGAATTTTGACATTTACTGCTACTCGTTGGCTTTTTCAGTAATATCTAGCTTCATATTATAGTACTGTCTCTTCCTTCAGAAAGTTAAGTAAATCCAGAGGTTTCAGATTCAGTCTGGGAAGCTACAAACACATTATAAAACCACTTTATGTCTTAAAATATAAGACATTATTATCACAAACATACAAATATAAGCATATACATGACTATAATTTAATTGTTACTGTAAAATTTATTAAAGTTAAATTATGATATTTTATTATTGGGAAGAAATTTAAGTGACTAGTTTATTTCCCCCAGCAAGATCCAAAGGATCCATCAATGCATTGTTTAAATGACCACATTCTATTATTATTTCCTTTAGGCATGGCAACCCTTGGTTGACCTCACAGATTGCAAGGACCTTGTCAGTTTACAATCCCTTGTTATTTTTTATTTTTTATGCCTACAGCACCTGGTCTTCCTAGGTGGTATCCCATCCAAGTACTAACCAGGCTCCACCCTGCTTAGCTTCTGGGATCAGATGGGACCAGACATGTTTAAGGTGGCATGCCCATAGACAAAATGACCACATTCGATGCATAAAAATAATGTATTTGAAATCTGTTGTCATATACTTTAACATTCCCCTAAACTATGCACATAACCTAGACCCTAAGTATTAAATGGTTTACATGCTGTTTAAAAATAGGCATGCTTGATTAATTTTGCACTGATGGGATAAAAATTGACCAGATTTTTCTGTTGGTAATAAGCTGTCACATGCTTTGGCTGAGTTTAGAGTTTTCACTGACTTCAAAAGAGGCATCAGTTTCTATTAGTTTCTTGAAACGTGAAAGACCGAACAGCTTCACTATTTGAATGCTGGAAATTTCTAAGTATGAATTTATTTGCTCAAGAGTTCCAAAGCCAGCTATCAGGAGAAGCAATGTATTTTTAACATCTGTAAAACATCTACAGCCATTAAAAATTGACCATTTCCTACCCTCAATCTTTCTAAAGCAGATACAGGCAATCTCAGAAGATGACCCTTTGGGAGGAAATGCAATCTTTGTTTTAGAAAACAATCACAAATTGTGGAATTTCAGAGCTGGAGTCCATTTTCAAGATCATCCAGTTTGACTCTCATTTTATAGCCGAGTAGATAAGAGTTCTGGAGAAGTGGCAGAGCCACATCTCAACTGTGAATCCTGGTACTCAGGCCAGGAATCATTTCATCACTATTATTTACTGAATATGTGTATTGAGTAAATCTAGCAGCATTTAATTAGATCTCTGATAGACATTAACTCTTCTGAGAATAGGTTCAAGTGTAACTGATATATAGAGACCAAGAAGAATTAATGTCAAATAAAAAAATAATAGTTTTCATCAAATTTGGAAAAATTTTATTATTTCTTCAAACATTTTTTTCTGTTTGTGTGTGTGTGTGTGTGTGTTATTTTAGGTGGTTTTAGCTGCTGTGTCTTCATGTTTTCTGTTTTCTTCTGCAATGTCTACTTTTCCCTATATCCTATCCCATGTATTTATCATCTCAGATTTTGAACTTTGTCTCTAGAAGTTTGAATCATGTCTTTTTATATCTTCCAGGTCTCTATTTAACTTTTTAAGTATATAAATATCATTTTAATATATGTTTTATTATTTTAATCTCCTTTAATGCAAATTCTAACATCTGTAAGTTCTGGGTCAGCTTTAGTTCATTAGTTTATCTCCTTGTTGGGTCATATTTCCCACTTGTTTTTATACCTGGTAAGATTTGATCAGATGCCAGACATTGTGAATTTTACCTGTAAAATTATTTTATTCCGGTAAATATTCTTGAACTTATTCTAGAGTGCAGTTAAATTACTTAAAAACAGTTTGATCCTTTGGGGTTTTACTTTTTAATTATGTTAGACCAGAGCACGGCAGTACTAAACCTAAGGCTAATTATTTTCTACTACTAAGCAAGATCCATTTGTGTGCTCTACCTAATTCTGATCTGGCTGATGGGAAAGGTATTACTGTTGGCCCTATGTGAGCACTGGGCACTCTTATCACTAATTCTTTCACGTGGTTCATTCCCCAGAATTGGATTGTTTCCTCATACGTCTGTGCCGAGTTATCCCTCAGCTAAAACCTGAAGTAGTACCTTGATAGATCTTTGAATTATTGACTCTGTGAAGCTCCCTCCTTAACATACTCTGTCCTGACAACTCTAGTCACCTGGGTGTTTCCAGACTTTCAGCTCCATCTCCTTAACTCCAGAGTCCAGCACTCTGCATGGTTGCCTTTCCCTGCATTGGAGCCTAGAGGCTCAAAAATACATTTACCCTTGCCTTGCCAGTGATAAAAAAGATTTACCCATCTATTCATTCATTAGGTTAATCTTTCTTTTTTTTGTCTTTTTTATAATGTGTTAGTTTACTAAATGTTAATAAAAGATAGGGAAGCTCCTTGGTGAAGGTTAGAGGAAAATAAATTTGGTCTATAGAAGTCATTTTGGAATAGCACCTCATGAAAGTCAGACAAGCTGGCTTACTGTTTCCACTGTAACTTGAAAGAGTTTGATCTAAAAAGCAACAGTTTGAAACAAACATTTATTTCACCATTTTCCGTAGTTACATGTAGAGCTTCTTGTTACCTACTCACCATATGAGCAGCAGGTAATAACAGTAAACACCTTCATATTATAAAATGAAAGGAGCAATGTCATCTATTGCCTACAAGTCCCTTAATGTGACCAATGTCTTTTGTTGATTAGCCTCTGACATTAACGTTTCTGACATCATTTCTTTAAGATCAGGACTCCTAGGTGCTGGCCCTAACAGATACCCCTGGGTGCAAAAATGTACACTCATTGCAGAAAGGCAGACCTAATGGCTTAAGAAATGACTCATTTAACCTAGATAGCCTTCTGCCTAGAAAATCGTAGAAATAATTCCTATGATTTCTTTCAATGCCATTATCAAAATCCATTTCTAAAATGCTTCAAGTATGCTCTCTAATAAAGCTCATTATCATACCTTTTTTCATTTTTTTCTTGAGATAGGAAGTAGAGTAGTGTAGTTTACTTTAAGAGGAAAATGCTCTGAAATTTACACTCATCAAGAGGGAATTGTTCATTTCCGTCATTCTATTTAAGTACAAGCCTCCTCAACACTATAAAAAGATGAAATATATACATAACAGTAAAAAGTACCATGTTCCTCTTTCTCTCTCACCCTATTTTTATTTCTGATAGGGTTCTGACTTGTACGTTGCATGTACTTTAAAAATATTTTATGATTATATAATATAATGAAAAGCTCCTGAATATTTTTGACCATTCAAAAATACCTGGCACTTTTTAAAATGTGGGCAGATTATTAATCCAGCACCTTGAGCACTTTCCAGTTTGAGTAATTATATTCCACCTACCTAGGTTCCCCCTGGTGGTTTCGGTTTGCATACAGAACTGTTCCTTACTTCCAGTTCTCAATTCTAGTAGTGTTTACTTCTATACTGATACCCGTGACATCATTTTCTCTCCATACCCAGCAGTTTTTATGAAGATGGGGAAATTATACTTTATACCTTCATATATATGCCCCCTTTTTTGGATACAAACACATTTAAGAGATATATCTGATGGCCCTGTTTATAATGGTTGCATTTTTTTTTCTTTAATTTCATGGATGTTCCCACTTACCCACAAAGTCTACATTTGTTTATTTTATTTTATTTTATTTCGTATATATATTTTTCAACATGCTAGGGTCTGGTAATGTTATAGGAAGCCTATTTAACAGAGTGTTGTAAGTCTATCCATCTGGGTTGTCTATCTCAAGATTAATATTGGCAAGGATAAGTTGCATGTGCTTAAGGAGTAGTGAGAACACAAGAAAGGATGGAATTTGTAATAGAGCTTTCTGAAAATACATTCTCTAATTTAAAAAATGACAACCAGCATAACCACAGCACTACTAATAAGCAGTCTTTATTGAACACTTACTATGTAAGTGTCTTAAATGTAATAACTTGTTTAATTCTCACAAAGCCCCATTAGGTAGGCACTATCATTTTTTCATTTTTAAAGATGAGGAAATTGAATCACAGAGATTTTAGTAACTTGCTGAGAGTCATATAAGCAGTAACTCACAGAGTTGTAATTCAAATCTGGCTAGAGACTTTATACTTATTTAGTCAGTGTTCTCTAGAAAAAAAAAAAGAACCAATATGATCAATCTGTCTATCATTTATCTATCTATCATCTATCTATCATCATCTATCATCTATCTAAAACAGAAATAAGAGAGAAAGAGAAAGTGATTTATTATAAGTAATTGGTCCATGAAATTATAGAGGTGGGCAGGCCCCAAGGTCAAGGTCTGTAGGGTGAGTTGGCAAGCAGGATACCTAGGAGAACAGATAGCTTAGTTCTAGTCCAAGTCTGAAGGCCTGAAAACTAGGAGAGCCAATGGTGTAGTTCCTTTCCAGAGGCTGACAGCTTCTAGACCCAGGGAGAACTGATGTTTCAGTTTGAGTCCAAAGGCAGGAAAAGAGCCAATGTTCCTGTCTGAAGGCATTCAGGTGAGAAGAATTCTCCCTACTGGAGGGAGGATCAACCTTGTTCCATTCAGGCCTTCAAATATTTGGATGAGACGCACCCACATTAGAGAGGACAGTCTGCTTTATTCAGTCTAATAATTTAAATGTTAATGTCATCCACAGAAACACCCAGAATAATGTTTGATCAAATATCTAGGCACCCTATTGTCCAATGAAGTTGACACATAAAATGAACTAGTATTCCGATATTTCATAATTATGTGGTATCCCAATAATAAAAGACAATAGATTACATATTCTCCCGTTTCAAAGCATGAGTTAAATGCATATAATTATTTATTTAGGGAAGGTTGAGCATAA
>NW_011888797.1:624814-632983 GCF_000151845.1 Pteropus vampyrus | reverse complement strand
GAAAATACATTCTCTAATTTAAAAAATGACAACCAGCATAACCACAGCACTACTAATAAGCAGTCTTTATTGAACACTTACTATGTAAGTGTCTTAAATGTAATAACTTGTTTAATTCTCACAAAGCCCCATTAGGTAGGCACTATCATTTTTTCATTTTTAAAGATGAGGAAATTGAATCACAGAGATTTTAGTAACTTGCTGAGAGTCATATAAGCAGTAACTCACAGAGTTGTAATTCAAATCTGGCTAGAGACTTTATACTTATTTAGTCAGTGTTCTCTAGAAAAAAAAAAAAGAACCAATATGATCAATCTGTCTATCATTTATCTATCTATCATCTATCTATCATCATCTATCATCTATCTAAAACAGAAATAAGAGAGAAAGAGAAAGTGATTTATTATAAGTAATTGGTCCATGAAATTATAGAGGTGGGCAGGCCCCAAGGTCAAGGTCTGTAGGGTGAGTTGGCAAGCAGGATACCTAGGAGAACAGATAGCTTAGTTCTAGTCCAAGTCTGAAGGCCTGAAAACTAGGAGAGCCAATGGTGTAGTTCCTTTCCAGAGGCTGACAGCTTCTAGACCCAGGGAGAACTGATGTTTCAGTTTGAGTCCAAAGGCAGGAAAAGAGCCAATGTTCCTGTCTGAAGGCATTCAGGTGAGAAGAATTCTCCCTACTGGAGGGAGGATCAACCTTGTTCCATTCAGGCCTTCAAATATTTGGATGAGACGCACCCACATTAGAGAGGACAGTCTGCTTTATTCAGTCTAATAATTTAAATGTTAATGTCATCCACAGAAACACCCAGAATAATGTTTGATCAAATATCTAGGCACCCTATTGTCCAATGAAGTTGACACATAAAATGAACTAGTATTCCGATATTTCATAATTATGTGGTATCCCAATAATAAAAGACAATAGATTACATATTCTCCCGTTTCAAAGCATGAGTTAAATGCATATAATTATTTATTTAGGGAAGGTTGAGCATAATACATAAATTTGCAAATATTTTAAAGCCAACTCATCTCCAAACTATCTTAAATCAAATTCCTGATTTAGAAATCCTGGCCAGAAGAGGTAAGAGGCTTGGTTTTCTAGGTTTTCAAATGCTAAGAATCCATGTTCCCTAGCAACACTATGTGGATTCATATAAAGGAACTTTCAAATACTATTTATGGTAAGTTCTCTTTTTTCCCCCTACATTGCCACTTCACTCTAAACTCACGATTACTAAAGAGAAAATAAGCTTTAAATGTTTTAAGTAATGTTCCTAGGAGGACACCATTGTGTTTAGCCAAATGAATGTTGTTCATAATATTGCTTAAACTTAATTAAAATTCTGTAGAGCATCGTTTTATTTTTTTCTCACTGCTACACTAATTATAATATATTGTTATTATAAATGGCTGTTAGAATTCAATGTTACTAGTGATGAGAATTTTAGCAATTGTCCTGAAATAAAATGGACATATTCTGTTCCATGTGTATATAAATACTTATGTATATATTTGTTTATATATAAGCGAGTAGATACATGTGTGTTTATGTAAATTTGTGTGTACCTATGCACACACACATACATTATGATGCACCACTTGATCACTAATGACATGATTCATACATTGTGGTTTCTACTTTGAAAAATCCTTTCCCAAGCAAGACTTTCAGCTGATAATATCAGAATTCATAGGGCCATAAAAATTAACTGGTCATTATCATAGCCATACAAGAATGTTTCAACATGTGGAAAATTATTAATGTCAAGCAGTTAAAGGAGAAATACGTATAATTATTTCAGTAGGGATAATAAAATGCATTTGATAAAATTCTACACTTATAAGATTAAACAGTAAACCATTAATCAGCTATGAATAGAAGAAAATATCTTTAAACTGATAAAAAATTATCTAAAACATATAGAAAATATATATTACTACTTATATTCAAATATACTGGAATCCTGACCAATGCAATAAGATAAGAAGAAATAAGAGATGTAATGGCTGTAAAGGAAGACACAAACTGAAATCACATGTGGTCTGTAAGGCTGTATGTATAGAATATCCAAAAGAAACTTCAAACTATCAGGGAGTTCAGCAAAGTTGCTAGATATAAGGTTGATATACAAAAACTTTTGTGAAAAAAACTGTAAACATTTTTGAAAGATATGAATTAGTGAAATAGTAGACCATATCCAAAATGGGCTAACTCAAAATCATAGAGATGGCATTTATGTCCAATTTAAATTTTAAATCCATTATAATATTTCAGTAAAGTTTTTGTGGAACTTGATAAGCACATACTAAAATTAATGAGGAAGAACAGAGAGCCAAAATAAGTCAAAATGATTTTAAGATATATAGAGAGGGTTTGTCTTACCAGATACCAAATCTTATGATAAAACTGTAGTAATTAAGATGATAGGAATTGATACAAATATAGACAAAGTGATGATGACAAGGAAAAGGGAGTTAGGAGCAAAACCTGTCCATAGATGGACATTTAAGAAAAAACACTTGGGTAGCCCCTAGTTGTAATAATCAAACATATTTTGTAATATTTGCTTAATTAAAAATAAAATACCCTTGTGAAACTCTTCACTAATCCAGTCCATGGAAAATGATAGACAATAAATTTAGGATTGGAGGTGGAGAAAATAGGTTATACAGTGATACACAGGAAGCCACAGATGTATCTGTAATATATTATGCCTTAATAATCTGAGGCAAATTCATAAAGCTGTGTGGTGGCTGTATTGATTCTTATTCTCTATACTTTTCTATAGAGTTATAATATTTAAATATTTTTTGTAAAATGTTAATGTAAAAACAAATTAAATAGTGCCCTCCACACCCAGATAAAGTTAAATAAGCTGTAATTATTCATTTGGTCATTTGACCACTTATTTAGTAAACTGTCAGCAGAAGGTAGGTTAGGTTGATAGAGAGCAAGGTGTTTTTTTTTTTAATGCTTAGCTGTTTGAACTACAGTCTTGGGATTCTTCCACAAGAAAGAGTACTGAACCAGTGATTGAGAAACATGGATTCTCTACTCTCAACTGTGAAATAAATTGACTATGTGACCTTGGGCAAGAATTAGCCTCTTTAGAATTCACTTTTTACTAAAGTTAAATTAAAAGGCTGGGCTTGATCACTTTTTGAGGCAGTAACCCCAATTTGCCCCTCATGAGGCTGTTGAGGAGACAGTATACAAGAAACAATAGCAGGATGAAAATTAAAGAACCACGTTATTAACCTATTTCCCATTTAGGGAAAAAAGTGCAACTCATTGCCAGCATAATTTGACATAAACACGCTCTTTGAGACTGAAGCAAATCTGACTGGTTTTCAATGTGAAAATGAAATATAAAAACTTCTTGGAGATATTTCTAAACAGAACTCGTCTCTAATTCTAATGTAATAGAAAAATGTACATAAATCGAATTCATCAAATGAATCTTCAGCTAACTGTTCAAGAACGATGATGTGTAGGAATACGTTTTCTAGGATTTGGCATTTTCAGCGATTGAGAATTACTATATTTTGCAAATGGAAATACCACTACTAAAAACAGAATGCTGTAAATAGAATGCTGTCATTTGTTTCCAAAGACTATTAATATACTAGAGTGATGTGAAAATAATAATAAAGGCAAGATATTTTGTGGCAAAATTGGCGGCGGGGAGTAAGGTTAGGACTGTGATCCGTGAATTAAATGGGAAATAGGTTAACAGTTCCACATGAATACCCAATAATTTAGTGAAGAACTTAGGAAATTCTGGATTAGAGCACAAGACTAATGCTTCTTGGTCTTCCCGCCTTGTCCCCATAACACCCTCCAAAATGTCTAAATTATGGGTCTGAAATCTAAATTATGGCTCCAGCAAAAGCTTGTATGTGATCAAAATGTGACATGAAAGTAAAAAGAATCTCCAAAAGTGTGGTTTAATTTCTGTTATGGAAATGCAAGTTAAAGGGAAATAGGTTTCCACTCAACAAGGAGAACGTTTTACCAGTTATGTAGGCTTCCATTAAAGGAATGTGCTGCTTTGGGAAGAAATGAGTTCTTCAATACTAGAGTCTGAATATTTACACAGGGAAGTTATTCAGTGATTCAAGTCTTAAATGCAGAGTTGAACTAGTTGATTTTTTAGATCCTTTCCCACACCAGGTTTCTTTGATTTTAGGAGAAATTTCCTTGGTTTTCAAGCTTTCTTGAGTACCAATCCATGTAGAGAGAATGCCCTAAGACAGAGAAGTGACTTCTGATTTTAGCTGTAGAATGTTATTTAGCTTCCCAGGAAGAATTTCAATGAAATGAGAATTCCTCATTGTATCTGTATTTCTAAGGACTCTGAGAGTCTAAATTGCTATATTCCTTCTCTTTCTCTCTAGATATATTAAGAGAGATTTTCTTTCCCCTTGTAGCTGCAAGGAACTGCTTCTTTCCTATCTAAGATATTCCCACAGGCCTTCATCCTATTGCTAGTAGGCATCACGATTCTAAGTAAACAGTACTTTGAGACTATTACATTGTCCAAAGCTTTTGCCACAATTTAGTGATAGTCCTGATACATAAGTCAAAGAATTAATTAAATTGAAAATATGCACAGAATATATACAGAAAAAATATACAGAAAAGATATACTCAGAAAATATACAATATGTAAAATAAGTACATAAACCATTTTTATTAATTCAGTGGAGTCTCAAAGTACAATTTCAATGCTAAAGATTCAAGATGACTTCCTAGCAAATTTAGAGATGAACAAATTAAAATGGACTACTATACTATAATATTTAATGTATTATAAATGATCTGTGCTAGACACATCCCCAGAGTCTGTGACAGACTGAGATCACTCAGAAAATCAGGCAATTCTTAACTATCTATTGATATGTAAGCCCAGGGTGGCATAGGAAAAATATATTGTTAGAATCTAAGAATATCTCATTTTATCTATTATTGTCAGCCTCCTTTTGAACCAAACCTCTCTATAGAGCTGTCAGCAAGAACAACATTGTCAGACACCAGTTTTACCTCCTATCTCACTCTTTCAGTGCTGCACAGAAAGTGTTCGGCTAACAACAACAACAAAAGGATCTGTTAGAGAGAAGAAAGAACCCTTTGCTTGAATGAAACCTACCCACCTATGAAGGCCTTTCCTGGCCTCTTTATTTAAAACAGTCTCCATCTCCTCCTACTTTGCTTTATTTTTCTTTGTACAACTTATTTGTACAACTTATCGATACTGGGATTGTTTGTCTATTTATCTCTCTAGAATGAGTGTAGGCACTTTGTGTAATTCACTACTGAAACCTCAGGGTTTAGAACACTGCACACAATATACTCTAAAAACATATGTTTGAGAGAGAGAGAGTGCGCGTGCTAATGAGATGATGGATAGATGGATGGATGGATGGATGGATGGATGGATGGATGGATGGATGGATGGATGAACAGGTTACTAGAGCTCCAAATAGGAAGTTGAAAAAATTTAGAATAGATTGTTTTTCTTCTTGAAATAGAAAACTAATCTAGACTAAATGGCCAATTGACTGACAGAACCCATATTTTTTCTGTGATAGGTTTTCTAAATTTAGATCTTTTCGAGCAAGTCCATAGCTTCCAATAGAGTGCATGCTTCCCCATGTAACAAGTGTAATGTTTTAGATCGGCAGTAATTGAAGTGTAAATTTCCTATGATATGGCTCTCTTAGAGGTTCCTTTATTGCCATGGAAAAATATTATATGACTTTTATTCAGAAGTGACCATTCTGACCAGTGTGTGCATTTGCTAAGATTGCTTAATAACCATGTGGTCCTTCACATTTCACAAAAGCAAATATTTGAACCCAATTAGCCTAAAGAACATGTTAACTAATCTGGACCTCTCAGAGCACTAAATTTCTAAGTCCTTATGAAACTTAGAATTATAGGTAGCTTTTAATGTCACTTCCACTTTTAACATGCTTTGTATTCTATAAAATGTGTTTTATTTATTGATGAATGACGAGAAGCAAGTCTAAACTAAATTAGTTTGTATTCATAACTTTATACTTTGTGTAAGAGAGAAAAAGCCAAATCTATATTGCCAAATTTTATTCTCTGGGTTACCTAACAATGTGGTGGTTGATAGGCAACATTGTTAAAAGCCGTTGAATGGAGAAAAATTGGAAAGATACTTAGATGAAAATTGTTTTCTTTCAAGCCACTATAATAGTTCCTACGCCTAGCACATCATTGAAAAACAATGTCATATTTACTCTTCATTTATTCCCTCTCTAAAAGTCTGTATAACGAAGCCTGCAATGACCTCTGAAAAGTATTTTCAAGGGGAATCAAAAACTTACTTTAATTGAGCCTTTTTGACATGAATAGCTAAATAAAATAAAATAGTAGGGCTGCTGTTGTTTTATTGAAAGGATATATTCTTTTGTATAATACATGTGTTCCCAGAAGGAGAGGGCATAAAGCACGTTTTAGAAAATAGCTTTATGTTCTTAATATGTAAAAGAATTCTACTATTCAAATAACAATACTGTGGCAAAATCTCCTTGTAAATCAAACAATTCTTTTGTCCTGTAAATAACCAGTACTTTTTTTTTCCTAAAAAAATCTGATTTTCACATATGAAATATCTTCACAGTGGAATAAATCTTCACTGTTGTCCCGTTAGAATGAGACTCTGCACTAATAAACATCATGTGACTCCTCTTCTGTATAGAAATTGATGCAGTTAACTCAGTGGTTTTCCACACCCATGGTCTGTGTGTCAGCTAAGAAAACCTTCACTTGCGCATGTTTCTCCTACCTGTTTGGCCTGCCTCAGATACCATTCCCACTCCACTTGAACAAATTCTGCCTTTCCCCGCTTTTTAAATGCAGTCTCTCATTTGGCCTCTTCAAACCCACTGTGTTTGACCCTAGTCTCTCTGATGCCTTACTATTGGTTTATATTTTTTAATACAACATTGAACACTTCTTTATAAAAGTACTATTGAACAGTTGTAATCGTTTTTATGAGTTTTGGTGATTCCTGTTGACTGTAACAGTTGTTTTCTTTTTGCATTTATTTTTCCCAAGGGTTTACTACTCTACTATCTGACTTTAAGACTACATCAGCATGAAACCAGGTCTCTTTAGTTCACTCAGTTCCCAGCTCACAGTATACACTCGATGTTTTGAACAAACCAGTGAACAAACCAGAAACTATACATATCTTATGTATAGTTAATACATGCTCGTATTTTAACAAATACCTGGTAAAATTCCTTTTATTGCAGAGATTCCCATGATTCCATTTCCATAATCCTAAAATTATACACTAAATGCATTGTAATAATTTCTATTCAGTATCTCTTTGTTTCCTTATTGTGTGGATGTTAATTCTATCTATACATTGAGATGATAACTCAGTTTTTCACAAATTTTTTTGGCCTGGTCACCAACTAGCACTTACTTTTTCATTTTTTCCAGTCTTTACATCTACATCAAACTCTCAACAAAACTACACAACCAAGTTATACATCTAAATATTCACATTTGTGCATCAAACCCCACCAAGATTCACCCATAGACAAAAGAAGCAGAAGTGAAGTTATGTACATTTATTTCCTTCTTTTACCTACTGAGTTTTGAACACATTTTACTTGCTAAAAATTCTTCAGAACAGGTGGGCATGAGCCTAGAGAGCTTCCTTTTAATAGAAAAGTAATTTCTAAATATGTAAACAAAACAAAATTATACAGCAGCCAAAATGGAGATGCTCCATAGAGTTTGTTATAATGGGTTTCGATTTGTGTATTTTTGGTTTTTGCATTTTTTTCTTTTGAGAATCTGAACTTCTGTGATGTTCTAACCTCAGTAATGTTTACTAAATGGGAGAAGTCAAAAAGCTAAATGTAATGTGTCATCCACATTACACTTAGTGTTGGAATGATAGTTCATCTCTAATTATCTGTACTTCATGTCCTTCTAAAATAGTAATGAACTGCATTCATCATAGTTAGTAACCACTCAGTAGATGGATCTATAGGTCTATATGAAATCATTCGAGCATCTTACAGGGATCATTTCCTCAGGCCTAATTCTTTTGGGATTTCGATACTCTTGATTAGATTTTTAATTTTACTCCTCTTAATATAGATTTTTTTTTTT
>NW_011888797.1:616461-623639 GCF_000151845.1 Pteropus vampyrus | reverse complement strand
GATTCCCCACATCATAGGATTAATGCAAAGATAAAATGAAAGCAGGCATGTTGCCCAGTGCCTGGTACATAAGAAACATTCAATAAATGTTAGCTGCTATAATTATACAAGTCATGAGTTATGAGTTGTTATTCAAACATCCTATTAGCTCTCATCCTGACAACTTTAACTCTAGAACCTCTGGATGATGCAATCAGATAGGGGGAAAGAGGAAGACTGCTGAGAAGAGTCAAAGGTCTTTATTCAGAATCCCTGTTTAACACTTTAGTGTAAAAGGACACACACACACACACACACACACACACACACACACACACACACCCCTTACATGGTAAAGTAACCAAAGATCATAAAAACATGGATTACTTTTTTTTTAAAAAAAGTAGAGTCTCTAAACCACAGGAAAATTTGGTTTAAAATCTGAAGATTTAGATTGATCATGGAGAGTTATATTTAAACATGATTACCATGTTGCCAGTGGGAAGCTCTTCTTAGAATAATCAGATTTGAGAAGACTAATAATAGAACACTGAATCTGTAGTTAGTTGCCTCTGAGTCACTTGGGTGAGGAAGGGGAAAGTTAAGCCCCTGGTGAGTGAGGCATAAGTATTGAATGAAAGCCACATAAAGACCATAATGAAAAGAAATCACCATTTTCAGGATTTCCAATTCTTTCAATAGTGGTATTTTCCTTCAATCAATTAAATTCTGAACCTGTGACTTCTTAAAGGATCAGAAGTCTGTTTTATTCATTTCTTATCCTTATTGCCTAGTATAGTTTCTAGAACATAGTTGGTCTTCAGTAGAAGTTTAGTGGGTTAAATGAATGAAGGTTCTGAGAGAGGGGCTTAGCACAATGAGGAAAATTCTGTTTATACTACTACAAGGGATCTCGAGCCAGCTTTAGGTTTTATATTTCTGTTGTATGAGCTTCTTAAGGATAGAATCCTGATCATGCATTTGAAACATGGATGGGGCCAATAAGTTGATTTTGTTGTTCTCTGATACTTTAAACAATCAAGCACATTAATAAAATACCTTCTAATTGTTGCCTCTGCTGTGTCAAAATTATGACTAGTTTCTTTTCTTTTTAAACCAAATATTATTATGAAAATACCTATAATTTCTCATGGACCTGAAACTTTCTACTTTTTATTTGTATAATGTTTGGGAAAGACTTCATCTGTTCCAATTTATTCATTTTCCTGAAATCATTTGCATTTTATTTCATTTCCCTCTTATTTGAGACCTCTTTTAAACTCTAATAACAAAGCTAATGAGCCTAATTGAAGATGTTTTTTAAAAAAAAATCTATATTTTTGAAATGCCATAATCTAGCTCAACAAACAGAATTGGCAACCTTAAAGAGAACTGCAGCTTAAAGTAACATACAAGTCCCAAACCTACAATATGCTCAGAGAAATATTTCATAATAATTTAATATGTGCTAGTTAATATTATGATATTTCAGAACTAGTTGAATATTTACTTAGAGGCACATTTGTCAGATAGTCAATCATTCATTTGACAAATAGGGTCTGCTCATCAAAGATACTTTTCGGCTTTAGGAATACAAACTACATAAGACAAGCAAGGTCTCACTTACATCCTAGAGTTGGATAGTCAGCTAATAAACAACTAAATAAACAAATCGACAAGATTAATTTCAGATGATGCTTAATGCTGTGAAGTCAATGAAGCAGAATGTTTTGGTAGAAAGAGATGAGGAGTGTTCATTTAAATTAGTCGGGGAAAGTTATCTCTGGCGATATTATTTTTGAGCTGAAACCTGAATGTTGTAAAGGACGCAATCATGGGGAAATCTGTGTAAAGAAAAACAAACAAACAAAAAGAGTAAAGTTCTTAAAATGATAATAAACGTTAAATTTTCAAAAACCAAAAGATTCCACCCTAATCAAAACCTCAGGAGGCTTTTTTGTTAAAATTGACAGGCAGATCTTCAAATTCTTATGTGTCTAAAGGATGCAGAATAGTCCAAAACAACTTTGAAAAAGTTAAAGTTGCAAGACTTACACTAACTTGAAGACTAATTGTGAAGTGATAATCTCTAATATAGGTATTAGTATAAAGATAAATAAATAGATGAATGGAACAGAATACAAAGTCTAGAATTAGATTCACATTTATAGAGCTTTTATGAAAGGTGCAATTCAGTGAAGAAAGGAAAGTCTTTTCAACAAATATTCCTGGTAAAATTAGATATCATTTTTTTTAAAATTAGAGTATTCACACCATGTAAAAAATTAACTCACATGGACTAAAGACTTAATGTAAAGCCTAAAATTCTAAAATTTCTAGAAGAAAACATAGGAGAAAATTTTTGTGACCTTGTATTAGGTAAAACTGTATCTAAAAATGACACCAAAAGTATAATCCATTAAAAAGAAAAATTTGATAAATTTGGACTTGATCATAACTAAAACTTTCTTCATTCAGAAAGATATTGCTAAGAGAATGATAAGACAAACTATAGACTGGGAGAACATATTTCCAAATATTATATATGAGAAAGGATTTGACCAAAAATATTTAAAGATCTCTCAAATCCAATAATGAGGAAATAAATAACTCAATTTTAAAAATGACCAAAAGAGTTCAACAGACTCCTCTCCACAGAAAATGTACAGATGGCAAATAAGCATATGAAGAAATAGCCAATATCACTAGTCATTAGTCTAAAACACATCTATTACAGAATTTAAAATTTAAAA
Organism: Pteropus vampyrus; assembly: GCF_000151845.1. Classification (NCBI taxonomy): domain Eukaryota; kingdom Metazoa; phylum Chordata; class Mammalia; order Chiroptera; family Pteropodidae; genus Pteropus; species Pteropus vampyrus. Next base: position 620,907 of record NW_011888797.1, on the reverse strand, counting down.
TACTGTTGATGATACTAAGTGTTGATGAGAATATGGAGCAACTGAAACTCTCATTCATTGCTGGTGAAAATATGAAATGATATAACCACACTGGAAAACAGTTGGACAGTTTTTAAAAAATAATTAAACATATACTTACCATGTGGCCCAGCCATTTACTCTTAGGTATTTATCCAAGAGAAATGAAAGCACATGTCTATACAAAAACTTGTGTATATAGCCAAAGCCAAAACCTGAAAGCAACCCAAATGTTCATCAAAGATGAATGAATAAATAAATTATACTATATTTATACAATGTAATACCATTTGGTAATAAAAAGGAATGAAGTATTGATATGTGCGACATGGATGAACCTCAAAATGATTATGCTGAGTGAAAGAAGCTAGACTGAAAAAGAGCACAGATTGTATTATTACATTTATGTAAAATTCTATAAAAAAAAGTAAACTTAATTATAGTGACAGAAAGCATATCATTTGTTCCCTAAGGGATGAGAGGACAAGTAAGGGAAATGAGTGAGGAATTACAAAAGGGCAAAAGGAAACTTGGGATGATAAATATGTCTAGTATCTTGATTGTGATTGTGTTTTCATGCATGGGTACAGATGTCAAATCTTATCAAATGGTACACTTTAAATGTGTTCAGTTTATTATATGCCAATTATATCTTAATAAAGATATATATCTTTATTTACTTTTCTTTACTTTTAATATATATATATTTTATATCTATCTCTATGTAGATCTATATCTCATCTATCTATATATGGAAATGTAAAATATCACTAATATAAATGGCTTTGGAGATTTTTAAAATTTTAAGATGTATGGTTTGGAGTATTCTTTGCAGAGCACTGTTGCAGTCCAGGCCTCAGCTTACCCAATACACCAATTTCATTTCCGACAATCCATCTGACTAGTAGCCTGTTTTCTAAGTGCTCTACTCTGGACATTCAAGTACTAACACTAGATTAAAGCACCAGGCCTTCCTTCTCTCTTTCTTCTTGCCCAGTTCCTCCCTTCCAAACAGGTTACATATAATTTGAATCTGGCAGTTCGGAGAGGTGGCAGGAGGGGAGAAAGATAGGAACTTGAAATAGAATTAGTTTGGCCTGATGCTATGATCAGAGGATCCCCTGAGATGCTTTACAGGCTGCTTACTACCTTAGTAAATAAGTTTTGAAGTTACTCTTTATAAAAAGTATCCCTATGTAGCCATTCTTGTTGTGAAGGATAGACCCCCTCATAATCCATAACTTATCCAAAATCATTTAGGAGATTCTGACCAGAGAAAAATAGAAAGTCCGTTTATATATGAATTAATTTTCATTCATTTGGTTTTTCCATTCATTCTCTCAATGATCATTTAATGATATATGTTAAAAGCAAAGAAATGAAATAAAAGCAAGAGATTGTGGCTATTATTTCAGGTACTGCTCATTTATTCAGTAAACACTTTCGTTACCAGTCCTAAGTAAAGCTTCTTTTCTTTTACAGCTAAAATAACCCACATTTGCATCAAAGAAACCATAGACTTTCTTCAAAGACAAATGATTTTGAATCACTGCAAGGTGTCTAGCTACAACAATAGGTTTTAACAGCTGCAGCGAAAGGTCTACTTAACCCAGCTATTTATATACAGATAGTTCTTCCATAGCACTGAACAAATCTCTGAAATAAAATTATTTGGTGAGCAGTTAAATGTTGAAGTAATGGCACACTAATGCCAGGTGATAATGAGCCCAACTACCACTCTCCTTTCCCTCGACCCGCTTGACCCCCATTTTAGTGATCATTCCCTCCTTTAACCCCAAATGCACTTATGAAACAGGGGAAGAGAGGGAGGGGCAAAGGCAAGTACTAATAATAGTGAGATCTGTGATTCAAAAATGTATAACTAATAATTGAAGAATAATGAGGCTCTTGCTTCCATAGACAACACTGTTGAACTACAAGATTCATATTTGAGGATCTTACTGAGAGGCAAAAAATGGAGGGAAGCATGAGAAATCTGGCATTTACCCAGAATTTCACCAAAGGTCAGGAATAAATATCTATGGGGGATATTCTCGGCCTTGTGTCTGCTTTCCCTTGCTACCTCTTTTCAGCCTTTGGCAATCCTATGACCTAGGAACTATTGTTATCTACGTTTTTTGTTTCTAGAAATTGAAACGGAGATATCACACAATAATGGAGACCTGCATTCAAAATACGATGGTTCTCCTCCTGCCTACCCAGCTGCTCCCTCTCATTCTCTTTCACTGGTTATTTCACCTCTAAGCACCAAAATGCTCTGGGCTTAGTTCTTGACTGTTTTTCTCTGTCTCTTTCTGGAGCTCAGTCAGCTTCAATAGTTTATTGTCTTACACATGCTGAGGACTCCAAGCTTTATATCTCTAATCTGGCTCTCTCTCCACTTTCTGCATTTAGCTGACTACCTGACATCTCCACTTGAATGTCTAACAGGCATCTCAACCTTTTCCACATCCAAAACTAAGCTCTTAATTGTCGTAGTACCAAAGCCTATTCCTCCCACAGTTCTCCTTATTTCTGTTAACGACCATTAACTGCTCAAAACATCCTTGGAACCTCTTTTACTTTCATCTTTCACATTTAATACAGCAGCAAATCTTGTTATTATTCCCTTCATAATAAAACAAAATCTAACCACTTCTCACAAGCTACATAATTAATATCTTAGACCAAGTTACGATCTTTTCCTACCTGGATTGTTTTAATAGCCTTTTAGCCTCATCTTTCCTGCAGTTTGTTCTCAACCAGAGTGATTCTTTGAAAACACATGTTACTTCTCTCCCAAAAACGCTCCAAGATTTTTTTTCTCATATATTAGTGAAAACCAAAGTCTTTATAAAGTAATACACAGTTTACGAGAGCTGTCTCTACTACTTTGCTAACCTCATCTCTTACCGCTCTCTCCTTTGCCCATTTTGCTTCAGTCACACTGACCCTGCTGTTTCTTGAAAAAAACAAGGTATTGATGCTTCAGCAACTTTGCACCTGCTATTTCATCAGCCTAGAATGTTTTCCACTTCGGTAGTCATACAGTTTACCTACTCACTTCCTACATTTTTCTACTCAAATGCTGGTTTATCAAAGACGTTTTCTCTGAGCACCATAAAGCAGTGACTCCTCTCCTTGCTTGCTCTCTTCTATCCCCTTGACCTTCTTTATTTTTCTCTGTTGCATTTCTCAGTATTAGACATACAATACATTTGATTTGTTTTCTTTCTGTCTCTCATCACTGACGCATAAGCTTCATGAGAACAGGGACTTTGCTTTGTTCTTGTTGAATGCCTAGTACCTACAACAGTGTCTGACACATATTAGTTTAGACCATATGAAACCATTATTTTTGATAGTTCAAATAGAGTTAAATATCTGCATTATCATGAATCAATCGAATAAATAGATTCTTAATATTTACTTGTTTAATCAATGAATGAAGTAAACCTTTGATGATCTAATTCCAAAGCCCTTGCTTGTTCTGCCTAGTTACAATTTCTTCTCTGTTCATGAAGTTGCTTTCTGACAAAATATTTCCTACTTTTCAGAAGTTATTTTATTTGTTCAAAGTCATGAAGTTTGGTACATTAGTTATCAGCATTTGCATAGCTAAAATAAAATAATAAAATTATTCTTGTGCTTAATAATTGTTATGAATTTACCTACCAACAGATAGGGTTTCTTCTTTGTCTCTTAAGAAAAGCAGACTGGATGAGTCAGGTCTGTGTTCAGCTAGTTGGGCTGGACTCACAGCCTTCATGTAAGCTAGGAGCTGGCCATGGCAAGGCATTCCTCTACTATTGGTTGATGACCCGGATGTTCTGGTGGTAATTTTTTAGATTCACAAGCAAAAAGTTATTCATTCAACTGAGATAGTTAACTTTTAGTTACACTTTGACTTGGAAGGGATTTGCTTTCAGTTCCATAGAAATTCAGCATATAGTATGTATAAATAATGCTAGCTGCTATAACAGACTCCCAAATCCCAGGGGGACAACAGTATAAATATTTATTTCTCATTAGTGTTGCAGTACAATGCAGGCTGTCTGGCTTGCTCTCTTCTGATTCTTTATTCAGGGACCCGGACACCTTCCATTTTGTTTTCCTACCTTCCCTTAGCTCCTTAAGAATCTGTTCCATTCATTCAGTAGATGAGAGAAGAGAGCAAGGATCTTCTGTGGGAGGGTTTATGTTCTAGGCCCATGTCATAGTCAGAGTTTTCAGAGAAATAGAATCAATAGACAAATGGTATACTTCTAGTTTGAAAACCATGAGGCTCAAGATCCAGGAAAAGCCAACATTTCAGTTTGAGTCTGAAGGCAGGAAAAAACCAATGTGCTATCTCAAAGCAGTCAGGCCACAGGAGTTCTCTCCTACCCAGGTTTTTGTTCTAGTCAGGCCTTCAACTGATTGGATGAG
>NW_011888797.1:584494-615866 GCF_000151845.1 Pteropus vampyrus | reverse complement strand
ATAAAATTATTCTTGTGCTTAATAATTGTTATGAATTTACCTACCAACAGATAGGGTTTCTTCTTTGTCTCTTAAGAAAAGCAGACTGGATGAGTGAGGTCTGTGTTCAGCTAGTTGGGCTAGGCTCACAGCCTTCATGTAAGCTAGGAGCTGGCCATGGCAAGGCATTCCTCTACTATTGGTTAATGACTCGGATGTTCTGGTGGTAATTTTTTAAATTCACAAGCAAAAAGTTATTCATTCAACTGAGATAGTTAACTTTTAGTTACACTTTGACTTGGAAGGAATTTGCTTTCAGTTCCATAGAAATTCAGCATATAGTATGTATAAATAATGCTAGCTGCTATAACAGATAAACTCCCAAATCCCAGGGGGACAACAGTATAAATATTTATTTCTCATTTGTGTTGCAGTACAATGCAGGCTGTCTGGCTTGCTCTCTTCTGATTCTTTACTCAGGGACCCAGACACCTTCCATTTTGTTTTCCTACCTTCCCTTAGCTCCTTAAGAATCTGTTCCATTCATTCAGTAGATGAGAGAAGAGAGCAAGGATCTTCCGTGGGAGGGTTTATGTTCTAGGCCCATGTAATAGTCAGAGTTTTCAGAGAAATAGAATCAATAGACCAATGGTATACTTCTAGTTTGAAAACCATGAGGCTTAAGATCCAGGAAAAGCCAACATTTCAGTTTGAGTCTGAAGGCAGGAAAAAAACCAATGTGCTATCTCAAAGCAGTCAGGCCACAGGAGTTCTCTCCTAACCAGGTTTTTGTTCTAGTCAGGCCTTCAACTGATTGGATGAGGCCCACCTACATTAGGAAAGGCAAGCTGCTTTACTCAGGCTATTGTTCATCTCATTCAGAAACACCCTTACAGGCATACCCAGAATAATGCTTGATCAAAGATCTGGGCAGCCCATGATTCAGCCAGGCAACATATAAAATTAACTATCACAACTCAGATGTAGCACATATAATTTGTGTTTGTATAACTTGTGCTCACATTTCATTGTCCAAAACTAAGTAATATGGCCACCTAACTATAAGAGGTTTAAGGGAAGGATCAAACTTTGTATCCAGATGGGCAAGAAGATTACTAGTGAGTACTAGCAAACCCTGCCAAACTGCATAGCTGCTTATTTACTCACTAGTGTTCCTTAATGTTAGTGCTTGTTTTAAAATTAGTCAACAAAAAATGGAGAGAATTTTGCGTTTGGAGAAAATATCAATTGTTAGAATTATTTATAATAAAATTTCAGCTGCTGGTTCTTTTTACTGTTATGCCTAAGCAATTCAGCCAGTTATGGAAAACCCATCCTGTTTCTATTTTTGTTAATTTTAAGAACATATTTCATATATTCAACTGCATGTTAAAAAGATATCAACAATTTTCAAAAGATAAAACTTATTTTTAAAAACCCCCACAGCTTGCATGATTCCATTTATATGAGATGTCCAGAATAAGCAAATCTATAGAGACAGAAACAAGATCAGTGGTTGCTTAGGGCTGGCTGGGATGGGAAGAAGTGAATGAAGAGTAATTGCTACAAGCTTTCTTTTTTCGGGTAATAGAAATGTTTTAAAATTAGTTTGTGGAAATGGTTACACAATTCTTTAAGCATACTAAAAATCATTGACTTTTACACTTTAAACAGATGAATTTTATGATATGTAGATTATAGCTCAATAGACATTTTTCTTATAATAGAACTAATCTGGTTCATTTAACTTTTCTTATAGATAAAATCTTTGAGATTACCTCTTAAACTATGTCAGTCAGCCAGTCTCCAAGTCAGCACGTCAGTCAACAGACATCTGTTGGGGGCCTGCACTATTTCAGGTACCGTGCTGGGATCTGGATATAGAAGCACAAATAAGACCATGGACTCTGTCTTCAAGAAGTTCACAAGCTAGTGAAGGAGCTGGACTTGTGTGAAGTGCAATGTGCTATACTTTAGGTGCTATAATTTAGGTCGGTATAAGTTAATATAGAGCTAGAGAAAGGCTTAAAATACATAGTTAATATTTAAGGCATTGCACTTTCCACAACTGCTAGATATTTTTACTTACTTAATTTCAAGAAGGTTTATAGTTTTTATGCTTGTGCTTAAGTCAAAGTATTTCCCTTTTCCATTTATTTCATCTATTAATATATTTATTATATTAATTTTATATATTAACTCAACAAATATATGCCAGTTAGATTGTTAATTATTTGGAGATGGCATGTTCATAGAAGATTAGAGTCCACCACATGAATTCCACATTAAACTCAGCTTGGTAAAGTCTCAAAGACTTCTCAGAGGAGCTGGTACCTGACCTTGGTCTTGAAGGATAAGTAAGAATCGAAGAAGGGAATAAAGAGAAAAGAGGGTCAGTAAAAGCATAAGGAAACAAAATATATTTGGAGAACGTCTTTCTTTCTAAGTCTCTTTCCATAATAGTTAAGATGAAAAAATAGCTGTGGGAACAGATACATCCCCCAAATTGTAATGGCTAAATATGAGCAATTTTTTTCTTGCTCACATAAAGTTCAAATAATAGTGCCTGGATATAAGGCTTCATTCAGAGACTTTACAATATTTAACATGTGGCTGCCAGGCTCACCCTTTGCACTGATATCCATTCAGCAAACGGAAAAGAGAGTGGAGAATTTCCTGAGAGATTTTTCTGGGGCAGCCCTGGATGTGGTGTGCATCACCTCTGCTTGTCTTTTCTTGGCCAGATTTAAGTTACAGCGGGCTAGGAAAATGTAATCCTGGGTAGGTAGCTACTTCCTAGCGACGTACTACTCTATTCCATGGGAGAAAACATAATCTTCGGGGGCCAGGTTTATTTCTGATATTACACTTGAATAGTTTATCTTTTATGCCACAAAGTGTAGAATTACATCTATGGATTATTATCACTGTCATCAGTATGTTTATGAATCAAACGAATCTGTTAAGAATGACCACAAAGTGTGTTCAGATTATCTCTGCATAGAAAAGACAAATATCAATTGTGCAGGCTGCTGGATGAGACCTATTTGGGAATGGTTTCTAGGGAAAAACTTCAAAATGATCTTTTCAACCCTGTAAAATGTGTATTCAATCTTACAGTGATTCAAAACTCACTTCTTTATCCTTCTGAGTTCAAATAAGACCCAATACTAATGAGTGACACACACCAATTTGAAGACACTTAGTACCTTCAACAAGATCCTGATTGCTTAGGATCTAATTTTGTTTCCCAAGATTTTGCATACTACCGAGAACTCAAGGATCTTCTGTATTACCTGATGGCTTCAGAAGTAAAAGGGAAAACTCTTTACTAAGCTAGAAGTGTATCTTTTGTTCTACCTCGCCCATTCCATGTATACATGCAGCCTCAGCCCCTCACTCCCATTTTATTACCTTAGATTTCTCTCTGATAAACAATATTCTTTAATTCATTCAGGTTCCTACTGCTGGTAAAATTAGTATTTCTTTGAATTCTCAGCTACTATTTTGCTCTGTGACGTCAAAATTACTTTGATAATGTGATTCTTATGTGGTCTGTGAAGGAATCAAATGATTGTTTTTATTTTTGCCTTTGCTTTTAATTCAGATTATAGTAAAGGTAAGTAGGAATAAACTTTCATTTATTGTGGGAAATAAGCAGACTCAAAATTTAAAATAGGGCTTTGCCATTTATTAAGAGCTGCATGGCAGACAGGAATGAAGGAAGGAGAGTGCTCAGACAGAGCGTGGAGGTCATCATTATCCCAGTTTCTTTTTGTTTGTTTTTTTTTAATGTATTTTTTTTTCTCAATTATAGTTCACATTCAATGTTATTTTATATTAGTTTCAGGTATACAGTAGAGTGGTTAAACATTTATATAATTTACAAAGTGATCCCCCTGATTAGTCTAGTATCCACCTGGCACTATACATAGTTATTACAATATTGTGCCCCAATTTCTTAACACATCAAAATTACAGGTTCTCTTTCCCATATGAATACATTCCAAGACCCCTTCCAAGAATTACCTTGTTGTCATCAAGGGAAGTATTTCTGCATGACAAGTAAGGGAGAAGGGATCTAGTAATATTCATCAAGAAAGGGGAATATAGACAGAGCTAGCTGTCTTCAAAAAGAGGTCACAGTGTTTATCCAATAAAGTATTAAGGAAATATAAAGAGATCACATAACTTATCCAAAGAAGTAAAACAATGAAGAACTATAAAGTAATCGTTGAGACTTCAGCTTTATTTCTCTAATTATGGATATATCACACAATCTTATCACAAAGGGATTGATTTCTTTATGTGGTCTCTATAGAATGCCACGCACTGTTCCATATTTTATAAATGTCTGATTCCATCATCACAACAACACTACAAAGTGGGTATTATTATCTTCATTTAAATATGTTGTATTAGTTTGCTAGGACTGCCATAACAAAATACCACAGACTGGGTGCTTTAAACCACAAAAATTAATTTTCTCACATTTCTGGAAGGAGAAAGTTCAGGATCAAGGTGTTGGCAGGGTTGCTTTCTTCTAAGGCTTCTCTCCTTGCCTTGGAATGGCCACTCTCTTGCTGCCTCTTCGCATGGTCATTCCTCTGTGAATGTGTTCCCTTGGTGTCACTTAGTGTGTCCCAAATCTTTTCCTTATGAGAACAGCAATCATATTGGATTAGTGCCCATCCTAACAGCTTCATTTGAACTTACTTATTTCTATAAAGGCCCTAACTCCAAATATAGTCACAGGGCTTAGGTACTAAGAGTTGGAGTTTTAACGTATGAATTTTGAAGAAGAAAAATTCAGCCCATAACTGATGGCGAAACTGAAGTTCAAAGAAGTTGATTTTCTTACATATGTATAATAACTTATAAATGCAGAACTGAAATTCCAACTCAAGTATGTCTGTCCTCTAAGCCTCTTTCCATTTGACCTCATCACAGTTCAATGCATTATATCCAATATAGAGAGAGGTGTTTTAATTCCCCAAATTTAATGCTCCAAACCTTCTAGTGAAATTAAATATTCACTCTGAGCTTCTCTAACTCTACTCCCGTTCATCAAGAACTAATAAAACTCATTCTTTGTTTACTAGGTAAGGGCTCACTGTGATCAGATATGGTAAGCATGTTAAATAATTCTGGCATACAGAGCAGGCATAATCTTAGTGTTTTGAATCATGATAGATTTGTCTCTTTAAAAGTGTACTTCTTAATCCACTAGTTCTAGCATTCTTATGAGGGCATCATCAAGTTCATTTTAATTTTTAAAATGTGTTATTGACATAGGGGAAAAAATATCACCCAAAATCATTTCCATTCTTGTCATGAAAGTCGAAATTAAAGGTGAACTTAGCAAGTTTGCCGTATCAGCCTGTGACAGATTGTATTTCGGATGACCATAGTATGATCTTGCCATCTACATGATCTTCTCACAAGGATGTATTGACATTTCTCCCATCCAAAGGTGGGATTTATATTTCATATATTTGAATATTGTATGGCCAGTGACTATAACAGAAGTGACACTAAGCGACCCCCTAGGCTAGATTATAAGATGCAATGTAGATTCTTCCTGGTTCACTTGGGAGGCTCGCTCAGAACCTAGCCATTTTTTGAGAAGGTGAAAAAGCCATGTGGAAAAGCCACATGTTGGTATTCTAGGTGACAGCCTAAGTGAAGTTCCAGTTAAAAGTCAGCATCACTACCAGACATGTGAGTGAGAAAACCTTTGAAATGACTCCGGTCCCACTGACTCCTACTGTCCTACTGAAATGGGATTTTTAAAGTATTATTTTATATAGCAATAGATAATTATAAAAGATTTAAGTACTTGGAAATATGGGGCTATCATCACAAAATCGTAAAGCATATGGCATTAGCCTTTGAACCAAAAGCAAGCAGAAGAGTACCTAAGGGCTTCAAGAGGGACTTCAAGAAGAATGCTGGTGAAAGTCTAAAAAGGCAAGTGTTAGCAGAAGCCTGAAGCACCTTGTTAGTGAAGCAAAGGAAATTACTTCACTCTTTATTTCAAATTGTGGTCGCCAAGTACTAATTAAGAGTAATTGTTGTCTTTGGCAATGTAGTTCTTTGACCTTGCAGAGAACATTTGGCAAAACTGAATTAATCATGGAATTGTAAGATCATAAAGGAACATCTTACTCAACAACTTGTAAAATATTTACCCTCCTAGTGGTTCTCAGGAAGTAACAGAGATACAGATGTTAAGAGAGAGCTACTCTTATACAGACTCCAGCACTGGATCCACAAAACCACACACTGTAAACCTAGCCCAATGTTGCCTCTAAACCACTGAATGCTTTGCCTGGCTTTTAACATGTTGTTCCTCAACCACTAACAAAGTCATTTGAAAATAGTATACGGTTTACATGTCCCTTATCTATTGTACCTGAAAAAGATATGATCCCTGGGTTAGCTCTGTGAAAACTGGACAACAGCTTTCCTCTCTTACCACAATCACCTGTTGTCATTGTATATGACCATAATAATACACCAGAATTCACTCATCTCTGAATCCATAGCCTCTTGCCTATAGAAGACAATCTGTTTATTGAATGAATTATCTCACACTAGAGTCCCTGGTTTCCAATTTCTATTCTTCATTCCAAGTTAGTTGACTTAGTGGTTCTGACCCAGTTCCTGCCAGCCATTTGCCCTGGTTTCTACTGTGGTGTTATCAGGTGAACATAGATGATCATTGACTCAACCACCCAAGAGAAAGGTAGATAGAACCCCTGATATTTGGAAGTTTCAATGACACACCTTCTACTATTATTCCCCTACCCCTACTCCCACCTACATCTTTGATTAAATCCTCCAACTTGATTCACAACATTCTTAGTTCAACCCTATTCCCTGCTAACAGGTCCCAGCATGCCATGTTGCCAGGACGTTTCATTATTCTTTTTAACAAACTGTACCTATACTCAATAAGATTTGTTGAATGAATGAATGAGTGAATGAGTGAATGAATAAATACTGTGTGTCTCATACTGGGAAGCAGTGTCAGTAAACACTCAACAAGTAATTATTCATGTTATGGTGCATGGCCCCTTTTCTCAATAGTTTAATAACCAATTATTTTACTTGAGGACCTATTCAGATCTATGATAGAAGCTGGAACTGCTTATTTAAAGAAGTCATTGACCAAGACCTCAGGAATTCATGTACCACTTGGAAGGACAGACACATAAATAATTATTTCACAATGCAGAAGGTATTGAGATAAAGGTTTTCATAGGATATTAAGAGACCAAAAAGTAGGAGTACCTAACCAAGCCTGAGAAAAATGAAACAAAAGGCAGACTTAATCTGAGATTGGTGATCCATAAGCTGAGTCATAAGGATGAGAAAAATTAACCAGGTGATAGTAGGGAGCAAACGAAGGGCCTTATAGACACAAGAGATAGCCAAACTAAAGGCAGAGAGGCAATTAATAGTGTGACGAATGGGAAAAACTGCAAATAGTTCGATATTGCCAGGACATAGAATGCAAGTCAAGGAGTAGTGGATATTATGCCAGCGAAGTAGGCAGGGACTAGAAGACAGAGGACTTGGGCTTTATCCTTTTGGTTGGATATGTTGAATCCATATTATGGATTCCATTTGAGGACACATTCATGATTTTCTATGTCTATAAATAGATTTATAGTTTTAACTTTTTTCTCAATTTTAGTAATAATATCTGTGAAAGCATGAGCTTGATGTGCTAGTTAGTTGACAGTTTATTGGAATTCACATTGAAATAAATAGAAAAGTAACTATTAAATTAAAATGTTCTTCCTTGAACTACCTAAAATGAGACTACCTACCACTCTGTATGCTTTGGGAATACTCACCTGGATGAAGAGGAATCACTGAATAGCTTTGAGTAGTAGAGTGATATGAGTAGATACATTATAGAAAACAACCCAGCAATAGTGAAGAAAGTAGATTTCAGAAAGAAGATACTGACATCAAGGAGACCAGTTAGAGAACTCTTATAGTTACCCAGGCAAGATATTATAAGAGTCTGAATTAGGACACAAGAGGTAGGTGTTATTTCAAGTACTTGCCACATACCATATAATAATCTAGGAATTAGGGATTCAACGATTATCATGGCTGACAAAGTCGCTGCCCCCATAAAACTTACATTCTAGTTGAGAGTTGGAGTGGGGAGGTTGAGAGGAGACAGACAGTAAGCAAGAAAATAAGGGTAAGTAATCTCAAGTAAATATAATAGGAAGACCATATATTAGAAGGTAACCGACTGGAGGAGGTAAAGGCTGGTGAAGGGTAGATAGGGTGAGAGCTGGAGAGTTTGATTACTTTAAACTAGGGATCAGAGTAGCCCTTTCTGAAGAGGTGACATTTGAGCTGAGACCACAATAATAAGAAGGAGCCAGTCATGGATAGGAGAGTGAGACCATTGGATTTTAGAAATATTTAGTAGTGAGTCAGATGGGCTAAGGTACCAAGTATGTAGGAGAGAAGGAGAAGTTAAAGATTACCTAATTTTAAAGTTATATTTTATATTGGAAGCCAATTGATCCATATAACTGGGGCTTTTTCCAAGTTCTGTATGGTTTTATCTCATTTTCACTCCAATTCTCCATTAATTGAAGAACTTGATCATCTGTTACATTGAATATTGAAACTATCTCTTTTGAAAATTTTACTATTCATTATTCTTTAGTTTAATGCCAAAAATTCTCAACTGAAATGCTTCTATATTTCTATTTCAAGTGAAACAATGGCCCGTTTGATTATCAAGTCCACCCTGGTATTGACCATATAAAATATGCTTTTAAACCATGAACAAAGCTTTGAATCAGTGAATTTAAAAGAAAACTTTTGATATTAAAAAAATCTGATTTCATCTCAAATAAATTAATCAAAGCCCCAAGGGCTTGTTTAATGCAATTTTATGCTAAATATATTCAATATTTTGTTGGAGTGATGGATTTCTTTAGCAGTGTTGGAGATTGCATACCAAAAGCATTTAATTGTGAATGCCATACTTTGCTCAATTGATGCTTCTCTTTTATCTGCAAACCATAGATAATTTTCCCTAAATAAATTCAACCATGAAAATAATATTTAAAACAGGAAAATAAAATGTATTTGCTTGATATAAACCAAATACTGCACAGTCAAAATTAACTTCCTTAGTGATAAATAAGCATCTCAAATTCAAACTGCAAAGGTATCATCTGTTCATTAAGAGCTATTTCCCAGATAAGAATTAGAGGATGTATTTTAATAAGTAACTCAGGGATTTTATTTTCAATGTGAAACTGATTTTAAAGTAATATTAAAATTGTACTCATTTGTGTATTTTTTTTAGCTTCACAAATAAATTCAAATGTTTAATGCACCATTTTCCCCTTTTGTACATACTAAAGACATTTAATGAGTATAATCTGAACTTATCACTGTTTTGCTTTAATGTGTCTAAAGACTTACATGTTGAACCTTAGCAATCATTTGTGTATATTTAACACTTTTTAACAAGCCATTACATAACAACCAAGGGCACCTGATTTTATGCACAAGAAATTCATAATAAGTATAAATTTTATTCTCCTCCCCAAGCTTGATTTTATTCCAAAGATGGAGCTTATTGTCTCAAAAGGAGTTTCCCAATGGAAAAGATGAAGTACAGAATATTTGGACATTTCAACTATCCTTGCTTTTTGTCTTGAATTCATTCCCTTGACTCTCATAATTGTTGAAATTTGCACTTGTAAAACAAGTCGTTTTTTTTTTATTATTATTTCCCTGTGTCTATTGTTCAAGTTCATTGAGCTATACTGTGTTAAAAAATTTGTAATATAATACAAAGAAAGTAGCTGGACATTGATAGAAAATGCTCCAATATCACAGAAAGAAAATCTGGGCTTGAGTCTCACTCCTGCTGATTATGTTAGTTAGATTACTTATACCCCCAAACATTATAACCTACCTTTGCACCTTATTTTCCACTGATTCTTCTCCACGTCTCTCCCAGCAATCAATTATAGCTACTCAGATTTCCCAAGCCATCTGGGCTTTCTTTTCTTTATATCTTTGCTTGTGTATGATTCCTCTGCTTGCAATATCTATCACTTATTTCTACACATCTAAGTCCCGTCCATCCTCCAAGTCTCAAATCTTTTCTCAGAGTTTATTCCTCCTCTGGAGCCCGCAAAACTTCTTTAGTGGTACACATGCTATAATGTATTTGCATGTTTCCTGACTATAATCTCTTCAATAAGATGGACATTATTTAATTAACTTTTATTACTCCAGTATCTCCATCTGATATATGTATTTCTTGAAAGATTAGATGAATGAATGAATGAATGAATGAACGAACGAGCGAATGAACAGCCAAAAGAATATTTATTTTCTTTTTGGTAAAATGGGGGAAAGAGTACATACCTCACAGATTGTCATGAATATTATATTTAATTAGATATTATAAGTGAATATCCTCTGTTAACAATTGTGCTATAAAAATGTAAGATATTTTAATACTATCTTATGAGAGGAACTAAAGTAGACTTGACTTATCCTAACGTAGAGTCAACAGAGAAAATAAATTCTATGAATAAAAGTATTCCTCTGTGTAATGAGTTAGGCTTCAGTAAGTGTCTTTTCGATCATGACTGTGGTGCACTGTATGGGAAATTCATTGCTTGGTCCATTGTAAGCAACTCTTCCTCTGAATCATTCATATCAAATTTGTTTGGATAGTAAATGCTGACACTTGGGGAACAGATATTCATGTTTGAATGTCACCGATGTGGAGGTAGAGTTCTGTTTTAAATTTGCAGATGCAGAGCCACAGTGCTCCCCACAGATGCCCTCAAATTGCCTATTTGTTTCAAGTGCACTTTGATGATACCTTAAAGTGCTACTGAAGTTTTGAGCGAATCTATCAACAGTAATGGTAACAAAGGCAAGTTGCAGGAGAGTTTAGCAGTAGCCAGGCAATTCTCCAAGCCTTTTGTCAGACACTATTGCTCTGCAATCTAACGAATGCAGGGAACACAGCACCCAGCATAATGACGGGCATGCAACAAAATATGTAATAAATATTTAGAATGAGTGGGAGGTGGAAGTCAAGACTTGCATCATTTTGGAGATTCAGTCAGAATAAAATAGGCAAGAGATTAAAATTACAAAATACTAATATGTTTCTATTCACTACTAACCACATAACTATGCACTTGGTAGCCATATAGAAAACAATAAAACAATCCACTGTGTAATAAATGATGAGATATGAAGAAACCCTCTGAAAATGTAATACATTTTACTTTGCTCATGCCATTTGATTACTCACCAGACTAAGAAACCAGTATAGTATAGCCAGTAAGTGCACAGACTCTAAAGTCAGATACCTGAGCCTGAAAAATGGCAGTTTTACTGACTAGTTGTATAAGCTGAACAAGTTATTTAACCTCTCTAGGTTTGCTCATCATCTAAAGTGGAAATAGTAATAGCACAGATCTCATAATGCTGTTACAAGGCTTTAAAAAGATAATGGATGTGGAACACTTAATGCAATGCTGGGTCCATGATAAAGATTCAGTAAATGTTTTATCAGGGACCCTTACAGAGCAGATAACTTTAGCCATTCCTCTTGCATAGGTCATTTAAACCATCTAAACCTCAGTCTCCTTCTCTGTAAAATGGAAATAATAAAACCCACATCAGAGGAATATTTGGGGGAATTAAATTAGCTGATACACTTGAAATAGCCCTATAGAATTCTATGAGAAGTGAGGTATTAAGAGGGATAAAAGGAGTTTTTGGAAAAGCAAGAATGCATTGCTCTGGTTCCCCTCCTTTCGTGTTGACTAACAGATATAAAACAAGAGGAATAAACTTATATCAGCATGGGAAATTATAATGGGTAGCATCAACATGCCAGTAATTCAAGAGTTCGTGCAGGATAGAAGGCAAAGTGAATAAGATTGAAGACAGAGAAGATATATAATTCCCCATATGTGAAGCAACAACTCTCTAAGGTAATAAACTGAAGAAGACTTAGAAAGTTCAGTTCAGGAATCAAAAATATACATGGAGGCAATGAGGAGGTATCACTAGATCCTACTAAGTGTCACTGGGAAACATGCCAATGCCAAAAGTCAGCAAGCAAAGATCAGGTAACAAGCTCATGTCTGATTTATATTTAGAGGAGACATTGTCACAGTTGGTTCCTAATGAGGACAACTGTGACAGGTAAAGAATGAGGACACTGTCCTAGTTCACTCCTGGCTACTAACCTCAAATACAGGAAAAAAAAAAAAAAAAACATTGGAACAGAGAGAAAAGTCTCTCTTGTGACTGCTGCTGCTGGTTCTGATCTTCTACTAACTTGTAATCAGTAGATGAGTGGTTCAGTTAGTGTGCATTGCAGTCATATGGAAGGTTTGTT
Source organism: Pteropus vampyrus (assembly GCF_000151845.1). Taxonomy (NCBI): domain Eukaryota; kingdom Metazoa; phylum Chordata; class Mammalia; order Chiroptera; family Pteropodidae; genus Pteropus; species Pteropus vampyrus. The sequence continues at coordinate 603,451 of NW_011888797.1, read as the reverse complement.
GAAACACAGATTAGTAGGCCTCACCCCTAGATGTGCTAGAGTGGAGCCTGAGAATTCGAATTTCTAACAAATTACCAGGAGATGCCGATGCTGCTGATCTGGGGACCACATTTTGAAAAACACTGCTCTAGACCTGTTCTGCCCTTTATAATAGCCACTACCACCTGTGACTATAAGATTTCAATTGACAAAATTAAATGAAATTGGAAATTCAATCCCTGATTTTCACCAGCTACATTCCCAGTCCATAATAGCTGTATGTGGCTAGCAGCTACCATATTGGACAGCACAGCTACAGAACATTTCTGTCATCTCAGGAAAGTCCAATGGACAGCCCTACTCTAGATTAAAAAGTAAACTTCAGTGAACAGGGCACCATGCACAACTGCAAGAGGCATATTTGTGCTGTGTAAATGGAGGCCCCTGGAATTGTGCAATATGGCAGACTTGGCTTTTATTTAAGCTTTTCCATTCTCACTTCCTATATATCCTAAAGACAGAAAGGACTCCCTCAATCTCTATCAGAACTCATCTCAGTTCTGCAAAGGAGACAAGCCAAACCTTCCTCAGCAAGAGTGAGCGTGTAGAAAAATAATTAGATGCATTAAATGATGCCTCGAAAAAAAAAGAAAAAGAAAAAAAATGCTTGCTCTAAGGGATCAAAACAATGCCATCCCATGAAATAAAATTACTCTTAAGAAAAAGTTTTCCAAACTACTAATGTCAAAATGGATCTCAACAGTATTCAGCAGACTAATGCTGTGTGAAACTAGAATAAGCAGTTATGAAGAGTAGAAGTTATAAAATTACAAAGGGTTCCATTGAATAATGTTCATGTCAAATTCAAAACTATAATTTATGGAGGTAAAAATACATGGATCATGAGAAACCCAAGTTAATGAAGTAAAGAGTAATTCAAGACATTCAGTAGGCAGATCACATGTACAGAGAAAGAAAAATTATAAGAAAAGATAAAAATAGAAGAAAAGTCCAAGAGATCTAATATGCATATAATACAGGAATTTCAGAAGAGCATAATTTTTAAAAAGCATCAATAAAAGAGAAAATTAAAAAAATTTCCTGAGCTAAAGAAAGTCATAAATAATAAATCACAGAAAATTTACTGAATCTAAGTAAAATTTCTAAAAGAATCAAGTATACAAGAAAATTTGAAATATCATTAATTTAAAGGATGAAGAAACATTCCTATAAGCATCTAAGTAGACATTATCAAAACAAACAGGTTACCCATAAAGGAATAAAACATATTCTGATACTAGACACTCAACTCTAAGCACCCAGAAGACAATGGAGAAGAATTTGTAGAATTTTTAGAGAAACGGATTAGGACTCCAGATTCAAGAATTACATCCCCAGCCAAGGTTTGCAAGATCATAGGAAGTAATCATTTTCAGATATGTATTTTAGAAAATAACCTACCCTTTTGAAATAATTACTCAGAGATATACTTTAGTTGATTAAGAGATAGATAATAATAAAAACCCCAAGAATGAGCAAGGAAAATATCGGTATTAAAGCTTCTGGAATGTAAAATGAAACTTGTAACACTAGAACATATTTTCAAATAATTGTCTTCAATATGGTTCTAAAACTTAATATAAATGTTTTAAAATTGAAAAGAGAAGGTAAAAAATATAGAATAACATAGTACAGACACTTTATCTAAAACCCCAGATTATTTTAATATAAATTGGCAAGGGTGGGAGAATTTGAAGAAGCAAGATAAGTATGCTAATTTTCTCATTTTAGGCATGCAAGATGGTTTAGCAGTCAAGAGTATAACTACCTGGTTCATATGCTGTTCCACCAATTAGTGGCTGTGTAACCTTGAGGAGTTACTTAGCATTTCTAAGCACTGGGCTTCTCACCTATAAAATGGGAATACCATAATACCCCAGAGTGGTGTGGGAGTAAAATCAGATAATGTTAAGTGCTTAGCACCAAAAAGCACTCAGTGAACATTAGCTACTAATTTATAGAGAGAAATCAAAAGATATTCTTGATGAAGGAAGAAATAGATCTGAAAATGAGTTTGGAAACATAAAAATAATGACTAAAACAACATACACACACCCTCCAAATCATTCTAAAAGAATAAATGTACCTTACAAAAAGAAACAAGATCAAATGTATTAGTCATTTGAATATGTCAAAGATGAATACTACAGAGCCCTTAAAATAAATGTGTTCTCACTGTTTAGGTGACATTTATATTTTGAAATGTATTTAATTTAAAAAAATACACAGAGTGATCACAATTTTTGGGGGGAAAAATCTAGGTGCACAGAAAAAAAGACCGAAAATGTATACACACAAACATAAATATTAATAATCATTGCTAGGTGTTGGAATCATGGATGTCCTTTTCTTCTCTATTTTCACCAATATCTGTAATCAATATTTATCATTTTCACAAACAGAAAAAAAGATTGTTTTATTTCTAAATAACTTTCTTGTTAACCACTGTTAACATTTAGGTAAATATTATTCTAGAATTTTTCTTTACATGCAAATATGTATTTATTTAATTAATTCATTCATTCAAAGAATATTTATTGATTACCTATTATGTTCCAGGCTTTGTTCTAGTAAAAATAAATAAATAAAATTTCTGCCGTCCTGGAACTTAGTTGAGGGGGAGCAGCATAAATAGGTAAAATACATATTTTTGATATTGATAAGTAGCATGCCAAAAAAAAATATCAAGCTGGGGAGGGGATAAGGATTAGTAGTTGCTATTTTAAATAGGGTGACATGTGGAGGTCTCATTGAGAAAATAATGAAGTAAGATCTCACTAGTGATAGGCACTTAGAGGATGTTACAGGGCATCATGTGGCTTCTTAAGGGAAGACAGTCGCAGGTACAGGGAACTACAAGTACAAAGGCAGTCATTCAGAAGAATGCTTAGTGTGCTGGAGAAATATAAAGAAGCAGGATGGCTAGCTATAGGTAAGCAAAAAAGAGAGGACTAGGAGCTTAGATTATAAAACTGGGGTGAAGTGTGCAGAGGGCTGAGATCACATATGGCCTCATAGACCATTGTAAGGGTTTTCAATTTAACCCAGAGTGAGCTGAGGTTCCAGTGGAGAGTTTTGAGCAGAGAAGTGATATAATCTGGATGCAGGACAGGGCAAATTTTCCCAAGTGGTGGGGAGACCCAGCCCTACACCGAGAGAAGAGGGTCCTTTGGCAGAGAGGGTAGAAAGAATTCGACATACACACCAAAGCTGGGGTCAAAAGGAAAGTTTATTAGAAAAGGGATAACACTCCACAGACAAAGTGTGGTCTCCTCTCAGAGGCAAAGTGAGAGGGACAGTGAGATAGAGACAGAGTAAGGACACTGAGAGGGACCCTGAGTATTCAGGGAATTCAGTTTACATATCATTCTTTACTTCCTGTGAGTTATAGTTTAAAAGACTTTGTTAACCCATATCCTTTGATACAGACATACAGTGAGAAAGAGGAAAAGTATGTGGAGTGAAAAGGTAAGAATACGTAGAGTGAAAGGCCTGCCGGCAGTTCTCAGCCTTTAATTCATAGGTTCCCCATGGTTTTAGCCACAGGGAATGACTCTTGGTGCCTGTTTCCCCTTCACAGGAGTGGGGAACTGATTGTTAGCAATCCCAGCAGAAATCTTCCTTTATTCTGCAGGTGTCCTCTTGGCCTGGCTGCAGGGCTGATCAGCATACTGCAGCCTCTGAATGCAGCTTGATTAACATTTTTAATTCTCTTGCCTCCTCCCTTCTTTAATCTGACTTGGATTTACTTTGGTTCCTGTGTTGAGAATTGTCTGAAGAGGTATAAGGGTGGAAACTGGAAACCAGTTAGGATACTATTACAACAATCCAGGGGAAAGATGGTGGATGATAAATAGGCAGATTATAGGTATATTTTAAAGGTATAGCCACCAGGATTCACTGCATGATTGAGTGTGGGGTGCAAGGAAAAAAAGGGACATAAGAATAACTCTAAAGCATCTGGATATAAAAGTCTGGAGTTCAAGGGAGGTCAGGCTAAAAATAAAGCTGCGGGCATTGTCCTTGTTTAGGTGATATTTTAAGCCCTGAGACTGAAGAAACTAGCAAGGGAATAAATAAACAGAGAAGGAAAGAGGTTCAACTATGCCATGCCTGGGGCACTTCAATAATTAAGACATTGGAGAGATGAGGAACAAGCAAAGGAGAATGAGAAGGAGCAGCATGTGAGGTAGGATAAAAACCAGAAGAATGTGATCATCGAAAGTGTTTCATACAGGAGAAATGATAATCTGTATTAATTGTATAGATGGCAGATCAAGTAGGATGGGGATTTAAAAATGTTCATTTTAGTAATGTGGAGATTTTGCTGCTGTAGATAAGGGGGTTTCAGTGGAGGAATATGGAACAAAAGCCAATTTGGAGTGGATTTAAGAGGTCAGAAGGAGAAAAATGAGAATTAGCTCCTCTTCTGCAGAGGTGGAACACTGCTTTCCATATTTTCTTACTTTAAGTTAATATCTCTCTTTCTGTATTAGAGTGGTAAAAATTGCAATTTGATTGCGTTTCATTTTTTCCTATCTATGGAAAAATCACATGATGCCCCCAACCTGAAAAATGCTGTAAGGCATTTTGTTAAATGAATATGCCATTTTCCAACACTAGCTAAAGTGGATCTCTCCTGCTTCCATAACCATCAAAAACCAAAACATACAGACCTTTTGCTTAGGCTACCTGACTGCTACTTTTGCAAAGTCTTCTTTAATCAGTCCAGGGATTGTGTGAAAGATAGCAATAAGTAATCAATTTTTCTAGGCCACTTTACATACATTTAAAGCACATCAAGTTTTTCTGTCTGGATCTGATGGAAATATCAGCAGAGTTGAGCTATACTACAGTCATTGTCCCATCGTTGCTATGGCTATAGCATCAAACCCTTAGAGAGGGTTTTTATTTTACATAAAATATTCTTAATGTTATAGTGCGAACGATTCTGAGACCCATGGAGCCAATTGAGATTAATTATGAGCCTTTATTAGTTGGCCGGCGACTGACTCTCTACCACACAGGGCTAGAGGAGATCAGCCCTGAGCTTTCAGAGGAGGCAGCTGATAAAGCTTAAGACCATATCCTGGTGGTCTCCTGAACAAGCAAGCAGATTACAGAAGTGGAAGTTGGCTGTTAGCATATCTTTGCCCGGAACAACACCCTGAATTAACAAGTAAATGGATTACGGAAGCAGACATTGGCCATCTTTATATCTTATACAATATACTTCCTAAACCACACACAAGCAAGTAGGACAACTTCTGGTATCTAAAGATATTTCTTCCCTGTATCTGACTTAGCTAGTTGGCTCACTTGAAAATTTTCCACCCTTAACACTTATCATAGCAACAGAAGTATTGATTTGAAACATAACTCACTAGATATAATTTATCTTTAACATTTCTGTATATTTTCTATGGTGTGTCTTGTTAATAGGATCACACTTTTGATGACTCTCCTGCCCTTTTGAAATGAGACACATCTTGCGAAGCAAGTGACAAAAATCTAGGCTGCTCATTGCTTAGGGGAATAGAAAATTTACAGGACATATTTCAATGCATTACATTCCCAAAGCTTTTATTGAAGATGTTTGGGTGCCTTTGAGTTCAAATTCAGGATAGATCCTTTGAAAGCTGAAGAGTGATTATTCATTTTAGAGTAGTTAAACATAATTTCCATTCTTTTGGTATTGTAAAATTACTTTCTTTTTTTACTTACAGACCTTAGATTATCAATCTGTTTTTTGTTTGTTTAGTTTCTCCAGAGCGGTGGGTTCTTCATTTCACTTTCACAACCAGTTGGGAGTGTATAAAAACAGAAAGCATTTTTAAAATGCTAAAAACCAAAGAACCTACACGCTTGAAAACAATAGACTTGAGTTAAAGGGATTCTTTTCTTTCTTCCCCCCAAACAGACTCTTCTGTTTGGGAAAATACATGGATACAGTGACCTCAGTATTACAAAGAAATACATTTTGGTAAGAGAGAAACAAAACCTCTTGGTTCCAAATGTAGTTATTCACTACAAGCCATTTATTCGTCTGGCTCTAGGCTATGGGAATTACTCCTAGCACAGACCTCTCTTTGAAATCTCTAACCCCCCAGGGGGTCGGAGATAGATGAGAAACTGCCCCTATGAACTTGGCTTATACATGGGAAACAAAGAGGTTAGTGGTTGAGAGTAACAGAGGAAAGGCGTGTAGGAAGGGTGAATTTAGCTAACTTCCTTTGCTTGCAACAGGAGCTTCTTTCAATGTGAAGCGCATGCCAAGACAGATCAGGCACTCTACCAAAAAGATACAATAATTTAGTAATACAGTCTGCCCAGGCAGTTTAGCAGCTGGAAACGAAGGAGCCTTGGGATTTGCTATAAACTGTGGGGAAATTGGCCGATAGCCTCTCTCCTATACTGAGCAAAGGGAGCAAGAGAAAAGATTGTAAGTGTTTGAAATCAGAGCCAAATAGCATGGTATTCTGGTCTGAGAGCTGCCAGAACTCCAGCATTCTCTGGCTTCTCCATTAAATATTGAGCTTGGCAGTGTGGGGCTAACGGGGCAGGAAACAATAGACTTCACCTGGATGCATTTTCTGAAAGGCAGCTGCTGATCTTAAGTAGTTTGGGAGAAGGAATTTTATTACATGCTGGATCCAATGCCCTAAGCATCTAAGCATAGCAACCGCTTTTGGGCCAATTGTACAATCAGAAAAATACCCAAAAGTCACTGCTGATACCTGAAAAGGGACCCAAACTCGGTTTCAAACACCAGTAATACTCATATAGGACACCCTAGTGGACAGCACATTGTGCTGATGCTATAGGAAATTCTGGGGTAAGCCAGAAGCACAAGGCCTGGGAACGAAATGGAAAAAGGCCGGCTTTGGACTGGCCATACTGGCTCCTTTCTATATTTACTAACTATGTGATTCCTCTTCATTTTAAAGGTCATAATACAGTAGTCCCCCTTTGTTCACAGGGGATATATTCTAAGACCCCCAGTGGATACCTGAAACCAAACCCTATATAAACTATGTTTTCTCTTATACATAGGTACCTGTGATAAATTTTAATTTATAAATTAAGCAATTTCACAAATAGATGATTTATTCTTTATAGTACCCTCAGCATATGATATTTTTTTCTTATTAAGTCAAGAGCTTTCACCTTTTTGCTTAAAAGAAACACTTTACAGCTTCTCTTGCATATGCAAATTGCCAGCATCACTACTCTTATACTCTGGGGCCATTATTAAGTAAAATAAGGGTTTACTTAAATGCAAGCACTGTGATACCACTATAGTGGAGCTGATAACTAAGAGACTAAGAGGTGGGTAGCTTATACAGCACTGATACCCTGGACAAAGGGGTGATTCAAGATCTGGGTGGGATGGAGCGGAACAGCCTGAGATTTCATCACACTACTCAGAACAGTGTATGACTTAAGACTTATGAATTATTTGTTTCTAGAATTTTCTTTTTCTTTTTTTTTTTTTTTGGACTTTGGAAAGTGAAACTGTGAATAAGGTGGGCTATAGTAACACCCACTTTGAAGATTAAAAGCAAAAGAATGACCTTGGACCTTAGAAAGCATATAATAAATGTTGGTTTTTCTTACCTAGTATTGAATCTTAGCCTTCATAATTTTTGAAATAAATTCCTTTCCAGGGAGTTTGCATTTACTTAATTTGACATATCTTTGGAAACTTTAATTGATTTTTGAACTTGGGGAATTAAGGAAAATAAGTTCTGTATAGTTGCCTCTGCGGCTCATTATTATTTGTTTGACTCACACTTCTATCTCAACATATAGGTGAGCTGAAAAGACATTCTTCATATTCATATATAAATGGACATGTTAGCCAGAGCACATGAGCTCCATGACTAGGAAAACAAGGCAGATATATAAACTATAATAAGTTTATATAATTTACATTATAAATGAAAAATGTAGCATTCCTTCCAAATTTTTATAAGACCCAGCACTTCTTTAAAAGCTTGTTGAGACATGTTGACAGTATAAATTATCAAAATTTAGCTTTTTGTTCTCTTTAGTTGATCTAACTACAAAACACGCTCAATGATTAATTTGCATATTATCTTTTTTCCTGAATATCATAGAGTACTTAGAATGCTTTAAAATTACCATACCTCCATGAATTTCATTTGTGTTCTTTATAAATATACATTTTAGAGGGATCTTATATAAAAAGGATTTGTGCTATCTGAGTCCATACTTACAGTTAACTTGTTCTTCATTTACATAATTCTCAAGATAATTTATCGATTTCTATATTGCATCATACATTACAAAGAACTAACATGCAGGACAGGCAATTTATCATTAACTGTACCTATTTAGTAGTGTACATATCATTTAAAGAGTCATATTAAAAACTTTCAAGTCCTAATTAACTGGGTTTATTTAAAAACTGAAATGTTTATGAATGCACATTTTAACCATAAAAATATTTTGCTACAAAGTATTATGGCCAACTAAGTGCTCAGAAAGATCTTTCTGCAGGAGAACGAATATATTCCAAAGAGGATATGTTCTTTGAAACATCGCCTGCGCTCACAACCTTTGCTCTCTGAAACACCAGATTAGAAGACAAGGGCATCGATGTTGCTCTGAGTGCAGATGTCAGAAATAGCACTGCTATTTGTACACTGTGCCTTGGTTCAGGGGTAAGGTTGGAAGGCTGAGTCAAGATTTCAGGGAAACTAAAGGCAAATATAAATCTTCTGTAGAGAAAACCCTCTCTGTTCAGGTTGACAATATTCTGTAGATTAAGATCAACTATTGGGGTAACAATAAATTTGTTATCACCTTGAAAAGCAAACCACTATAAGTAGGTGTTAGCAAAAATCACAAATGCATGCTTAGTCCCCAATGACTATAGATAGTGTTACTAAAAAGGGAAAATAAAGCAGTCATTTTAATAAATAAAAGTAAAATATAAAGACATTCATAGTTGAAAAACTGAAAGCATTTACCACCAAGAGACTTTTTCCAAAAGAAAAATCTCAAGGATTATTTTAAGAAGAAAAATGATCTCGGACATTCTGAGGAGGGAATAGTGAATAAATAAAATGGTAAACATGTATGTGAATTCAAATAAAAATAGTCTGAATAAAATAATAATTCCAATTTGGAAAACTGACAAACAAAATATAAACAGACAACAGTATTTATTAGAGAAAGAGTAATTGAATTTCATGTGAACTAAAATCTTAAAATTGTTCAAGAAGAAGGTGGATAAAGTATTGTTCCACTTTAGACTGTTAAACTAAAAATATATGGTAACATTTTAAAGGTACCTAAAAAATAAAAATAAATTATATAAATTCCAAGCCAAAGAGAGAAAACAAATAAGAAAAAACAAAAAAGGGAATAGAGGCAAAAAAAAAAAAAAGAAGAATATGAAAGTATTAAAGATAGATATCAAAATGTAAAATAGGAGAACCAAGTTTAAATATGTAAATCATCAAAGTAAACATCAATTAGCTAAACCCACCAGATAAAAGGAAGTGATTGTTAGCTAGTAGGGAAAAAAATTCTAGCCTTATGCTCTTTAAAGTAGGCACATCTATAGCTAAGGGGGTACACACACACACACACACACACACACACACACACACACACACACACACACACACACACAAAGATGAAACAAGTTCTACCTGAGAAATATTAGCCCAACAAAAGCTGAGGAAGCTGTATCAGTATCAAGCCAAATAGACTTTAACAGTAAAGGCATTACCAGAATATAGAGGGTTACTGTTAAATTATACAAGGTTCAATTCACCAGGAAAATATAAAAATTCTAAACACATATGCTTTTAAAAACTATATATATGATATACATCATATACTATACATATATTCAAGAGAACTACGTAGAAAAAATCATAAGTCCACTGAAGCTGTGAGACTTTAGCATAAAATAGAATGTTTTAACAGCTTAATTAATAAACTTAATCGAATAAAATGAATACTTTGTTTACAACAATTAGAGAATACCTGTTATTCTTATGATACTGATAAAAATTGATCTTGACTTGGCTATAAGCAAATTTCAACACATCAAAGACTCAGATTCATATACTTTCATTTTCTGACAATTCAATTAAGTTAAAGATTCCCATATTTGATCCCATAAATTTGTGAACTTAAATACACATTTCTAAATAACTCATGAAAAATGCATTTGTAGACAACATAATTGTAATTTTAAAATGTTTAGAGTTAAGCAAAAAAGTAAATACTAAATATCAAACATGGTAAAAGAAGCACAAGTGAAATTTCAGATCCTATGTAAGAAAAGAAGAAATGTTGAAAACTAATGAACTAAATGTAAATTCAAGAAATTTCATTAGAAATGATAGAAGAAACAGAAAAGGAAAAGATAGAAAATGGTAAAAAAAAAACAGAAACGAATGAAATAGAAAACTCATATACAAAGTCAGAAGTGTTATATTTTATAACACTTAAAAGTGTACTTTCTAGAAAAAATGGTAAAGAAAATAGGGAAAGTGTGCAAATGAACTATATTTGTAGTGAGAGGAGATATAATTCAGGTATATAAAAAGTTTCAAAAGATAAGAAAAAAATTATCAACAAATTTTAATATTAACAGAAATAGACAAATTCTTTTCCCTTTGTAATTAAAAGGTATTTCAGGGGAAAATGATTTTAAATTATTTAAATTTCTTATTCCTGATCGAACTTTTAAACCATTCATTTATTTATGATTTTATGGGCTCTTGTTTTTCTGTTTTATTCAATGGATTATAATCCATTACTGTTGTTATTTATTTTGTTCCTAAAATTGTCCTCAGTTTTACCAGTTGGAGTCCATTCAAGCTGACTTCTCTATCCTCTTGACATGCCTCATCATTCTTTGAGCAGTTCCTTGCTTTCTGGTACAAGGTGTTCCAAGCTTAGTTTGCATTTACCCTGCACTGACCCTGATATCAGTCATTTCTCAATGGATTCCTGTTTCTTTTAGTGGGAAATATATTTACTGGCCAAAGTCTAGGTTTCACTTATTGCCATTGGATGTCAATTTCCTAGGCCCTCTTAGTGGACAGAGTTAAGTAATGCATGTATGTATACACACATATACACAAACACATATTTATATCTCTATCTATCTATCATCTATCTTGAAAACATTGATATTGCCTATTCTAATTCAACATCGAAAGGTTCACTCTAACTTTCTCCCTCTTCGTATTTATAAATCTCTCCTTAAGCAGTGAGAAAGATGGTTCCCTTTAAGCTTAATATAGTTGCTTATTTCATCAACCTCTGTGTACCAATTTTTTATATCTATGGCCACTTCCTCCACACTCAAATATCTTTCTCACCCTAAAATTTGATTCCGCATGACAGCTGGGGACTCTGCAGCTTCCAGCAGGCCAAACCCACACATGGACACCCTCCTTTCTCCTACTGGGCTTTGACATCTCATGCCCGGCCACCCTATGTGTGCACACTTCCTTGGACATGGACATCTTCCTCGCCCTGCTTGAGTTCTGACCTCCCTTGCTAGGCTGCCACTTTGCAGGGATGCCCTTCTTGCTTTCTCAGTTTCTGACTCCTTCTGCCAGGCCGCTCTCTCTGCATGAATTCCCTCCTCGCCTTGCCCGGGCTACTTCCCTCTCAACCCTGCATGGGTTCTAACATGCCATGCTAGGTTGCCCACAAACATGGACACTACCATGACCCTGCTTGGGCTCTGGTACCTACTCTGGGCCCCTGCAAACCCCTCTCCTGGGCCAGTTCAAACCCTACTCTCCACTGAAGGTATGAATGTCATCTCACTCTTCTCCATCTAATGACCTGAGGACTGAACTGCTCAGGAGTAAAAGAGTAAGGGGACAGAGAATGACCAGCCATCTCACGTCTGAGCTCTTCCACTTATGGTTTAGGTTGTTCTTTCAGAACCTGGATCGTTTTTCTTAATTTCTTTTAAATAATTTAAAATTTTAGGTTACAGCTTTTGAATTCTTTGGAGTCATATTTTTTAATTTGTTTACTGTTTATAGCTGTTAAACATTCATTTTCATATCTTTTTCTTGCAATGTCTTTAAATGCTATTCCATCAAAATCTCTTTTTTGTTGTTTCCCATGTTTGCTGAGAAGAGATGTCCTCGACTATTCAGAAGAGGTTTTGTGTGAGAGCCAGCATGAGCCACAGTAGCTTTGCCTGCTTCTCAGTTCAAGGACTTTTTCCTTTGTTTTTGCCACGAAATATTAAGAAATATGGTTACATCTCTGCTTAATTTAGGAAGGCTTCCTGCTGTTAACCTCAGTATTCTCCAGAGTTCCATGCGCCTTGCCTTCCAAAGTAGTGCTCTCACATTTGAACATTATATTTTGCTATTATTACAGCAAATAATGTAATATGATTGCTTATTTGATCAACCTCTCTGTAAGTAACCAATTTTTTTTTTTTAATATCCATGGCTACCTCCTCCACACGCAAATATCTTTCCCACCCCACCTCTGGACCTTCTGCCTTCCATTCAACTCCCACCTTCCCCCGATATGAAATGTTTTATTCCCTGAGAGCACTGGTGTTTTCACCCTATTCAATATTGATTTGGCTTATGAAAGTTTTCTTCAGAATGAGCCTCCGGCCTACTAAAAGCATGTATTTATTAGGAATTTCTGAGATTCTCAAGGGCTTAAGCTACTTCCCTTTGTCTTTTTGCAGGATTTTTTTTTTCAAGTTCTGCTGGTGTTCTCAGTATTCTGCTAAAGCCAGGCCCTCTCCATTTAGAAATCATTCTGATGGCAGTTTCTGGGTCCCATGGCTTGTAGGCTCCATCAAATTTCCTTTTTTTTTTTTTTCCACCACTGAAGCTACACAGCTGTTAATCCAGTTCTAGATCCTGCTGCTGCCACATGATTCGGCTCTGTATCCATTTTCCAAAGCCACAAGATCCCTTGATACCTGGTTTATTGAAGATATCACCCATAGACTGGGTTTGCTGTTGTGGTGGTTGTTTTGCTATCATGGACTCATTTTATTCTTTCACCTTCATATGTATTGGGTTTTTTTTAAGACACTTGGGGGATTAGTTTTTTAAAATACTTTATTATTATCCTGTTCTGGGCATCAGAAATACTAGGTGATCTTTTAAAAGTGTAAATCAGATCATGTAAACTCTACCCCTACCTTCATCTCTGACCTCACCTCCAACCATTCTACTCGCCTGTGATGGATAATATTATGTGTCAAGTTAACTGGGCCACGAGGTGCCCAGACATTTGGTCAAATATTATTCTAGGTGTTTCTATGAGGCTGTTTTTGGATGAGATTAACGTTTACTTTGGTAGACTCGGTAAAGCCAATTACCTTTCCTAATGTGGGTGGACCTCTTCTAATCAGTTGAAGGACAATACAACCAAAAGGCTAACCCCTACCACAATTCTGGTTCTCAAGCCTTTGGTTCCAGACTGTAACTATACTTTCTCTCTCTCCTTCCCTCTTTCTCTTTCTCTGATTTACCACCCTCTCACCCCTCTATTGTGGCTACATTGGCCTACAGAATAGCCTCTGGGACATTAATACTTTCTTCCCTCTGCCCGCAATAACAACTTCTATCTCATTACTGTGCTTTATCCTCCTTATAGAACTTATCATCATCAGGAGTCAGACTATGTTTGATTTGCCTGCAGTTGTTTCCTTCCCTGGAATGTAGTCACCCTGAGGGCAGGATATCACTGTGGCGCTGCTGAAACTGGCATCTAGGACAGTGCCTAGCACACAGAAGGCATTTTACACATATTTGTGAAATGAATTTAGAATTTCTACTAATATCAACATCAGCACTAGAATCCCTGAAAATGGAGAATTTTTTTTTCTAAAGAGGAATGCAATAACCCAATAGACAAAAGCTATCATCTATAATAGAAGAAATTACTTGTTTTCCATAGTTTGTTTCCATCTTAACATGGCATTTTTTGGTTTTATTGTTATTCAGGTATTTATATGAGTAATAAAGATCAAGGGCAAAACTGAGTAAAAAGAGATTGAACTGCTTGCTATTGGATACTTACTCTGACATTTCTTTAAAATGCTAATGACGCTTTGAATAACTATCGAACTGGAATTCACGCATATTTAGTTCTGTACTTTGGCATATACACTTATCAAAAGGGAAGTGTGAAATTAAATAAGTTATGAAAACAGTTTAATCTATACACTTTTCCTCATTTTTATCTAAGTAGTAAAAAAATGTTGAAATTCTTTCCAAAATATACTTTTAAAAATATACAAGCAGAAACAAAGAAGTAAATCCTATATATTTACCGTGTCAAAATAATAATCTGTATTGAATGCCTAATACAATCAATTACTACTGCATTTCTTTGTAAAAACAAAACCCTCTAGGTTAAAAATCATTGTTATAATAATAGAAACATGTATTTAACAGGCATTGTTCTAGATGCTTTACTTCTACTATTTCATTCAGTCTTCACAGCACTTATAGGTATATACTATTACAATCATCATTTCCAGAAGTGAAAATACAAACGTTGCTAGAATTTATTTTGAAAAATGTATTAATTTTTTTAAAAAATTTGGCACATAGACTGAATCAGTTATCAATTGCTACGTATCAAAGTACCCCAAAACTTAATGGCTTAAAATAACAGCCATTGGTTTAGCTCCTGATTCTGGTGGGTGTTTTCATCAGGTCTGTGCCAGCCTCCGCTGATCTGGACTGGGCTTACTCAAGCATCTCAAGCATCTGTTGTCAGCAGGCTGATTGGCCTGGGGTTAGACGGTTCTGGATGGCCTCACTCACATATGTAGAAGCATGTCCTGTAGTTTCAAACTAAATCTTTGCTGCAGGCATATTTACTGCATAACTAATTAGCTGTTAGGCAATTTGCTGTAAAAGATAAAATAACAAAATATAAAAGAGGGACATTTAAAAAGACATAATAAACATGAAAAAATTAATAACAAAATTTAAGACTTTATTGAGAAAAAAGAAAATACATTGTCTTTGAAGATTTTTGTTAATATTTTTTGGGTTTTTACATTTTGTTTTATTTTAGGGGGAGGGAGTACCTTATTGATTTATCTCATTCAGCATTGCACTTTTTTCCTTTTCACTAAAATTCTTCCGTTATATAAAGAGGTAGCAGTTTCCAACTAAAGAATTAATAGTTAATCCTTTGGAAGACCGTTGTGAATTAGCAGCCACCTTTCATATTTGCCATAGCTTGGTAAACTTTTGGTTTTGGCAAGTGGGAAGTATGATTGAGCTCATGGAAGGATTTGCAAACACTGATATGTTATCATTTTTTAGCAGGGCATACAATCTGGCTTTACATGTTGCTTTGCAATTTGGCTTCATATGTAGTTGTTAGCATCCATATTTTAAGATGACCACGTCTACTCGTCACCGTATAAACCATTATGAAGGCTAAGATTTATATAATATAAAAATAGGAGTACTAGGAGAACTTCCATCAATGGAAAATGAAACCAAACTGACAAAATACATTGTCTGTCAAATGGAAACCAAACTGGCAATCAATTATTTCATCTTTTATGGCAAAATTGCCTTAAAATGGCCAATTAGTTGTGTAACGAAATGTTTGAGGCAAACATGCTTGTGGCAAAACTACCTAGAACTATGTGGAGGTTCACTGGCTATCGACTGAAGTTATAGGGGTGGCTGGTGTATTAACCACGCCTTTTTTTGTTTTTTGTTTTTATTTGTTGTTTGTTTGTTTTTTGATGCTTTGATGTCTTGGGACCTTGCTGACTTTGGAGGGACCACCCCTCCCAAAGCTCCTAATTCTTAGACATAGTAAATAACTGGCCTGCAAACATTCCTTTCATATGCAAACCAACCAATCCACAGCCATATCCCAACAACATCTTTATCAAGCTGTCACCCACCTTTTCCTTCACTCATTCTGCCTCCTGACCAATCCTGGTGCTTCCCTGTGTGCCCTGCCCACCCCACTCAAAGTATGGCCTGCTCCCTTCTCTTGGGATCGAAGAGTATACAGTCTATCTTTTCAATGGCAATTGTCTCCTGATCTGCTAGCCTCTTTATACTTAATAATAAATAATAAAGCCTACAATTTCAACCCCCCGGGTAATGTATCATTTCATCATCTAGCAAGCCAACCTGGGCTTGTTCACATGACAACAGTTTTCAAGAGCAGCAAGAGAAAAAGCCCCAATGCATAAGAGTTTTTCCAGTCTCTGCCTATATCATGTTTGCTATTGTCCTATTGGCCAAAGCAAGGCACATTGCCATACCCAGAGTCCTATGGGAGGAATGGATAAAGGGCCATAACTGCAATCAAACAGGCATTTCAGGAGGTTTCATATCAACTTCTCCTTGTGTCTGACTTGAGTGAGTAATCCTTAGAGTTTGGTCACAGAAATAAATAAATAATATTTGCCTTTTCATATTTCTTAGCAAAAATGTTACCAACTGTCATGGTGCTAAAAACTATTATTCAAAAGACTAATCTCATAAGCTAACTAAATTCTCTTTTACTTAAAGAAGCCACTGCTTGTGACTAGAGGACTTGGACAGTAGAAAGTATTTTGGAGTTGTGATTATAGTCATTTTGATCAAACTACAGATGGGTTGATAAATTAATAATAATATTCACAGAAAACTTTAATATTATGCCCTTCAAACTCATTATTGTGAGCATGGTCAGAAACCTCTTGACTAATATTTACATAATCTTTTTCCCATAATAGGCCGATTCTTTTCAATTTTCCTTTCAAACTTAAACTTTTTAGCCTTGTCATCAACTTTCAAAATAAAATTCTAAACTTCCTTATTTCAGAATTTCTACTTCATTTTACATTATTTATCCATTACTGTCATTCCATACCAACCTGCTTACAGTTGTAAAGCACTGTGGGGGAGCCAAATAGCCTAGGAAAAGAGAAAATAAATTCGAACAGAATGCCAGGTTTCAATTACTCTTAGCATTAGCTTACTTCCATAAAGCGGAAAAAAAAAATGCTTTTAGTCCACTTACTCCAAATTCCAGACACAGTCATAAACAGGAGAAACAAGTCCATCCTCACAAAGGGCCTGCTTGCTCTTCCTTGAACCCTACATTCTTTTATCTTAATAGTGATACGTTTTCCACACCAGTGGGCATAGGAATCTGATAGACCTTAGTTTGAATCTTGGCTTAACCACTTACCAGCTAGGGAAACTGCAGCAACTTAATTTATGTGTCAATTTTGATTTCTAAAACAATGTACAGAATAGGCCATAAGCTCTAACCTTTAGAAAGAATTCAAAGCTGTCTTGCCTCACTCTCCACCCACTGTTCTATTCCAAGAAGGGTCTCTGTTGTGAGAGGAGGACAAAGTGAAGTTTTGTCAAGGTCGTAGTATATCTGCGCTAGAAAGGGACAGAGTTTTGTGGGAAGATAAAATGATTATAATAGTGCTGGGTAGGTGCAAATTGTTTCTCTTTTAGATTGTTGTCTCTTGGACCTCTCTTCCTATCACTCTTCCTTCTTTCATCTCAGTATACTGTTGTAATAGGTCTGGGCAGTGGGCATCATCTGTTTGGAGAAGTCAAACAGGACCCAGGGTGAGGTCTAGGGATATGCAAAGCCAGGAGCAAACTTGTTCTATCAGCTCCAAGGTAGGGAACTACACAGGGACCTAGGACCAAACTTCAACAAAAAAAGTCAATTTGTCTATAGCATCCTCCTGGCAAATATCCATCGTGGTTGCTGATTTGTGTAAATATGTGAATTCAGTATTCTGGCTATATCTCTTTCTATCAGAAAATCATGATTATTATTTTTTCACAGGATTGCTATGAGAGTCAAATGAAATGATGTAAATATAACCCCTAATTCAGTGCCTAGTAAATAGCACATACCTATTAAATGTTACTTATTAATTTATAAAATCTTTGGATTTGTAATAATAACTAACTTCTTTAAAGGGTGAGTCAGTTTTGGACTTGTAATTATTATCTACTACATTGGCTACACAGTATGTAATTTTATTTCCACAAGATTGGGTTATAAGCTTATTGGGTAATTTAACTTTTGATTGTGGCCGATATTTAGCTATATGAATTAAAATGACCAGTCAAAGAAGTAAACTGACTTCCTTTGCTAAGTTTTTTGGCCAGGTTTTTACCTAGTGTATCTTTAGAAGACAAATTAGATCATAAAAACATGGTATATTTTAAATGTCAGAGAACATTTATATTTTGTCTTAATAAAAAATATAAAGCAATAAAAATTATCATTCTTTAGTTTCTAGTTTGCATTACATTTTCAAAGACCTAAAGAAATTCAAAAATAACTAATGGTATTTCAGAAAAGAAAGAAAAAGATAGCTTTATGTTAATAGCTTAATATCAGTTTCCTATAAGAGTCTCACTTTTTAGTGATATCGACAGTATTGTTTGCCTACGTTAAGCCTGAGCAAATTCTATTTGTCTAAGTTATGTAAGCTGTGTAGAATTATTCTTAATTTTATATTTAAAGTAACACTATTAGGATTATTAACCTTAAATTACTTTTCGTACTTTTCAAGATTTTGTTTTGCGAATTTATTTGCTGGGAGAAGGGCAGAGGGATGTCGTTATGCATGACCTCGATTTACTTGCTTGTTGTCCTACTGAACAATAGCTCATTTACTGGGAGGGTTTGGACATGGGTGTCTCACTTTAAGAACACCCAGTTTTGTTATATTGTATCTATAAAACATATTCTCTGGGGACAAGGGAGAAGGATATACAATCACTCATTTAATACCTAATTCATACTGCTGAAATACACCCTAAGGTGTATCAAGAAGATCCTATTTGCTCGCTAGCATGCTCTCATATTCTCTCTCTCTCTCTCTCTCTCTCTCTCTCTCTCTCTCTCTCT
>NW_011888797.1:576548-583614 GCF_000151845.1 Pteropus vampyrus | reverse complement strand
TTTTAGAGGCAAAAAAAATTAACAAACACATACAGCTCCAAGGGGAAGGAAAAGGTTCTAGGGGTGATACATAATAATTTCACAGGGAGTGTAAAAAACAAACACAGTTTCGCACATGTGGGAAAATCTATTGTTTCCATAGAAATTGACATCAAGCAGAAGCAATAACTAGCTATGAGGTGCAGGAAAATATGAGGACACATCGTGTCCTCCCAAATGATGCAACTGACAAATTGAGAAAAATCTTTGTATTTTTGCTGTCCTGTATCATTTTGCTACTCTCTGAACTCTTTGTTAGATCGTCTTCCTGCTTTAAAGTATCTTATATTTTCAGAAGATCTTCTTATAATCTTATAATAAACACAAATTACTTAATATTTCCGTCTTACGACTATCAGAGAGACATTAAAGAAAAATGAGGTCGAGTATCACCAATTTAAGCTCTACCTAAAGACAGTCTTTAATTTCAGAGAATTACTCAGAGGGTAAGTGTCCTCGTAAGGTTATGAAATATCACCCTTTGTCCCTAAGGAGAACTACATCATAAAATAATAATGTTTCTTACTTTTTCTTGAATTTCTTCAAAGAATGGACCACACTCTTCCTTGACATTTCATTCTAACGTGTCACATTTTGTCTCTCAAAAGACTGTGCCATTTGGATTGGGTTTTGAAACACAATAGGTCACTATAGTATTCTGAGAACTAGAAATGGAAATGGTTCCGATATTGACATTCTGAACTGAGCTGTTTGGGAAAAATCACTCAATCTCTGCATCTGTTTCAGGGTAAACAAAATAAGACATTTATGTAATGCTCACTGTTCTTTCCAAAGCCTACTGTCTTACTAGGGTTGCTAGGATGATAAGTAGGGGGATTAAACCATAAATGGCTAAAGTTTAGACAGTCATTTCTTCCTCTAAATTCCATACTACTAGACTGATTGTTTGAGTCTATCCATTTCTTATATCTATTAACTCTGTGAATAACATCTGAAAATCTCTTTTGGAATGAGGCAGGATTAATTCATATTTAATTTATCTCTTAAAATTAAGTTGTTTCTATGTCTACATTCTTGTGATTCTATGCCACAAATCAACTTATGGCTGGTCAAACCATGAAGTAAGAACTCGGTTCCAATGGCCAAGCCCCCAAACTGAAAACCACCCCTTGACCAGTCAGATGAGATGCATGCCCTAGAGGACAGAAATCATCACATAAACTTACTCTCATCTTCTTCCTCCTTCTGAGTTTAAAGAATACACAATTCCTAACTTAGTGACCCATGTAGATCCAAACAAAGTTCCTTTTAGAAAATACAGAGAAAAAGCAAGTTGATTTTGAAAGTTTAAGAAAGTGAAACACAATTTATATTTTGAAAAGCAAATCAAAAGATGTCTGTTTCCCTTAAACCTTTCTCTATCAGTCTCTCAACTGTGGTATTGTAATGGTAATAATATCAAGAATATATGCTATTGGCATTTAAAAGTTATTTTAAAATTCAGCGATAAAAGTAAATGTAATAATTCATTTATATGGTTTTTGCTTCTCACAGATTGACAAAATAATGAGTTCCATAGATGTTGGAATTAACAGTGAACTTGAAGAAATGAATGGTGGGACTACAAGTAAGGAAACCTCTCCTCTATATTGTAATGAATAAATGTGCTCAAGAACTAACTAGAAGATGATAGGAGTCTTTAGATAATTTCATGTTTTATCATAATGACAACAACTATAAATGATTTCCTTCCATTCATATCAAACAACCATGACCTCTAAACAACATCCATTATAAGTATATCAATTTAGCATATTGAGAGATTTTTTTCCCCCATGTACCTCTATTTTACTATGCCAGTTAACATTAATGGAGTCTCAACTTTATGTAGAACTAATCATGAAGCACTTCAAAGTGGTGTTGAATCTGACTTAATACACCATTATTTCTCATTCAGTGAAATATCCCAATTATGCTGGCCAAAGTAATTAACGACTTCTAAGTTGTAAGCTCCAGCATGGCAAGAACTATGTGTTATTCATCTTTATACATCCCAGAATAACTAGCAGAGTGTCTCACAAATAGTCAGTTTTTCAATCACTATTTAATATAATACCCTTTCAAAGTATTGTTTTCTTCCCTACAATTAAGGCTTAGAGTAGAAGGCCATTCAAAACTTTCTTTGAAGACTTCCTGCATAATACTGAAGGAGAATGTCAAATACCAGATCACTCAACATAAGAATAGCAGTAATAGTCATACTAATGAATTCTATTCTGGAAAGAGTCAAAAGACTTGACTCCATTTCTACCCTGCACTAAGTAGAGGTATAACTGTATATTAAATAGGTCTATCGAATCTGGAGTTCAGACAGGTGATTTCTAAGTTTCCAGAACAACTCATGTTTAAGTTAGCAGTAATAGTTGCTATATCTGTAGAAATAATAAGATTAAGATCTGCATGAGAGAAGCCTAAATATATCATTAGGCAAACAGTCACGGGACTTTGTGGCGCTTGGACTAGTCCCCAAGGCCTTTTAAACAGCGCTCAAAGTGACTCTTCAGCACAGGTAAGCTGGAGAATTCTGGCTCTCTTGGGGTACACTTGACCTGTGTAGATAAGAAGTGACATTGAAATCTGAGATTGTGATCTCTAAATGAAATGTGAAGGTCTAAATGAGACCCTTATAGGTGCACCTCACTCATTTCTCATGTGCTGGGACAAGTAAAAACAAATGATTGTAATATGGCCGGGCTCCGTGTTAATTAAGTTTTTTTAAAGTTTAAACATTTTTTTATGAAATGCAAGTGTGTTTTAAATGTTAAAAACTGAAAAATTATGAAAAAGTACCAAAATTGTGTGCCTAAATTTAGCAACACAAGTATGATATTAGCTGTGATAGCATGTGTCACCAGATCTCATATCCAGAAATGCTGATATACATTGAAGACTATCCAGTCTCCAAGGAACTAGCTTAGGGACGTATTTTGCCACATAGTTCTTTCAGACATACTTACAGAATAATTTCAGGATAGCTGTTGGAATGCAGATTTTTGATTGATCTAAAGGTTAGAATTTATTTTCTTATCAATAGTAAATTCCCTGGTACCGAGAATGTTCAGAGACCCAGTGCTTCCCTGTTGGAAGACTTAGGTGGCATTGAGCATTAACATTCTAAAATTATTCAAACAGTACCATAAAATTGCAAAAATGTTATAAACATGATGATAATGAAAATAAGGGTCATTGTTAAAAGTGCCACGCAGGCAAAGCTGCCTTCGAAGGGCATTTCAATAGTAAACAAATCCACAGATTACTGTCCCTTAATTCTCCTCTTTCCACCTCTCGGGCTGCTATCCTATCCACTGCCTTTATTTACTGTTTTTCTACAGTGATAATGAAAATGAAAATGAGAGTAAAGACCCAGTCCCCAAAGCATCATTACTATTAACAAAGCCTGTTACTGTATGCCCCTTAATTTTCACCTCTTAATTACACACGAATTATGCACTAAGTGATTGACTGTAACATGTGGCATTCCTATTGGCCCATTAGGCCACTTGCGAATTACAACTTTACTGGGCTACAGGCTTTTCCCTCTAGAGGCTGGATAGAACTAGAGAGGTGATAACTCCATGAAGATGACATTCCACAAATGTAGTCAGAAAATCGCATGGTGAAATTAAAAGCCAGACTGATGTGAATTCAAATCTTAGCTCTGCTATTTACCAGCTGCATGATCTCAGGCAATTCATTCAATTTCCTTATCAATAGAAATGGGTATATTAATATAGAATCAAGGTAGAGACATGTACAATGATGTATATGTAGAGTCTGATACATGTAGATATGTGTATTATATTTCAGCTCTCTGCTTGCCTTATCTTGAGGGAGACCTCGTGTTTGACACTGTGGGCACATCAAGATAAACATATATTCGCCCATCTTTAAAGAACTTTATATCAGCTTGTCTCCTAGTCTTCGTGTTAAATTTGCTGCATTCCTTGGCATTGTGGTATGTCAATGGATTTAAATGATCTAAATTATTTTTCTGAAATCTGAGTATCCTCTTTTTGCTTAACAATGAGGAAGAGATGCGCAATGAAATTCACAGGAGGTAGATTTAGAATGAGCGAGAGGAAATACTGCTTTACTCAGTATGTGTGGAAAGTGTCTAGAATTTTGATTTGGAAGGCCATTGAGCCAAGCACTATGCCTGGCTTTAACAGAGCTACATAGCTTTATAAGCATGTATTATGCTTGTTGCCAAAAACCTCAGACGATTAAGAGAATAAAATCATAAACAATGGAAAAACATGAAGGATCAAGGGTCAGCATTAAATCCATTTCGTTTAAATGTTCTTGTTTGCTCTTTCCCCCATCTGTACCTTTGCAATTTCATGTATTTCATGAATAAAACATTTATTAGACCAAGAAAGGATTTAGAACATTCTCATCTTCACTCCTACAAAGTTTGAATGGTCTCTATGAAACTAGTTCCACTCATAAAAACCACTTCCTTTTTAAAAAAAGTTTCCTCAGCAATTACATAGTAGTTTAAAACTTATCCAGCAACTGCAACTATCCAGGACTAAGATAGACTAATTATCAACACATAATTTCACAAACATAACTTCCATTTTCCCACTTGAAATCAGATTTAAATGCCAAACAAAACAGCATTGGCAATAGGATTAAATTGCATCAAATACCTCATATTATGTAGAATATCTTTTTTTTTGATGATGCTGGATATGTGATATGGCAGTACATTCTACATCATTATGTATTTCAATGTATAGGATTTTTTCGGAGTTCAGGTTTTGAAGTTATGTGGACTTGGCTTGAGATCCCAGCTTAGCTTAGTAATCACTTTGATGTCAACTTCCTCACCTATTAATTCAGATTTTTAACAATCATCTCATAAGACTGCTGCAAGATTAAATTATACACTTGTGCAACTATAGCCTAGAATGTACAAGATGATCAATAAATAAAAATATTCTAGCTTCTTATCCAAGAATGCATGATTATCTTTCCAATTAGAATATATGCCACGCAGGAAAATACTTGGGAAATCATGCTTATTTTTTTGATCAGTGAGAATTGTTGTTAAGAGATAATTACTCATATTCTACGTTGTTTTCATGTGGAGCCTTTCTTGAAGTTTTATTTTTTAACCATTGTCCTTGTATCATAAGGAAGCACTTTCAAGTTAGAAAATTTACTATGTTCATTGGAACTACTTCAATTCTAAAAATCAATTTGATAATCTTCTTGATGAAATAGAGGATCACTTGAGTAAAGTGGAGGCAATAATCAGTTCCTAAGAATCTGCTTATCATTACATAACAGCAAATATGCAGAGTAATCAAGTACCCAGGCTTTCCAATGCAGGGGTGGCAGATAATGTTATAAACACCCTCTTATTTCTAAACAGGCTTTAATAATCTCATGTTACATTAACATGACTTCTGGTGTTTAGGCTGTATTAGATTGATCTCTAGTACATGAATATTAAAAAAAAAATAGTATTTAGTTAAAAGGTATTTTTTAAGACTGGGATTTTTTTTTCTTATATTTAAGGTTAAATTGTATTCAAAAAGAAATATTCTAGAGTCTTATCTTTTAAAAACCTACTTTCTCCAATATATGAATTCCAGCTAAATTTTAATTATAAATGAAAGCTATTTAAATGAATTTGTAAAGGATTTTATCATAGGCTACACTGTCTGTATTGGATAAAGCATAATTCTGAAACCATTTGTTGGAAAATGCATTGTCCTGAAGACAGGAGCTAACATTAACCCCACAACTTGACTTTCTAGGCTTTTGCTCTTCTTCCTCCAAGAGTCTGAGAGCCAGATTATAGTTCAGAGTCCCTCGTAGGTGTAGAGGCCCTCCATGAAGAGTTTCTAGGAAATTAGGAACTCACTAAAGCAGAGTAATTGTTCTCTCTTCTCCTTGTCTGAGCCCTACCTTCTCCTTCATCTGCACCAACAGAGAGAGCTCACACAGACAGCCCTTACCCCAGAGAACGGCTCTTTCCGGTGGCTAGGGAAGACATCTCCACAGCTCCAGTTGCTTCTCTTTGATGTCTTAGTTGCTTCCAAGCCTCTGATATTTGCTCATACTGCTCTAGATCTGCAACAGGAGGTACTTGGCCATTGATTGAGCTGATAGCTGTCTTCCTGCTGAGATTGCTGATGGGAATATCATTCCTCAAACTCTAGGAGAACACTTAAAAAAATGTATTTACAATTTCCTAGAGTTACACTATTAGAGAAATGACAAAAAGGAAAGAAGCTGAAATGTTTTCCATTCTTAGTCTGTGTCAGATGCTTTGCAATTTACTCCTGTGAACATTTTGCATTTAATTCTCAAAATAACTTGGTGAGGTGTTATTAAACCTACTTTATAGATGAAGAAAGGCTCGAAAAAGTCAAGTAACTTATCGAAGTCAACTGTTTCAAATGTAGATTTTCTTCTTCCTGAAGTCTATACTCCTTTCAATAAAATATGCTGCCTACACAGAGCAACAGAAGCCAGCTCTTTGCTTTTTTCTCTTTTGTTCACTAAAGGGAACCATCTGAGGGTATTTATGTGTAGAACCAACCACTTCCTCTTAGCAAAGCTTAGCTATTGGTATAGGAGGCTTTAGCTCAAACTCTAAAGCATAGGCCACCTGGTCATATATCTAAATGAATCACAGCTCTGAATATCTTCTACCTCCTAAAAATGAATGCACATATGTTAAGAATGACCTGGGTTTCACTTATTTTCAGGGGAAGATTTTTCCTTGCCTCCTATAATATTCTTTTTCCTCATGAATTGTTAAGTTGCCCATAAAAGCCTTTCCGTGAAATGCTTTGCAACAGGCATAATTTATTTTTTATTTTTTTATTTCTTTACAGCACTTTTTAATAGAACCAACTGGGGAAGGTGGGTAGTAGAATATGTTAGCACACAAGCACACTATTTTGTCTAAATCAAGAGGAGATTTATTTTTCTTATTATTTTATATAACATTTCACTGAATGACTTAGTTATTTTTTAGATAGGTTAA
>NW_011888797.1:572096-576498 GCF_000151845.1 Pteropus vampyrus | reverse complement strand
CTCTTTGCTTTTTTCTCTTTTGTTCACTAAAGGGAACCATCTGAGGGTATTTATGTGTAGAACCAACCACTTCCTCTTAGCAAAGCTTAGCTATTGGTATAGGAGGCTTTAGCTCAAACTCTAAAGCATAGGCCACCTGGTCATATATCTAAATGAATCACAGCTCTGAATATCTTCTACCTCCTAAAAATGAATGCACATATGTTAAGAATGACCTGGGTTTCACTTATTTTCAGGGGAAGATTTTTCCTTGCCTCCTATAATATTCTTTTTCCTCATGAATTGTTAAGTTGCCCATAAAAGCCTTTCCGTGAAATGCTTTGCAACAGGCATAATTTATTTTTTATTTTTTTATTTCTTTACAGCACTTTTTAATAGAACCAACTGGGGAAGGTGGGTAGTAGAATGTTAGCACACAAGCACACTATTTTGTCTAAATCAAGAGGAGATTTATTTTTCTTATTATTTTATATAACATTTCACTGAATGACTTAGTTATTTTTTAGATAGGTTAAATCTAAGAAGTTCCTTAATAATGGAATAGCTATGTAGAAATGTGAATTACAGTAATTGTCAGGCTAGCATGAGTTAACTAATCTTTATCAAGAGACAGTATTTATTCAACTACACAATTGTGTCCTTAGCACAACAGACACTAAAATTTATTTAATACCGTTTATTCCAAACACATAGTCATTAGCAACTAAAATAACCTACATAATATAGATTTTGTTCTCTGGTTTTAAAATAACAAGTAATATTCATCTGTGAAATTAGGTTTCTCTTAAGTATGAAATAGTTGATTATCTTTCGATGGCCTAATATTTGCTTATCACATATCAATAGTTAGAACTGATATATTGTTTTCAGTTCAACAAAACATTTAACCTTCTAGATAAGCCTAGAGAAATAAGGAAGTATTCTTCCACTAACATCTTTCATGTATGATCAACCAAATCAACACTTGCTTCCATATTTCCCATGATGATAAACTCACTACTTCGAAAGACAATATATTCTATCACTGGGAAGCTCAAATTGTTAAAAACTTATTTTTTGAGGCAAAGGATGTTACTTACATAGATATGGTTTTGTCTATGTTCCCTACATAAACATAAACCATCAGTGGGACCTTGGGAAAATCATTTTATCAACATAAACCTCACGTCTTCATCCAAAAAGCAGCTATAAAAAATAATATCTACCTCTCCCCAGAATCATTGGGGAGATCAAATAAATACTACAAGAGAAAGTAGTTAGCTAGATTCCTGGTACATATAGACCATAATATCTGATATCTACTTTCTTTGACTTGTTTTTCCTCTTCTATCCATTTTTCTCTTCAAATAATTTCCAAAGAAACAAAGAATGAATAATAGCTCATTATTTTAAATATATGTAGATATAGTAAGGATATGGATGATATTTTTGATAGACTATACCCCCTCAACATTCAACATAAAGCTAAACATAAAGACTTCTTTGTAGACACTTTAAAATTTCTAATTGAATGACTTTTATATAAATATTAGTGCATTCTACAAAGTTCACCATTAATGACCTCATACTGATGAGAGAGTGAGAGCTAAAAATAATTAGGAGTAATTTGAAATATAGAAATATAGATAATAGATCTTCATAAGTTATGGATTATTGTAATGATTGCTTTTAGATATAATTTTTTCCCAAAATATAATGAATAATGAAGTGATACATATGGTTCACTTACCCATGAGAAAAACTTTATAGCTTACATTGGCTGTGTCTATGATACACTGTTCTCTGATAACGAAAGGCTTCTTCTAATCTATTAGTATATTTGATTCTGAAGTATAAATGTCTAGAAAGTTAGGAAGGAAATGATTTAGACAATTAAAATCAATAGTACCCAGCAATATCACTCACAGGAATGTATCTTAGGGAACCAACAGAACAAGATAAAAAAAAAAAATGCATCTGTAAGGATGTATATTTCAGCATTATTTATGATCATTTAAAAAATAGAGTCAAACCAAAGGATCATTGGTAGAAAATTTGTAAAATGAATTACTATAGCTTTCTATGATGAAATGTTAGCTATCTAATTAAAAATGGCATTGCGTGTGTATTTATTACCATGAAAACATAGCCATAATATATTACTAAGTGAAAAAAGTAGATAAAGTAAATTTTAGTCCCAATTTTGAATACACATGAATGAAAAAGATCTGGAAGGACGGGTGCAAAAGATAAACTGTGGATATCTCTGGATAAGATTATCAGTTATTTTTATTTTCTGCTCTTCTAAATTTCCTGAAATCTTTACAGTGAGTATATGTTACTTTTATTTTCATTGTATGCACCATTCAATAAAAAAAGTACATGCAAGTTTCATCAACAAATATACTTATATAGAGACATATATACAAATGCATATATGTAAACATTTATATGTGAAACATAAAATATCACTATCAATGCCGATAATTAAAAGTTTGCCCAGTGAATACTGTTAATGAATACATAATTGAGTCTTTTTTATTAGATTTGAGTTAAAATAGGTGTATTTCAGTGGTTTCAGAAAAAAAGATTCATTTGACTTTATTTTTATTTTTTATGTTACTGCAAACACTTTTAAAATAACTACACAAATTTTTAAAATATTTATAAACCTGATCAAAATGAGTTTTTCTTTTGTCTGTGTTCTGGTCTGTGTGCATATTCTAGAGATTTTCTAGTTCTTGTCTATGTGCACCTTCAATTTCTATGTACTACTAATAATTTTATACGTAGAACTTTGCAATCTTTATTTTCACATACCATTTTACAAAATTGTGTCATATTACATTCTTTTTCTTATCCCCTTGCTTTATCTATCTTGTAAATAGCCAATGTTAGCCTGGTGTATATACTTCCACTCTTTTCCAATTTCATACAATCACAAATGGATGGAAGATAGACAATTGATAGATGATAGATAGATTATAGATG
Organism: Pteropus vampyrus; assembly: GCF_000151845.1. NCBI lineage: Eukaryota > Metazoa > Chordata > Mammalia > Chiroptera > Pteropodidae > Pteropus > Pteropus vampyrus. The sequence continues at coordinate 573,528 of NW_011888797.1, read as the reverse complement.
ATAGATGATAGATAGATGATCAATAGATGTATTTTAAAAACATGAGATCACACTGTATACATTTCCTACTTATTCTTCTTATTTAACAGTTAATCATAGCTTTACCTTGTTTTTATAATTAGTAACATAGATAACCTATGAAACAAAATTGCACTCATGAACTTGCTGTGTGGCTTGGAAAACACCACCTCACCACGAGCCACATTTTCCTTACTTGAAAATAAAAAGGCGGGACTAGATCCTTTCCAACTCTACAATTCTATGACTCATACTTTTATCTTTCATTTCATGGGTTACGCTTTGGCAGAATGTCCTTCTTTAAAGCGTTCCACTTCTTAATTTCTTTAGGACAAATGACCAATAAATCTCAAAGATGTGTATTTCAACTAGGTTCTTCTAGGAATGTTGCCAGATTCTCATTTTACAATGCCTTTCAAATATATTAACATAATAAATGCACAATTTAATTGATATATGTCTGTAAGATATGGACGCATTCTTTGTTTTTATGGGTGAAACTGACTTTCTCCTAAGCATCTCAGCTCTCTTAATAAATCTTATCTGCGAATTTGTCAGAGACTAAATTAACTAACTGAAATCATGTGCACTTTAGTGATGTGAATGGGAATAAATGCAGAATTTCTGATACAGTAGTCCCTCCCTTTTCCAAGGAGAATATGCTCCACAACCCCCAATAGACTCCTGAAACCTTAGATAGTACTAACCCTTATATATACTGTTTTTTTCTGTACATACATATCTATGATAAAGTTTAATTTTTAAATTAGTCACAGTAAGGGATTAACAATAGCTAATAATAAAGTAGAACAATTATAACAATGTACTGTAATAAAAGTTACACTAGTGTGGTCACTCATTTCAGGGGATCACCTTGCCGAAGTCTTTGCACAGGCTCATTGCTTGCCAGCACATGTTGCTGTCAGTCGGAACAAATTTTCTGTTCATATCTTCCACCCACAAATTTAATGTCTTTCCCATGTTAACTAAGTATTTATCATGCACTGTGGCTGTACCTTTTGCAGTTTGAGGCGCAGTAGCAAAACCAACAAAAATTTCTTTTTCCTTCTTTACAATTTCACAGAAGGAAGATTCATTCTTATTTGATCTTAGCAACCTCAGCATGTGATTATTTTTCTTTTCTCATTAAGTCAAGGACTTTTACCTTTTCACTTAAAGGAAATACTTTACAGCTTTTCTTTGGCACATCTGAATTGCCAGCATCACTACTCTTGCACATTGGGACTATTATTAAATAAAATAAGGGTTATTTGAACTCAAGCACTTCGATATCATGACAGTTGATCCGATAAACCAAGATGATTACTAAGTGATAACCTGTTGGGAGCATATATAGTGTGGAGAAGCTGGTCTAATGGACGATTCACATCCTGGGTGAGACAAAGCAGGATGA
>NW_011888797.1:504336-570826 GCF_000151845.1 Pteropus vampyrus | reverse complement strand
CATTTTCTTTATCCATTGATTCACTTAATGGACATTTTGGTTGATTCAGTATCTTAGCTATGATGAATAATGCTGCAATGAACATGGAGTTCAGATATCTCTTTGTGATCCTGATTTCAGTTCTTTTGTATAAATTTCCAGAAGTGAGATTGCTGGATCATACGGTAGATCTATTTTTAATTTTTTGAGGAACCTCCATACTGTTTTTCATAGCAGCTGCACTGTTTTACATTCCCACCCAGTGTACAAGGGTTCCAATTTCTCCACATCCTTGCCAACATTTGCTATCTTTATATATATAGTAGCCATTCTAACAGGTGTGAGGCAATAATTTCATTGTGGTTTTGATTTGCATTTCCCTGATGATAAGCGATGTTGAACATCTTTTCATGTACCTGTTCGCCTGGAGGACATTATGCTAAGTGAAATAAGTTACGCAAGGACAAAAACTGCACGATTTCACTATATGTCTTAGTCCAGTCAGGCTTCTCTAACAGTATGCCACAGACTGGATAATTAATAAACAACAGTAATTTATTTCTTATAGTTTTAGAGACTGGGAAGTCCAAGATCAGTGTCTAATGAGGATTTACTTCCTAGTTCATAGTTTTCTCACTGTGTCCTCACATGGCAGAAGGGAGCTCTCTGGAGCTTTTTTATAAGGACACTAATCCCATTCATGAGGATAGAGCCCTCATGACCTAATCACCTCCCAAAGGCTTCACCTCCAAATATCATCACACTAGGAATTAGATTTGAACATATGAATATCAGAAGGGCACAAACATTCAGCCTGTAGCATATGAGATTTCTTAATTAGTCACAGTCCTAGAAGCAGAGAATGGTGGTTGCCAGCGGCTGGGAGAGGGTGAAATAAGAAGTTACTCTTCAAAAAGTATAAAATTTCAGTTCTGTCAGATGAATAAATTCTAGAGGTCTATTGTATAACTTTGTGCCTATAGTTAACAATGCTGTATTTCACATGTAAAAACTCATTAAGAGTGAGTAGATCTCACGTTGAGTGTTTTTACCAGAATAAAAACCATAAGCAAAGAATAAAGGAAATAAAACAGGATTCTATTAACCTGTGCATTCACTATATACATTCTATGTATGCTTCTCAGGTATTTAAATAAATCATTTGTACCTGGTATATTCTTGCATTTTTTTCCAATGGAGTAAGTGCTCATATTCTTACTAGTGTTATTTAGAGAAGGACTCTGTATACTTATACTCTGCCTGTCTTCAAAAAAAGTTTGACAAGGCTTATAATAAAGATATAATTACAGTAAAATAAAACCCCACTAAAACAATAGTAAAAGATATCAAACAGATAGTTTAAAAGACAAAAAATAATAATAATAATTAAGGGGAAAAGAAGAAAAGAAAAGATTCCAAAGAACCTAAACTAAGGAAAATGTCTGCAACTAAGCATCCAACTTGACTCTGAGCTTCTTGGTGATCAAGATAAAAGGGGGCTACAGAACTGTCATTGTAAGGGACATATTATCAAGACATGCAGAGAAAGGGACACTTTGCTAGCTTGAAACTCCAGAAGGAATTTTTCTCATGGGTTATTTTATGAAAGATATACAACTGGATTAGGAACAATGCTTTCATTAGAGTGCCAGGATAAAGGAAGAAGAGTCTACCTATGATGTACATATAGCCAGGTGTAGTGATAAGGCAGTACCTCTGTAGAGACCTTTCTCCTGGGGACTTCTGGCTTTCTCTATATTATAAACAAGCACTGGTTCTAAAATATAAATTTTTTTTCTTTACCCTTTTTAAAAAAGGTCCTCTGTTTTATGTGTCAGTGACTTTACGTCAGTGACTTTGAGTGCCAGGATTTCAGGGATACTTAATAAAATTACAATTACTATCTAAAATTTTACATGACAATGAGAGAGGGGAGCTACTCATCATATGTGAAAGAATATGAAATGGCACTTCAGAGTTCTGTCCTTTACTTGCTGTATAACCTTGGACAAGTTACTTCATCATTCTGAGCCTTTGCTTCCTAATTCTTTATGATGGGAATAATAAATTTATTACTCTTGGTATAATTAGATGAGATAATTTATATGAAAGCACTTATAACCTGTAAAGGTATGTCAGTTATTATTATATCGCCTTCCCAGAAAGCTCTTTACTTTTAAGTTAGAGGTCACCGTGTTCATTTTTGTCTTCTACCAATTGAATACAGTTTATGAACAATCAATGAAGGAGTTGCTTTCTATCTACACATAGATCATTTGCCCTCTGGATGGTTTCTAAAAATATATTTTTATTTATTTTTTTTTAGGTGAGGCAACCCTTGGTTGACTTCACAGATGTCAGTTTACAATCCCTTATTTTTTCATTTTTTTATGCCTACGGCACCTGGTCTTCCTAGGTGGTCTCCCAACCAAGTAGTAACCAAGTAGTAACCTGACACTGCTTAGCTTCTGAGATCAGATAAGATTAGGCTAATTCAGAGTCGCATGGCCGTAGACAAAATATATATATATATTTTTAATTAGAACTCTTGCAGGAGTTTAAAAGATTTAAAAGAAAATATGTATTTTTCAATTCTTTCCCATATATATATCCTTCCCATAAAAAAAAAAAAAAAAACTCTTGCAGGAGTTTAAAACATTTAAAAGAAAATATGTATTTTTCAATTCCTTCCCATATATATGTGTATGTATGTATGTATAGGTATGTGTGTGCATACATACATCCATCTTGAAGATGGAAACATGTTGGTAGGTGAAGAAAGTGAAAGCATCAATGAAGAATTATTAATTTAAAAAGGATTCTCCAAACTCCTGAGAGTACTCAGACTTTGGATTTCTGGAGTTGAATGTTTTTATACCCTCAATTAGTGCTAAAAATATCACCAGGGTCTCTCAAAGAAAGAGAGAGAGACTCTCTTTCTTTCCATTTGGAAAGATCTTATTTTTACAGGTGACTACTCAATTGCCCTTAAACCATTTAATGAATTAATAGTCCATGTGGTCCTTACTGATTTGAGATGCACATTTATTGTATACTTGATATCTTGCAAAGGTCTGTCAGTTACTATTGTGTTGCCTTCCAGATGTCCAAAGATATTTTATTTTTATTCAGTTTATAATTTGTTCTTCTTAACATGTCTGTATCTTTTCACATGTCAGCACCACACTGTTTAAATTATTTACCCTTTATAATTTACCTCAATATCCATTTTCAGGATCCATGTCTTCTTACCCAAAGATTTCATGTTGGTATTCAAATACTTTTAAAATGTTTGAACACCACCCATTACAACTCTGTTTCATCAAGGTTTAGAGGTGCCTAATTTTTCCTTGGAGGGCATGCGAATGACCTCAGTTCTGTAGACTCAAACAGCCACCAGAATGTTCTTTCTAGCTGACAACTATGCTCAGAGACTGACTACTTAGATAGAGGCTTTCTAGGTAGGTGGAAGATCGCAGCACACTCTCAGTGACTTTAAGAGACCGAGTACTGGTCTTCACATGGAGCTTTATGAAAACTAGGCATCCCCTGGAGAGCTGAGTTGTCTCTCATTGTGAGAGAAATCTGTGTATTTTCTCACAAAGGTCTGTAACTTTGAACCTTTGTCTAGTATTCCCAAAGCCCAATCAACCTCTAAGAGATGAACATGTATCTAACTTATCTAAAACAACTAAAATGGATCTTAAGCTTGAATCTGAGCCACACTCAACACTCCCTACAATTCACTTCTTTCCTATTCCCTTACTCTGAAGAAAAATCTTGTTGGTTGGTTGGTGGGTGGTGGGTTTGGGGGTGGGGAAGAAAGGACAAGGGGCCTCTATTCTTCATTTCCACTTTTATGTCATCACCATTCCTTATGCCTTGAAACATTTGTTTCACAGTTTTATTCTACTAGCTGATTTAATGTTAAAGAAAAATTGAACTGGATGGAGTTAAGCAGTCAAGAAAGACTTACTCAGGACTATCACAATAGAGAGATTGAACTCAACTCCCCTGAAACAAAGGCAGGAGAGTTTTGAAGTGCTGAGGTGAGCTAGTAGGAAAGTACTTAAGGACAGTTATGAGGGAAGGCTGGTCAATGTAATTAGGCCATCTTTGTTTACTAATTGATGTTTATTGAAATTAGACTCCTGTCCTTACACAGAGCCTTGGAAGATAAAGGCAGTGTCTTCTTTTATGACTGCATTTCCAAGGATGGCTTCCAGGGCCTTGAGAAAGACATTCCTGGGCTATAAATCCTGCAAGAGACTGGGAAGAGATTTACATCCCAAAGGGGCAGAGAAAGAATTCACAATTGTAAGTTTTCTAAAACAAATGCTCTAAGAGAGGTCAGGTGCTTATAGTGAGCAAGAAACTCATCTAAAGTTTAGTCAAACTGAGGGTAACTACCTACAATGAATCTATTCACTGGGAACTCATTCTGTAATTCACCCAGTAATTTATTTCTGGGTGAATTTAATTCTCTTCCTTGTGACAATCATCTGATCACCCAGGACATTTCCATGAGGTGAGCTGTATTCCTCAACCACGCTGAATGAGAGGAGTCACAGTACTAAGTACGATGGTTCCATGTGGTTTCATGTTCATGAATGTTTATGTGCATGGGCCAGGAGGTGCGGGCACTCACAGAACCCTTCACATGATGCGGTATTTTGCACCAGGTTTCATAGGACTCATATTTACTCCTAATTATACGAAAAATAATTAACTTTTTAAAAAGTACTTAATATGAGCCAGGCACTGTTCTAAGCACCTTACTCATATTAATTCATATATTCCTCACAAAAACTCTGTGAGATAATTATTACCTCCACTTTACAGACTACAAAACAGAGGAAAAGAGATTAAGGAACTTGCCCAAGGTCATTTAAATGGAAGCAATGGGATTTAAATCCAGTCTGATTCCAGAACCCGAAATCTTTTTTAAAGTTTATTTTATTTTATTTTTTATTTTTAAATTACATTTGACATTCAGTATTATTTTATATTAGTTTCAGTTTTATTGCACAGTGGTTAGATATCTACATAATTCACGAAGTCTTGAAACCACCTGGCACTATACATAGTTATGACAATATTATTGGCTATTTAACCCTTTCTAGTTCGTTTTTATACATTAAAGAAAAAATTGTTTATTCCATAAACAAAATAAATAATTTTCCCCACTAATAAAAACAAGAACCAGAGCAATGAACTAAGATCAGATGTGCATGCACATGCACGATTACAGTATAATTGTAACTACCAATTTTTACTTCTTAACCCCCTCACCTCTTTCACCCAGTGGCCCCCAACCCTCCTCCCACCTGTCAACCTTCAGTTTGTTCTCTGTGTCTATGAGTCTGTTTTGTTTTGTTCATTTATTTTATTTTGTTCTTCAAATTCCATATTTAAGTGAGATCAAATGATATTTGTCTTAGACTTATTTCACTTAGCATGATACCTTCTAGGTCTATCCATGTTGTCACCATGAACCAGACCAGACACCAGAACCCAAGACCTTAACTTCTATGCTAAAATGCCTTTCTAATTTTTCAAGAGGAAGCTAAGGGCCGTATTTTATTTCAGGAATTGTTCAGGGGGATATAGAATAGGGTAAATGGCAAGATTCTGGATTTTAACTGGCCTCCTTAGTTCTGAGCCTGTGGGCAGCGGGTCAGGAGCATCGATTCCTGAGGCTCCCCAGCCTCAATACCACTGTGGCAGCCACTTAGCAGAGAATCTCATAATAGTCTGTTCTATGAATTAGTAATCAGATATTTTCCATAAAGCACTGTGGAAGAATTCAATAAAGACACCTAGGGAAATTAAAATAAGCCATTTTACACCATAATAATTCAGGGGACTTCGAGAGAAATGTCCATCAAGGTCAGGGAAATAGAAGAATCCTGGGGGAGGAAAGGCGAGAAAAATTATTTTTTTAAAATTCAAAAAGCTAAAGTTAGAAGGAAAGCTTTTTTTTTTTTTTTTTTTTCTTGAGCAGCTTTGAAAGTTAACCTTAGCATCCTGATGTGAATATGGCTTCTAAAGAAGGAGGTAGTCAGTCCCTTACCTCCCTAGATTTTATGTACCTGTGCCAGGACACGATCGCTAAAGATTTCTTTTTCTTCTTTCCAGTTGAGCCCTCACCATTGTATCCTTGTCTTATCACTGGGATTGGGTGATAGTATGGACAGAGGGGAAAATATTATAGATTGTTTTTTATTTTTATTTATTTATTTTTTATTTATGCCTACAGCACCTAGTATTCCTAGGTGGTCTCCCATCCAAGTACTAACCAGGCCCGACCCTGCTTAGCTTCCAAGATCAGATGAGATCGGGCATGTTCAGGGTGGCATGGCCTTTAGACTGTTTTTTAATTGGAGATTCATTACTTAGTAGATGAGGCATCTTGGGCAAGACACTTATCCACTCTGAGCCTCAGTTTTCTCATCTTTATAATAACGATAACTTTTTAGAGTTGTTTTAAAGGTTGGAGATAATGTATAGAAAAGTCACTCCTGCAAGAGTCACTCGGCATTATAAATATTAGTATGCTTTAGCAAGCTTCTTCTAGTCATGCTCAGCTGAGGAGCTCATAGCAAAGCAGGAAGAAATTGGAACCAGGGACCAGATATATTTGGAGGACTATAGAAACACCTGTCTGTGGATTTCAGGTGATGGACAAAAGGATCACATAGTCAAAGAAAGGAAAATACAACCTAAGGTGATAGTCAGTATGGAATCCAACATAAGGAAGTTGAGGGTCTTAAGAGGAAACTGGAAAGAACAGAATTCAGGTAGCCAGAATGAATATGAACCAGATTTTAAGGAAAAATTTCCAGAAATATTGGAGCCCAGCTTTGTGGCAGAACTCCATTCACCTGGGAAGAGGACTAATAACTCCAAGGCAATCAGATTTTAAGAAATTTAACAGATTCTCAGAATAAGAGCTCAAAGAAACCTCTTTATGAGACTGACACACATGAGTAGAGTGAGTCTGTTGTTTAGGGACAGGAGAGGATGAGAAGAACAGGGCCACAAAAGTGGAGTGGCTAACATAAATTTTTGGACTTAATAGAGAGACCCAAAATCATAGTGGCTTTAATAAAAATTGAAATTTACTTCTCACGCACATTAGTCTAGGTCAGTGGTCTAAAATGATATGGCAAAAATCATCCCAAATCATCAGAGCTCACATGTTCTATTTTATTGTTCTGCCACCTTCGACACAGTTTCCATCTTTGACCCAAGATAATATCTCCAGCTTTCCCCATCCCATTCATATTCCAAACAATGGCAGGGAATGAGAACTGCATCTTTATTTTAAGGGTGTGACCCAGAGTTTCACACCTTCCCATCTTCTCACATACCACTGGCCAGAACTTAGTCACGTAGCCATGCCAAGCTGCAGAGGAAACTAAATTTAGTCTTTGGCTGGGCGGCCATAAGCCCACCCAAAATTCTGTAATCATTTAAAATGAGTAAACCAGTAGTCTACACCATGGATACCAAAACAAAAGCCTAGTTATGAAATTCCAGCACTGTGATGTGTGTCAAATCATGCCTTCTTAAAGGAAGTGAGTCAAGCCTTGTCAAACATTATATTTCCACGAGCTTTTAGAGGAAGACTATCTGTCCCCACCAAGACCTTGGACTCCACCAGACCTCCTGGACTGTTGTTTTATTTCTATTCTTTTGAGTGACAGCCAATCTCATTTGGAAAATACATGCTACTTCATTGAAACTACAAAATGAACCAGCAAAGAAAGCTATAGATTTTTTTTTTAAAGGAACATATATTTTGAGCTTCTAGTTAAAAAAAAAAGTAAAACAGTGTTTACAAAGTTTACAAATGAAAGGAATGATTTGATAAATCATTAAATGCTTCCAGAATGCCAATTATTTGCCATATTTTATAAATTTTACTGTCATTGAGATCTAGTAATATGCCCGGAGTCCCAGTGCTAGTAAATGGTGAAACCAGAATTTAAACCCCAGCCTGTCTGATACAAAAGTACAAGTTATTTCCCATGTACACTTAGACATTTTTATAAACTGCATCAGAGAGCATCAGACTATGACACGTCATTTCATTACTTAAAATTTTTATTTTTATTAAAAGAGTCTAATATATTTAGGCATTTAAAAAATCATATATTATTATTGGGTATACATTAAAATGTATATATAAACAAAATTAATTGGTTCAGATTTTTCTAAAACTTCTTCGGGGTCTAAATCTGACTCTTCCGAATAGATTGTTTCGACTTGGTCATTGAGGTCCAAGTTTTTCCACACAGTGTTATCCTCTGTGCCACCAAGAGTTGTGATGACGAAGCATTTTCCAAAAGAAACCATAAAAGAATTAAAAGCTTGGGCTTTTAAGTTGGCTTTGCAATTACATAGCACTAGCCTACTCTTCCCACCCATTCGGCAAGCTTTGACACTGGTACCCTGGTAAAGGCAAAGACAGCTGTGATGACTATGAGCGATGTTCGGTTAACAATGGTTATACAACTATCGATTCATTGTAAAGCCACGTTTCAATTACAAGAATGTTAAAAATGTTTTTTTAAGAAGTACATCTTAGAATTGATGGAATAATATTTCTATTGGATTCATTGACTGTTTTCAAGGAGCTGCTTTGGTGCCTGCAAATAGTTCTGCCCTCTTAGTTCAGAGTTCCTCTCCCGCTCTCTCTTCACACACGTATTCCTATCATGGGCCTCCTCGAGCCTCAGAAAACCATTTCTTCATAGATAATCTTCATTAGATGAGTCTCAGTGGAATTTCCTCCACATCCCAGTTAGTAAGGATGACAATGAGGATTCTATTCTTTTCTGATGCTGTGTTGGGAGGTGCCACAATTGTGACTTACAGGCCTCTGAAGTATACTGAAAGGAAGGGGAAAGGGGAATTCAGGGCAGGTGAGTGATGTATAACAGAAAGGTTTGAAATGAGCAGTTTGGGCTGAGAGGGAGGCAAAAACAAGCAGCTGCAATGACCTGCTGCTGGGCTGCCCCGCCACCTGGGAGCCTGCTTAGAGAAGCAGACCATGCAGACACTGAAATGGCGCCACAGCCATCCCAAATCCTATTAGAGGAAGCAGGTCACTGGCAGGCATAATTGGCCTTTTGTGAAGCTGCGGGAGTGGGAAATGAACCTCAGAGAAGTGACAGAGAAAGCACAGAAACTTCCACAGAACCTGCTGTGCAATTCAAGGAGGGAACATGGGTGATGGGGAAAAATGCTAAATTTGGAGCCGCACAGACCTGGGTGTGAATCCTGGCTCTGGCGCTCACTCTCAATGTGACCCTGGGCAAGGATGTTGACCTTTAAGCATTATTTGTCTTCTCTAAAAATGAAAAGCCATTATCAGTATGTCACCAGGAGAACTAGGATTGTGAATGTGAAGTGATTTAGCACACAGTAGGTGCTCAGGAGATAGAGCACATTAATATTATTCAGTGTCATCTTCCTGTAACAGGGAAGTTTCAAGGTACCCCAGTACAGCACTAGGCTCTGAACATATCGAGGAGACTCTGGACCCCTCATTCCTTAAAAAGTGGAATTATCTTTGACTCTTGAAAATGATAAATTTATGTAAATTTTATGTTTGGTTTCCAGAGAGACCATCAATGCAAAGGCCACATAAGTAGAAATCAATATTCAGTCAACAAACATTTATTGAACACCAATTATGTGCTGTTCACTGGATTACATTCTGCAGATTGAACAAGCATGATAAGAAAAAAAATATAAATGCCACGAGAAACCCACTGTTAGCAAAGGGAGGAGATATTTCTGCCGACAGGCATGGTCAGAATAGGTTTGGATAGTAGGGCAAATGAGATGCTAGAATTTGAAGCATAGCTTGGCTTTTGACCTACAAGTGAAAAAAATCCTGCACGTATAAAAGTATAGAGAAGTATAGAATAAATATAGGAGAGTGTTGGTTGGAATTTGAAATAACAAGAACGAAAGATAAAAAATATAGGTTGGAGCCAAACTGTGGCAAACCTTTCGTTTTAAGGCTGGTTTTTCATGAGGTAGAGCTAGTGCAGGTTTCATCATCAGAGCAGTGTTTGGGAAGAATGAACATGGCAGCAGCATGGAAGAACTGTGGCCACCCATGTGTGCAAATGCCACATCAGACAAAATTGGTATGCAGAATGGACTTTTTTCTTTTATGTTTGTTTGTTTTCCCCTGTAGCTTGATGATCTGAATTGTACTTTATAGCAGATTGAGTTGCCTGGGAACTCTGAAGAAAGCAGCACTCTGCCTTAGGCCTTGGGAAGATGCACACTGGGGTGAATATTTCTTGTCACTTCACCAAGAGGCTTGGGGTTTGCCTGACAGAAAGAAACTGTCTTCCTTGGTTGCTAATCCCTGAGGAAAAGATGAGAAGAGCTCTAGGTCTGCTCTGACCCAGGGTGGTAATTCTGTCTCATTACCACTTCAATGGCGCAGTCAACAAAAATTAGCATGGCTTGCCCTCCCCTAGATATCATCTGTTCCACTTTGTTCTTGTGTTTCACACAGCTAAAGAATCCAAAGATGAGAATGATCAACTAGAAAGCAGACTAAGGGCTCCTTCCTGGTTAAAATAAGATAATATCTCTCCTTCGAGGTGAATTGAATCCATAAGAGGACTCATTTTAACCACAAATATTTCTAAGCACTCACTGTATGCAAAGATTCTTCAAGGGCAGAAGGAATCTAAGAGAACTTTTTTGTCCTCAGGAAGATTAAGGCTTACTTTAGGGAAATGACATGTACCTGAATAACGGTGATAAAAGACAGCGACAAATTCCCATGGATTGCAGTCTTACTCCTCAAACCTTTGGAATGTTAAAACTGAGCAAAATGAACAAAATAACCTTTGGACTGGGCTAATAGCAGCATAGTATTTTAAACAACTGTTTGCAAAGCTAACAGGAAAGCAGGCATAATGACTACAGACTGAAATTATTTAGAATTAGCATCACCATGTTAGCTTATCTGCACCTATAGAAATTCCTTAACTTATTAACACCCATAGAAATTTTTTCCTTCTATTTATATAATTATTCCCCTTTGCCTTCACCTCCTAATCAGAACACTATTTGGGTTGCTGCCTGAGTCAGTGCTTTCTGAATGGCTTTTCTTCTGAATCAAAGGCTTGTTGCCTCTCACTTTAGCATTTTATTTTTAGGTTGACACACAAAATGGGACTTTAGGAGTTCAGAGAGGACTTCACTTATTAATGGTGCTCAATACAGAAAGAGTAAGAATATGGAGACAGAATTTTAAATTTTGACTACTCATAGGAGGCAATATAATAGACTTTACAGTCAGAGCAACCTGGGTACAGCTTTGTGTCACTAATGTTGCTACTAGAAATTTGAACCAGGCAAATCATTTAATTTCTCTGGCTTTCTGTGAAACAGAGATAGCAACCACCTACTGAATAAGATTCGTGTGAGGATTCAGAGAAAAAAAATGGATGTAATGCGCTAATTTAATAAAATGCTTGGCCTGTAGTAAATTTAAATTAACATTAATAGTTGTGGTTTTATTTTGTTGGATAAAGTTTCACAAATAAGAGCAATTTATTCTAGAACTGGACATCATGGACATACCAAATTCTTAAATGGAGAAAGTCCTGAGGGGCCCAAATGGTTGTGGGGGACCCAGATGCTGATGGATCCCCTGAGACTGACAGGATCTAACATTTTCAGGTTATTCTCTGCCTGTTAGTAGGTTTCAGCACTAAACAACTGTAGCCTCAGGCAAAACGCGCACACACACGCGCGCGCACGCGCGCGCACACACATACACACACACACACAATACACAGACTCTCAGGGCTTTAATTATTCATCTCAAAATGAGAGAAAGTAGGCACTAAGACTCATTGCGGGAAGGTAGTTACAGCTGGAAGGACTGTAGATGATCAAACCCAACCTCTTTATTTGATAGATGGGGAAACTGGAAGTTTAGCAGTTGATCCAAAATTCTGAAAGGTAGTATGGGCATAGATTATAGAACATCAAGTGTTCTCAGAGGGAAAAACGGGAGACATCTGGGAGATTTTCCCCACCTCCAGTAATGTTTTATTGGTGAGGAATCTTATAAACCAATAGAGATCAGGTAAACTAGTTTAGAGTCAGTCACATGGTTAAGGAGTTGCAGAGCCGTACTTAGAACCCAACTTTTCTACCTCCCGATCAAGAGTTCTTGACACTGTACCCCTTTCTCTTAGAACAAGAGATTTTAAAAACAGGACAAAGATGGTAGCTGAAGCATGTGTTGATGATGTTTTATTGTCTTGGCATCGGTATATCAAATTCAAGCACAGTAAGTCTCTTGGTAATCCAAACCCTGCAGCATCTCTCCTTTTAGATTTTAGATGGGGGGGGAATTGTCAAACACAGGCACACAGCTCACCACAAAGACTCAAGAGGAAGAGAGGCGGGTAAATGGAGGCATGTGCTTGAGTGGTACCCTGCTGCTATCACATTTACTTAGGGCTTTTAGGTAAATCATTGTGTATAACTGAAATCATTGTGTATAATTCATTTTCCATACAGCACAAAACTGTAAACTTGATCTATGAGAATGCAATATGGTTTTAGGATGAAGACTGGATTTCACTCATGTCAAAACAATTCCTGGTGTGTGCCTCCAAGAACCATTGATTTATGTTATCTCTCGCTCTGTAACAGTTTGGATTTGTCATACTTAGCAAAGTAACTTGATTTCCTACAGTTTTTATTCTGTTTTATAGAAGCAAGAGAATAGTTTTGGGTTTGGTGGCATGAATACATGCCCTCAGAATTTTAGCCAGCATCTTCAGAAGGATATGGATTTATTTTTAGCCATATACCCCCACTGAAAGGTTTATGCTATTAAACATTGATATTTCTTGAAAAGTTATGCCCAAGGCATATTGCTTCTTCTTTCCAGACTAAGAATTGAAATTTTTATGAAGTTTACTGAAAACTTACCAGGTCACCGAAATCAGAGCTTATATCTCTTACATATTAAGTAAGAGAAATAGATTTATTTATTTGATTAACCATCCAATATTTATTAAATCACTAATATGTACATTGCAACATTCTGGATAATTTGGTGATGTAAGACTATAGAAGATGCACTCATATAATTTCAATTTTTTTTCAACATATTGTTACTGGATATTTACAAAGTGACAGGAATCACATTAATCAGACTTATCCTCTGCCTTCAGGTTGTTTATAGTCTATCTGGGGAAACAAATTCATGAAATGAATTCCCAAACATTTTAATACGATATCGTAAGTTTTGTGAAAGAAAGAAACATGGCGTAGTTTCTAGAAGCTCAGAACAAAGGACCTAACAGAACCTGAAAGCATCAGGCAAGATTCTCTGAAAGAGATAAAGACTGAGCTGGAACTTGCAGGAGGGGAGACTTTGCCAGATGTCAGAAGGTAGGAAGAAGCTCTCCCAGGCCAAGGGACCAGGATGATTAAAGAAGGCAAGATGACTTCCAGAAATTAAGTGTTGGAACCATGAAGTACAAAACAGGTAGATCCCTGATCATGGAGAACTAGTACCCATCTACCTGGCTAAGGAGCGCACTCCTACCATCCTAAAGTTCTCTTTCAACCTGAGTATGTAATACAGGTGTACAGACTACTCAACTCAAGGTAGTTGTCATTGTTACATTAGAGGTCTCCACTGAACTATACCTCTGAGTATTCATACCCCTGTTGGTTCCCTCACCTTGAATCTGGTTGGCCCCATGCCTTTCACTCACAATACAATGTAGTAGGAGAGATATGTTGTAGATCTAGAGCTATGCCTTAATACCCAGGAACTCTTAAGGCTCTCAAGTGCTATGTGGAGAAAGCCATCCAACCAGCAGAGAGACAATGCAGAGAGAACACAGGACATGTGTAGAGAGGGAAGCCTAAGGCTACAGAAAGACAGGGAAGCACAACTGTCCCAGCATCCCAGAGTGGCACCACCAGCAGAATATATCCACACCAATGACCTCTGGTAAGACCAGTAGGAGAACACCTTGGCTGATCCCAGCCCATATTGCAATATGATGACAAAAAAAATTTTTTTGTTGTTTTAATCCTCTAAGATTTGGAATTGTTACACAGCAATAGATAAATCGAAACCAAAATGCATTTAAAAACTCATATAACTACTAAAGACAGTATGAGAGATGTCTGTGGGCTAGAGAAATTACTACCCTCCCCCTACCATCTTAATCTACCAGTATGTTAACAGGATAAGAACTTCGTCCAGCTGAGGGATCAGTACAGAGTGGAATGCTGCCAAACTGCAAAGCGAGAGTGAACTAATTGCCTGATATCCAAGTACCGAAGTGAAAGCTAATCATCATTTTAGTCACATATACTTTCTCTATGAACAGACCTAGGGCTGTTCATGAAGTAGCCAGTGTGTGCTCACAACCAAAGAACCACAAAGGGATTATGGATGGAAAATCACTGAAGTGAGCTCTGCAGCACTTCCAGAGGATGAGGAGAAAAGGATTGAAAGCAGGCGTCTATACTGACCATGAGAATTAGGCATTCGTCCATTGGCTTGTCATCGATCAATCCAGTCATGCCGACAGTCCTACTGATGACACACAAAGTCAAAGCAGAAAGGGAGAAAGTAAATCCAAAGAGATTAACAGTCTATTTCCAGTTGCCATAACTGTGAAGAAATATGCTACTCTGTTCTTATTTAGAATTAGAAGCTACTGTTACTCTGTTGAGTTCTTACTAGACTATTAAGTATAGTTGAAATTAAAACTTTTTCTTCAATTTTTTGCACCTAGCCAAGTACCTAGTACCTGGTACCTGGTACATGCATGATAAGTGTTAGATGATTTGAATAAATGAAGGAATGAGGTCCAAAATTTTTACAACCTTCCTATGCTACTTTCAGTGCTCATTTTACCTAATAGCCCTTAATTAAGTACTGTTTATTGAGTAATTGGAAATAGCTAACTGAATTATTTCTCCCAGATAAAAAATCTGAGCATAAACTGCAGATGAAGTCTTCCTATTGTCACCCCTAGGGTCATGTGAATTCCGGCGTCGCCCCAGTGGTATGGGGGAGGAGGAGGTGGACATTGGAGCATGGTGGATGGTGGTGTTGTGTGTTATTCCTCAGTTCTTCCCTGCTGATGCAGTAAAGAATTACAGGTTGGCAAGATTGAGAAAAAGTAGGATTTATTGAAAGTACATTTTAGAAGGAGACAGGCTGTGATAGGGAAGGCCGCAGCCCTGTGGAATGTAGGGGGTGAAGAGATAAGATAGTACACCCCAAAGGGAGGGCCGAGTTTCCAGCCAGGAAGGCTGGAACAATGCAGAGATGGGAAGCTCTGTTTATATTTGAGCCATGATGGGAGGTCCTAGGTGATCCATATGTGAGGTCACCTTGACTGACAGTTGGCTGCTATATAACTGCCTAGTATGCATGTGCTTACCTAGATTTCAGTCTGTTATAATTAGATTCATGAACTTCCAGACATAATCATGAGATTATAATGATAGTATAATGAGGCTGAAGTTATGGGCAGAACTTTCTGCGCATGTGGTTGTAGCTGGTTTAGGCCAGCAGCTTTTATGGCCTTTGTGCCCTAGGATTTGGAGTAATTTATAACTCTAAAAGGGAGGTATTTCTGGGAGGTCCTTAAGAAAGGTCTTCAAGGGAAGTTTCTATGGTTACAGAGCTGGGCCTTGGCTCCCGTCACCCATGCCTGACTAACTACCTAACACTATCATCCTCTCCTTATCGATGATGGCATGTGATTCGACTATTGTAAATATTTGTTTTCCTTTGTTGAGCTCTTTACTGCAGAAGAATATTTATCATTTAGCTTCTTTTCCAGCAAAGAAGAGAGGAGATATATTCATGCAAAATTTATTATGTAAATTCCCTGCACACCTGAAAGATCACCTAAGTGAAAATACCTAAGCATTGGCATAACACTAAAATAACTCTCTTTTAAGGACGAAGTCTCTGAAAAATATAATAAATTTATTCAACTTCTCCAGAAATAAGATTTCTTTAAAGAACTAAATCAATACCCATCATGAAAGCTTAAATAATAGCACAGTATGTTCTTTACTAATCATTTTCAAACACATTCACCTACTAGTGAGTTAAGAGTATTTACACAGTGCTCATGGGATACTTGACTATATTCTCAGAGTTCCTAGCTTTTTTCCCTCTACCCAGGAAATAACATGTTTCAAAGAAAGCCTGTCACTCTCATGGATTGTGAATACTTATTCTGGCTCTCTGATCACGTTCTTTATGCAATAGCATCTTCCTATCACATTCAGAATATAAAATTCTTACAATGACCTACAAGACCCTATGTGATTTGGCTCCCAACTACCTCTCCTACCCATTTTCTACTTTTTCCTTACTTTACCCCACAACAAAGGCCGTATTTCTCTTCACACATGCCAAGCTCACCACCACATTGGGCCCTTAACATGCTGTTCCCACTGCCTACATCACTCTTCCTCCAGGCAGCTCCATACCTCAACTACCTTTCCGATGTCTTCTCAAATGGCACTTCCAGAGAGACTGTCCCCTTTTAAATTTCTTGATTGAGCGATAGCTCTAATCTTTTTGTGGATCACTGATTCTTTTGAGAATCTGATGGAAGCTAAGAAATCTCCTACAAATGTGTGATTGCCTATAAAATTTTGCATATCATTTTAGAGGGATTACTGACCACCTGAATCCTTTCCCTGAACCTATTTGGCATCTATAGATCCAAAAATAAAACTCTAATCTAGAAGCAATACCAATTATGTCTTCTGTTGCTATAAAGTTCAAAACCCAGTCCCAAACCCTTTCTTCTGAGCATTCCCCAGCGTCTTTAAACATTCAAGAAATGCTTATTGAATGTATAGGTGCTTGTGTTCAATCAGGAGAGAAAAAGAACAAAGGTTTCTGCACTTGTGAAGCTTACATTTATTACCTGATTCTAAGAACTGCCTAGAATCTTCATTCTATTGTAGTAAGACTGTACCTTTTTTATTCTCCAGTGACTTCCTGAATTTAGACAAGCTGAAGAGCTAACAGTAGGTCTTAGCTTCACTGCAGTAACTCCTGCTACCACTGCACAGAGGTCACTAGCTTTCCCAACTGTGCATAGAACAAAGGGAAAAATTACTTCTGCAGCCTGATAAATAGATACTTATAAAACTGAAGTACTAATGATATGCTACAGTCATGTGATGACAAAAAAGTAAAAATTTGAAACCACTTTGTTATTCCTGCTTAGAAAGACTGAAATCCAGTACACAGCTCTACTATTAAATTTCAAGATACTGAAGACAACCATCTAGCCATTTTGTCTAAATTGAAGCAATTTTATAGCCGGGCTGCAAAAATGCTCTAATTAACTTGTGAACAGTGGTGGCAGTAAACCTAGGCTTGCTGTTTACAGATTCATGTGAAAAAGTTTATTGGAATAAAAAATATTTATCTGATTTAAAATTTACTGTATGAAAGGGAAGCATTTCAACTGCAATGTGCTACCTTCTCAGAACTGAGTAAGTTCAACTAGAATGCAAGCCATTTTCTCTTGTTTGTGCCCCATCTTGCCCTTTTGCAGAAACCACTTTCTTTGGAACTAAAGTTTTTTATTTGATTTGTCTTCTTTAGGGCATTAACCAGAGTGTATCTGTGTTGACTCAACAACCAAGGAGCAATTCTGATCTGTGCCTGAACCACTTCATTGCTTTCTGTCTCCACGTAGTCATACTTACGCTGTTCTTCCTTTCCCCTTCTTCATCGCCCCCTTCATCCTACCCCTCCCCTCTCCCTGCCTAAAACACCCTCTCTGGTGCTATTGATGAGACAACATCAAGGCATCTGTTCTGTGATGGTCACACATAGAGTAGCAGTCATAGAGACACACTGAGTATGGATCCAACCATAGACTCTCTAAAATAGGAGAAATATAGCAAACCATAAGAATATCAGACCTCAAAGATGGCAGGCAGCTTTTATACCTTCTATTTTTTTTTTTTCCTCAGGAAAATAGAGAAGCTCAAAGTCTATTTTTCTCCTGAACCCTGTCAGTAGAAGACTTACAATGTGTCATATCTTTCTGATTTCCTGAAGTCACATTAAAAGTCACACCATCTGTATGAGTCAGAGTTCTCAGAAAAAAATAGAACCAATAAGATATACAGATAGATGATCTCTATATAGAGATATCATCTATCTATATATAAAGAGATTTATTATAAAGAATTGGCTCACACAATTGTGGAGGCTTGAGAAGTTCCAAGATCTGCAGTTGGCAAGCTGGAGACCTAAGAGAGTTGATGTGTAGTTTAATCTAAGTCCGAAAGTCATCAGGCTCCAGACCCAAAAAGAGCTGATGTTTCAGTCTGAGTCTGAAAGTTGAAAAAGACCAGCATTCCAGCTCAAGCTATCAGGCCATTGAAGTTCTTTCTTACTTAACCTCTTTGTTCTATTCAGGTTTTCAATTAATTGAGCACTGCCCACTCGCGCTAGGGAGGAAAATATGCTTTACTCAGTCTACCAAGTCACATGTTAATCTCACCCATAAATACCCTCACAGACACACCCAGAATACTGTTTGGTCTGGACAATGTCTGGGCACCTCTTAGATAAGTCAAGTTTACACATAAAATTAACCATCATACCATAGAACTTCACATGCCCTGACTACAGAAAAGAATCTGGAGACCAGGGAGGAGGTGATCAGTTTTCATCAGTAACCACCAATCACTGAGAACTGGCAGCAGAGTATCAAGACTGATTCCTCTTCCCTCTCCTCCTCCTTCTTTCTTTTGTAGTATAAAATTCAAAAGAAGCAGAGGTTCCCTAAGTTATCTTCCTTCTGCACTAAAACTGGTGAATAACCTTTTTTGAAAAAAATACGATTAACAACACGAGGAAGTGCCTTATGGTGCTTATCTATATGTTATAGTCTACAGGTTCTGTGTTACCTAGATAGTAGTTATCTGTTGCTGTGTAACAAACTACCCCAAAACTTAATGTCTTAAAACAATAGACTTTTATTATCTCTCACAGTTTCTCTAAGTGAAGAATTTGAGAGCAGTTTAACTGAGTAATTATTGTTCAGAATCTCTCATGAAGTTGCAGTCAAGAAATTGACCAGGGATGTGGTCATCAGAGAGTGTGCCTGGTGCTGGAGGCTCTGCTTCCAAAATGGCCTCACTTAAACAGCCAGTAGTTTGGTGTAGACATCAGTTCTTCTCTAGTCGGCTCCTCCACAGGGCTGCTTGAGTATCCTCACAACATAGGCTCATCTTCCCCCAGAATGAGCAAGTCAAGAAGGTGAGGTAGAAGCAGTAATGTCATTTATGATCTAGCCTCAGAAGTCACACATTGCCATTTTTATAATGTCCACTTGATCACATAGGTTAGCCCTATTCAGTATGGAGTGAAATACACCCAAAGGAGTGTATTTCAAGAGGCAAGAATCATTTAGGGACCATCTTACAGGCTGGCTCAACATAAGTGTATTGGCCAGATTCTAGTGATAACATTAGATATGATTAATTAATGCCATTAGAGAAAAGACCACATTTTCCAAGTTCATTGATATACAGGATTCAATCCAAAGCCTTGCTACATCAAGAAAGACTGATTAGAACCCATTTCTTACCCTCAGATTTACCAGTTCAGTCATGACATAGGAGAAGATGAAATTAAATAATTAAGACATGATTTTCTTGCAATAAAAATGTGCCTGCTGTCTTCAAGGTATTCAAAAATTGACCTACCATTGATTGATTTCCAGCATTCTTATGGCAGTAAAAGTTAAATCTGGAATGCTATATTCATTTTCTTTTTTGGTAATATGGACATTTTCCAGTTTCCAGCTCTCTCTTTTTCCTGTGTAAATTTCAAAGTGTATAATCAGTGCAGTAACTTTTCATGTATTCACCAATAGTTGTTAAAATTTACTATGAGCTTAACAATTGCTTGACCTGTGGTATACAGGGGAAATGGTATATAGTCCCTGGCCATAAAAGACATTTACAATACCATGGAAGAGATATACCTGTTCTGAGTCATTTTTAATGTAGTATGTTAAATATTAGAGCAGAAGTATGCATAGAGTGCTTTGTGGCCATAGGACAGAAGTACTCACATCTTCCTAGGGGCTGAGATGAAGGAAGGCTTCAGAGAAGGGGTAATACTTGAATTATATTTGACTGATAGTAGGAGTTCACCAAGTGGACTAGGATGTAGTACGTTAAGTCAGTAGGGAAGACATTTTACATGGAAAAAAAAGAAAAGAAAATTATGAGGTTCAGGACATGCTACCACAAAATATGGTACCTTGGCCTTTGAATATATTAAACTAAAGCTGTTTGAGAAAACAACAGAAGCTGGAAGATCACTCTGACCTCCTCCCCGCTCCCCTCATTCCCTTAAGCAGGTCATAAAGCCCTCATGTGCGAGGTGCCTGCCCTATACCAGGGTAAGGAGCATCCTTATTTCCAAAGACAAGAGGACTCCCGGAAGAATCCAGACAAACAGGCCTTGCTAAGTTTCCCCCAGTTTACTACAATTACCTCACACTCCCTAACCTATCCTATTCTGCCATGACTTGCATAAAATAAATCTAACATTTCCTTGGGTCTTCACTTCCTTACGAAGTCTTCTGTACCATATAAAATTTAATGTTAAATAAACTTGTATGATTTTTTCCTTTTAATTTGTCTTTGTCAGTTTAATTTTCACACTCAGCCAGGGACCTTAAGAGAGCCAAAGAAAATTTTTTCCTTCCCTAGAAAAGGATAAAATAGCATGGCCCGTGTATTAGTTTTCTGTTATTGCTGTAACAAATTACCACAGATGGGTGGCTTAAACAATACAAATCTTCCAGTTCTGTAATAGGTCCAAAGTCTTACATAAGTCTCATTGGGCTAAAATCAAAATGTCAGCAGGACTGCATTACTTTCTGGGGACTCTCGGGGAGAATCCACTCCCTTGCCATTTCCAGCTTCCTGAGGCCACCCACGTCCCCTGATTTGGGCCCATTCTCTGATCTTCAAAGCCAGGAATGGTGGATCAAGTCCTTCTCACACTGCCATCCATCTGGTTCTCTGGATTGAGGAAAGGTTCTCCACTTTGGGGGGCTCATTTCATTAGACTGGGCCAACCTGGATAATTCAGGGTAATTTCTCCATCTCAAGGTTTTTAATCTTAAGCACATCTGCAGCATACCTCTTGTCCTATAAAATAACATATTTATAGGTTCTGAGAATTAGGTCATAGACATCTTTGGGAACAGCCATTCTGCCTCGCACCGTCTATTTAGAAAAGAGCCAAGAGTTCAGTTTAGTTAGATTGCAGAGTTCTTGGGAGCAAATAACAAAAGATTGGCTATAAAAGTAGGCAGAGGCCAGTCCAAGTCCAAGAGTGCTAGACTAAGGAGACTGGACATTACCTTGTGTAGGGGATATTTGTTTTTTTCATCTGCCCAACATTCCCCACCCCTTCCTCTTATTAACAGCATCCCTGCTTTCCTTTGAAGAACTTCCCCTTGGGAATTCCACATGGTTTTGGTCAGACTACACAATCATGTTATATTACTCCTTTGTCCACAGGATTGGACCTGTGACTCAGGGCTTCCCTCTTATCTTTTGTCTAATGTGTAGACATATTATTCACCCAGAGACTTTGCCTTGAATTTTAGACACAGATACTGGGAGAGAAGGTGTCTCTCTTGGCTTTGAGCTTGCTAGTTGGCATGATATAAGCCTGGAATTATCTGTGGCCTTGCTCTCAAATCCCAATCACTGAGAAGTTCATCTGCTTGTAAGAGATGTGACTACCTGAGAGAGCAAAAACAAGGACTAGAGAGCTGAGGACTGATTTAAATCCCTGCACCTGGAGCTGTCCTTTTCAATTAGCCACTTTCAACTGCAAGAGCACTGAGTAATTCAGCTTATGTGCTGTGAGAGGTCTTTAAAGGATGAAAGCAATGGAGTCAGGTTTGCCCTGGTGACAATGTACACAATGGCTTTTAGTAAAGATAGGCAGCCATTGCAATCTTCTAGGTGAGAGCTGATGTGTGATTAAATTAAAACAGCCCGGACAAGGGAAAAGAGAATTTTAGCTTGGAGTGGCCAACAATGTCCATCGTTGCAGAGAATAAAAACGAAAAGCATCCATTTGATTTAGCAAAGTGATAGTTATTGTTAACTTTAGTAAGAGTTGTTTAAATGGGCTAGTAGGCGTTGAACTATAGGAGATTGAAGAGTTGGTACATTAAACAATATTTTTATTGTTATATCTGATTATAAAAGTAAGTAATTCTCATTGTAGAATATCAAATAAATGTACAAATGGATGAAGAAAACAAAATCACCAACAACTTCGTCAGTATTCACGACTGATGACAACTGAATCATTACCTTTCCAACAATATGATTCTGCATTTATCGCTTAATATTTGTTAACAATTCCTCTTGTCATTAACTATCCTTGAAAATATGACTTTTGTTGGCTGCATAATATTCCATCCTATGTGGATGGTCAATTCTTTAAATATCTTTGAACATAAACTGTGAGATTATCATAGGCAATCATGTTAGAATAACTTTTAAAAAATACTTTTCCTTTATGTGTCTTAAATTTGTACCTCTCAATCAATGCACCAGTAATTCTGCTTCAAGTTCATCTTTACTTTAAGAAGGATTTTTTAAAATTACCAATTGCATATGCATTTTTATTATCATGAACCATTGACTTTCCTTCTCCCTCTACTGAAGGAGCAAAGTGTGTCATTTAGTTCTCTTTTGTTCCTGAAATAGTAAAAGAATTCTTTTTTCCTGTTTCCTTTTATGTCTCTTACATGTAGCATCCTGTTTCCTACTGAGCTTTTTTGACCCAACTCCTACAAGCTTTTGCTATTTCTCTGTGATCTCCTCAGGAATTTGCCCTACATTCCCTTTCCTATGGCATTTTCATTTGTGCTTCATCTCCTTGTGAAGTTCTTTCTTAAGTAACTTTATAATTCTTGCCAATTTTTTTCTCATTGCAAATATAACGAATCGTGCTACTGCTGCTGTACTTTGGGAAGTATTTTGCTTGAACCAGTCAAAAACAGCATTTCTGACCACATCAACATTTGACACTATGACATTTAGTTATTAGGAGTTCATGTTTAAAAATCACCAGGAAGGTTGATACTCAGAAGAGATTTATACATACATACACAAGGGAACTAACACTTTTATTATGTTACTGGAGTTCTGTAACTTGTCTGGCTAAATGTTGTATCTATGAGGAATGTATAATCAATAAAATTAAAAAATCTTGGTGTGCTACAGATCATGACTCCACCATTTAATGTGTGGACTTGGCCAGCTGGGAATTCAGTAATATATAGTAAAAATAAATAAAATGCATTAATTAAAGCACATAAAGAACAAAGTAGGACAGCATTTTATTCCATGCGATTTTTTTTCTCGAAAGGTCAAAAATAAAATGTTTTCAAATTTCTCCTGTAGTTTTACCAGCATGACTTTAAAAAAAGCCTTTTTATTATTGAAAATTTTAAAGATACACAAAGTAAAGAGAATAGTATTATGAATACTCATAGACCTGTCGCCTAGCTTCAAAACCTATAAACACATGACCAAACTTGTTTTTCTCTATAATAACCATTTATTCTTTATACACACCCAGGATCATTTTGAAAAAAATCTTAGACATTACATCATATCATCTGTTAACATTTTATGTAAAACTCTAAAAGATAAGAACTTTAAAAATATAACCAAAATACCATTACCACACCTAAAGAAGAATCAAACAGTAATTTCTTGATGTCATTCGTGATCCACTTGATGTTTAAATTTCTCCACTTGTCTCATAATTTATTTTTAACCTTTTGTTTGTTTGAATTAAGTTGCTATTAAATATATTATGATTGGTTGATAAGTCTCTTAAGACTCAATGTATAAGTTCACAGTCCATTTCTTTTTATCTCATTCCTTGAAATTTATTTGTTGATGGAGTCATGCCAAAATGTTTTTAAAGCTTCTTCTATGAGTTCAATAATCTGTTATTTAAAAATTGGCTACTCTCAAAATATGAAAATCTACTTTAAAAATAATTAAATCCCCATTTAAATTAAAGAGTACCATAACATGAAGCTGTGTGAAGGAAAGGGAGGAGAGAGTGGGGTCTGCCTTCACGGCTGAAATCCTAGCACTAGCACACTGATGAGCCCCTTGAAGCCATCAGGAAATGATCTAAATTCATTTATGTTGCATATAATGTTCACTTATTTATTTATTAAATAAATACTTATCGAGGACTTGCTTTATGTTAGACAAATATATGCATTTATGTTTATACAATACAGAAATCAATTCCAAATGTAGCGTACTCTTTAAATGGGCATAAATAAGAAATATTTCCATGAACAGATGTATTGTAATTAAACTTATTTTTTAAATTATTCCATCACATATAGAGTCTAATAAGTGGGAAACCTGTCTTCTTACACTAATTCCCCAGAAATTTAGTGGATGGATTCAGAATCAAGAAGAAGTTGAATGAGTAATTCACTTATCTATCATGTATTGAATATCTATCTATAACTATTATATACAGGAACTAATTATATTAAAGATATTTATAATTGATTCCAAGTATAAGTTAAGCAATGAGAATCAAAGGAAAAGTCAAATCTGAAGAACTAGGAAGACATATCAGAATTTGGTGACAGATTTTTAAGAGATTAAAATAGGGAAGAGTAAGGGTTAATTCCAAAATTTTTAACTTTCGATACTAAAAGAGTAGATTAGTACTATATTCAATTATTATGTAAAATATATAAAAACTTTTCAAAATTTCACACTCAAGTTCTATTATTATATTGAAATTTAAGAACGAGGACAGAAAACTTTTTAGTAATTTTAAGAATAGAACTATTAGAATAATTTGGTAATTTTTTACATAATAGTCACTATAATCTATAGCCACAGAATTTAAACAGATGAAATTTTACATTATACACAGATGGTTTATGTCACACTTTAGTGTGGGTAAAATATATTTAAATACATTTTCCAATTATTTAAAGTGTGATATTATAAGCACTCCTTTCTAGCATGCCTGTACAGTGGTTAATGTTTTGTTATTGGAAATGAGCCTATTTATATTTATAAAATGCTAAAGAAAAATAATTTTGCACCCAACTCTTAAGAGCAGATATTATAATTTTAATAATAGGACTGAACTTATCTTTTAGAAAATACAAATTTATTAATCAGAATAAGTCATAAATAATTGAATTAATGTGCTACCCACAGCTTAATTGCCTAGAGAAACAAATAGATTCTCACTATATAATCTATGTATCTTATTGATTTATTGAACTATTCTCAAAATACTTTAAAGATAGTAGGGAAATCATAGAAGGAAAATTTCCAATCAATTTAGCATTTTAAATCATAAAACTTCCATTAAAGTTAATGGATGTTCTTTAGAATCACTGAGTATCACCTCAAACACCTACCATTCTTATAATCTTATGTTATATTACATTCTCTTTGGCTCCCAACAAAAGACAAACCCATTTACAAATGTATAAACATGTATAAAAAATCAACGTTATCACCACTGAGCTTATATCATTTTTGTGATAAAATGTCAAAGTTTCAGTTCATTATATTTATTTCTTTGAGGCTTAACATACACTGGAAAGCCTGCCATATATTACTTTTGAGCTCTGCTTTTACCGTACATATTTCTAAATGACATAAAAATCCAGGGCCCTTATGAAGAATTTAAATTCAATTACCTGATTCTTTCTAAACCCACAGTCTTAGCGATGTGATGGAGGCATCATGTGTCACTCATCCATTCTGCACAGCTGTTGGACCTAAAGCATCAGGTCACAACTTCATGTTGGACACTCTATTACAGCTTCTCTTCCATTTGATGGTTTTTTTGTAAACACAATCATTGTACTTTATATTTGCTGAGTACTCGTCAATTTTCCAATTTACAAAATATACTGAAAAGTGTTTGACAGCTATTATGTTAAGCACTCCTATGAGTTATTCCCTTTTAACCACAGAAAAATCCTGTAATATAAGCATAATTTTTAACCCTCATTTTAAAGAAAAGGAACTTAAGACTCAGAATGGCTAAGTAATTTAACTAAGATCACACACTTATTAACTGGCCTAAGAGATTCACAGCTGTCTAACTATTCTTCTAGTCATTCTTTCATGAAACAAATGTTTATTGAGGACACATTGTATGAAATGCTTTGTACTATGTCTTGATGGAATTAGAGAAATGAATAGCTTGGAACCCTGAATCTTTTTTATTCACTTTTTCTTTTAATTTTTAATTTTTATTTTATTATTAGTTTCAAGTATACAGTACATTAGTTAGACATTTATATAGTTTATGAAACAATCCCCCTGATTGCTCTTTCTCTCCTCTGGCTCTACACATAGCCATTTTATTACTGCTGACTGCATTTCCTATGCCATGCTCCCATCCCCGTGACCTTCCATCGACTACTAATTTGTACTTCTTTAACCCTTCACCCCTTTCTCCCAGCCCCTCAATTCCTCTCTCCTCTGGCCATCACCAGATTGTTCTCTATATTTGTGAGTCTGTTTTTGATTAGTTTGTTCTTTTTGTTTCTTAGATTCTGCGTGTAAATGAAATCATATGGTATTTATCTTTCTCTGTCTGACTTATTTCACTCATCATAATAGCCTCTAGGTCCATCCATGTCATTGCAAATGGTTGAACTCTGAATTTTAACACCATTGTTATGCAATCCACAGGTGTTTCTCCTAATAATATGCTAAAGTAGACAGAACAAGCAGAAAGCTGAAGCATGTCACATGCAAGTGACTTTCAGAACTGGGATTGGAATCTAGAACTCTAACTCCAGTTCCAAAAAGCTTTCCTATTAACTTGGAGCACAGAATATGTTCTTTATTATGGACATATTCTATGCTCGAGCCCAAATAGAGCTAAATCGTAAATCCTTTCCAGTCCTCAAGGCCAACTTCGAGTCACATCCTCTATGAAACATTCTCCTCTCTCCCAAATTGATCTTCCATTTCTTTAAACTTTGATGGTTTGATAAAGTATTGATATAGATTCTTGACATATTTTTAACTGTTTAATCAATGGATGTACCTTTAGAGCCCCCATGAAATTACAATCTAAACGGGAAGATATATTGTCTTTTATTTATCATAGTATTAAACATAGTGCTTATCTTAAAGGTGAAAGCAGAGTATTTGTTTAATAAATGATAATACTCTAAACAATAGATGAATTTGTACCCAGAGGATCTAGAACTATTCTCTGTTTTTTAGAAAACACTCCCATTTGAAGTGGTAAGGCCCATTTTATTTCAGAATTATATGTTTTAGATTTGATATTATAAATAAAATGTGTTTATGAGCACTGCATTTTGACATATTTGATTTCCCATTGAACGTTGCCATTAACTCTCTTTGGGTAATATTAGGGATAAATTTCCCAAAATGTGCTTCATAGATCATTAGTCCCTCAAGGTGCTCTGATAAAAAAGTGGAGAGTAACCCTTGGCCATGTAAGGCCAGGAGATATTAATGCTATATGCCCCTTCTTGAAGATTCATGAAGCAAATCAGTATTTCAAATTCGTTTAGAAAGTCTATATTAAAGAAATCTGTTTAACTTCTTTTACCTTTGTGTTTCCCAAACTTGCTTGACCATTGGATCCTTATTTCACATTATTCCTTTTATTATCTCATAGAACTTTAAAAACTTTAGCAAACATTGTGTTAGCCCCAATCCAATTGTTGAATACTATCTACGGTACAGTTTTTTTAAAATGTGTCGAGATCATCTATAACAACAGTAGTGAATGAAGTGCATCATGTCATCATTGTCCCTAAATCTTTCAGTTTTGAATTCCACCATTTTTTATTCTTTCCAAATATTTCCTGTTATTAATAACTAGAACTTTCTCTTGAGAAAAAAATCTTTTTTCTTTTCCTCATTGGAAAACTTTGCTTGGATCTCCAAATTTCAAATTAGTCAATATTATTCTGGAAAGTGATATTTATTTTTGTGAAGGTCACCTTGATTTTTTAATACATTTAAGGTAAAACCAAAAGAAAATACTTTTGTTCATTAATCTGCCATTTATGGTCTTTCACTCTGAGGCTGTGAAAACCAGTATTCTTTGATCAGTGTCCAAATGAAAGCTAAGATCTCCCAGAACAATAAGTATGCAGAAACAAATCATAGATTTCAAGGTTAGTGGGTGGCTGGAACTTTGCTAAGACAGCATACCAGTCTAAAAAATGATAAAGTTATGCTCCAGAAGCAGGGCATGGGGAGCCCAAACGATCAAGATCCTTTCAATTTGGAAACTCTTATTCTACATTTCTTTCAACTCCATTCAGATGAAGAAGCATTCACTGTACATAAGTGATAGAAAGATGGGGGGCGAGAGGGAATTCCTTTGTCCTCAAGAAATTTTCCCTAATTTCAGGCATCAGCCCCAATCTTGGGAAAATCAAATGAATCCAGTGACCAGCATGGGTTATCTAAGAAATAAATCTCCAGCAATGAGTCTCTCTATATTTAGCTATTTAGAAAAGTAAGCGCTGCTTAGGCTTATTGTTTAGAAAGCTTTCCTAATGAAGCTAAAGTTACATATCTTATTCTCATTATCATTCATTCATTCATTCATTCAAAAATATTTGTTTGAATAAAACAATAAAAACATATAGTACACTTCGTGTAAGGCAGTCTACTAAGTACTGTTGGGACAAAGAGATGATTAAGACATAGCTCCTATCTTTCAAGTGTTTAAAGTCTGGTGCAAGATATATAAGACATATATAAATATTATGCAGTATCAAAAGTGAAAAGTGCAATGTAAAAGACACAAATAATGTCCTGTGGGAGTTTATAGAAAGAAGAAATTACTTCCTACTGAGAATATCCCAGAGGTCTTACAGAGAACATGGAAGGGCCTTGAAGGACCACTAGAATAAAGCTATAAGAAAATTAAAAATTAGGATGGGAGTGCCCACAGGGTGTGATAGGTAGAGAGCGTAGAATGAGCAAAAACAGGGGGCAAGAAAACATGAGGCAGGAAATGAATACAAGAAAGAATTTACTTAACATGGAGGGAAGGGAATATGAATGAATTTGGGGTAGAGTGAGCCCAAATAATGGAGAACCTTGAAAGCCATGTAATGATGGTGATGCTAATATGAATAACTGTAGTCATAGTATTAATGTAACAGTAATAATGGCAGTTAACATTTATTGTGGATTTATCATATGCCAAGTACTGTCCTAAGTATTCTCTCATTTAATTTCTCAACAACCTTGTAAGGTAAATACTCATGATACAGATTCTCCTAATTTTATAGATGAGGAAATGGTCCCACAGTGAGATTTTGTCCATGGTTACACAGGACTTTGCTCTTTACTTCTTAAACTTAGAAAAGTTGCCAGAGCTCATATGCTATGTCAGCTGTTACATGGCCCTAAACCACCCCCTAATTACAAAATGCTATTGAAGTCCAGGCTAGAAAGAAAGAGAATGCACGTTTCTGTTCTAAAGTATGTGTCAAGTTAAAATAGACAATACTACAGAGAGTAAGCATATATTTTCACTAAACCTTATCATCATATTTAGTTACTCCATATGTGCATTTGATTTAAAGGATCACTGTGGTTCATATAAATGAATACTACAAACTAAGGTTTACTATGTTATTACTAACTTCTTTTCCTATATTGTCTTTGTTTTTGATATTCTTTTGTCATGCTAAAACATTTTTATCATCCTGATATGAGGTTAGTCATTGATAGTTCAGAGGATTGGGAATGAGTTCAAGAGATATCTGGTTTTGGATCTACAATTAAACTAGCACTTGACCTTGACAAGATTTCATAAACTCTTTGTGCCTTCCATTCTTTTTTCTAATATCAACTAGCTTCATAAATGTCACCAAGATAATCTTGAGTAAATACTCAAGTCGAGTAAATATTCAACCGCATAAAGCCATTAAAAATTACTTAAACTATATCTAAAACTACAAAAATATTGTTGTTGTTGTTGTTGTTATTTTATTACATAGGTGCTCATAAGCTACTTATCTATGACCCATTAGATGAGCTATAAGTACAAAGTTATTTTCAATTAAATCATGTTTGATATAATCCACAGCAGGAAGCAAATTTTGTCAAAATTGATGAAGAAAATAGAAGCTCAAGGTAAAATATGACAGTCTATCCACGACATTAGATTCTGTTAAACAAAACATACATATTGAGATTGAAAACATAGATACATTCAGGTAAAAATCTGATCTTAGAAACAGGAGGAATATTTTCACATACAGTACTCCTACAGTAGAACCTGGGCGGACTTTGCTAAATGTCCATGAGAACTTAAAGATGTTATTTGGCTGCCAAAGAATCCACAGAATGAAATGTTGTGGACACAGTAGAAAGCAACAGTTTGGAAATTTAATCCGTATATTATTTTGAAAACGAAACACATGTAGATTATAGAATTCAGAGCAATATCAAGCCACCTACCACACCAGATTTGAGTCTTATGTCCATCCCTGGAGAGGGTGTGCAGTAAACTCTTTCCAAAGCACAGGAACTGAGAATAAGTGAGGAGTTAAGGCCCCAAGGAAAGTGGAAAATTGGGGTCATTATCAGAAGAGAGCGATGGGTGCTGTGTGGTGAAAACACTGTTCATGACATATTCCCAGGTTTCGCTCTGAGTTCTTTAGAAAACGGAAGAGAAATCTTTTTTTTACCCCCATGACTTTGAGTCATTATGAATCTCAATGCTTATTTTTAATTACCTAATTATAAGTTTATATTATGAAATAAATATATTTTGATCTGTTAATTCAGCATTTCTAAGCCTGCTCTATTCCTTTTTTTATTTTGAATATATATTTTAATTTTCAGCCAGTATGAAAATTAAAATTTGACATAGATTAAAATTTGTTCATGAAATTGTTGAGGTTATCTTCAGTGTGGAGAATTACATACAGGCTTGAGGTTCAAATTCTGTCAAAACTCGTCTCGCCTTACCGAATGAAGCATTTTACGGTTGCTGAGAAAATTTAAAAAAAAAAAATCTTTAGCCCTGACTTCAGGATTTTAGTAGAAAATGAAAATAAGCGTTAACCTGGAGGCTAAAAATATTTTGAAGGAGTCTCTTTTATAGAAATCATAGCTTTACTAGTTAGCTTTATCAAGAATGTAAACAAGTCTTCATCACAGCAGGTATTTATCCTACCCATAAGATTTCATAACAGTTAAAATTATTAGGCTAAGATAATTAAACTAATTCAGTGCCTTATCTGTTTTCATACTTAATCACAATGAATCTGTTGAAGAATGGTGAGTGTTAAATCTGACCCAGAATTTCTTGACGAGTTCTTTCAAAATCATAGATTTCATGGATTTTTGGCAGTGCTTGACTGACTGAGCAAGTTGATTTTTTGAAATTTGCTAATGACTCAAGAGTCAATTATTATTAATAACATTATTTTATGTATTATGTTTATTACAGATAAATACCATTATAGGAAATAATATATAGCTATAATTATTACAGTGAATATTTTATTATTTTCACTAATATTTATGCAATGCATAATTTATGCCAAGTACTATTCTAAGCACTTTCCATATTTATCAATTCTTTTCACGGCAATCTTCACAGCAATCATCTTTTAAAAAATAACATGTATTAATTTCCTTTTCACCACTTTGTATACATGCACAGAATACTTGGAATTTTGGTATTGACCTTATGAAAATCAAAGAGTGTTCATTTGCCAGGACTATCAAACTAAGTTTGAGCCAATTAGATGAGGTCTTCTCTATGGGAAGAATTGACCCCATGTTTAACTTCTGTAGTTGAGGCATAGCAGGAGTTCTGTTCACAAGAAATTCAGTTAACCATGGAACCAGTGCTTATTTTGAAAGGTTCTAAGAGACTGAGGATATTTGGAATTTCCTCTATGCGGAGACCATCCCCTAAAACATTTAGTTGGGTCATTTTATCTATTTGCTTTTAAGAAGGAGAAACTTACAGGCTTCCTGTGTCTCCATATTTCTAGTTTATTCCCTGCATTATTCTGTCTCTCACATCCTCCCAGATGATGCAACAAAAATTCGATCGCATCTCTTGGTTCTTAAGAAAAAAAATAGTTACTCTGTGTCATTACATACAAGTTTCTTGATTATTTGTCTTTTGCCTACATATCTTGCCCTATTCCCTGTGGCCTTTCCCTGCTTAGACATGTACATAACCTTTGAATTCTGGCAATAATGAATCATTTTAATCATTTTTTATACTCAAATATGCCTTTGCCTCATGCTATTCCATCTACCTGGAATACCATTGTATTAGGATTCTCCAGAGAAACAGAAACAATAAGGTATATATAGATATACATAAGAGGAGATTTATTATAGGAATTGGCCCACATGATTATGGAGACTGAGAAGTTTTGCAGTCTACTGTCTGTATACTGGAGAACCCAGAAAGCAGTGGTATAATTCAGTCTGAGTCCAAAAGCCTGAGAATCTTGACTGCTAGCTGTATTGTATAAGTCCTGGTTTTAGTTTGAAGGCCCGCAGACCAGGATTGCCAATGTCGGAACGTAGGAGAAGACGAACGTCTCAGCTCGAGCAGAGAGTAAATCCACTCTTTCATTGACTTTTCATGCTAATAGACCCTCAGTGGATTGAATGATGTCCACCCACATTGGTGAGTGTGCTCTTCTTTACTCAATCTACAGATTCAAATGCAAACTTCCTCCAGAAACAGCCTCATGGACATACCCAGAAATAATCATTTTACCAGCTCTCTGAGCATTCTTTAACCCAGTCAAGTTGACACATAAAATTAACTATCACAACCATCTTCTTTTTATTTGCCTCACAAACTCCTACTAAATCTTCAAGTCACAGGTCAGATGAGCTCTTCTGTAAGCTCTCTTTAGCTCTTCACCCAAGCCAAATTAAGTATCCTTCCCTTCTCTCTACATTTTACATGTTTCATATACATCTTCATTATAGCATTCATCATCCTCCATGGTAATTTTCTCCCCACTAGACCATAAGGTCCTTGAAGGCAGGACAAGTTTCCTTTCCTCCCTGGGCCTAACACAATGGCTGGTGTACAAAAGGCCTCAATATCGTAAGGCTATAATCAGCTTCTTCTCAAGAAGATTCAAACATTTGCCAGAAACCTTAAAAGAATGAAAAATGAGAATTAAATCAATGGAATTACTATTTTTTTAAATCAGGTATAACGTGTGTGTGTGTGTGTGTGTGTGTGTGTGTGTGTGTGTGTGTGTGTACACATATATATGTATGTTGTTGTTATCTGTCAAAAGATTTTAGCATTTTAGACTTAAATTTCATTTCCTATTTTAAACCACATTCCAGTGCATAAGTTGTCAGATCTGTTTTGTAAAGACTGGTATTTCTTAAGTGCTCCATGAAGTTTTCAGTTCAAAATAAAATTCAAGGCCTTAGGGAAAATTGAATCTGAGCTCCTGACTTCTCTTACCATTTAAACACCAAAGCATAATCTGGAACATTTTCCTATTTACATCTTGGCTTTATGATCCAGAACACTGTTGACCCACAACATTCCACCATTCTTGGAATGACTAATCTCTTTCCTTCTGTTGTCTTCCACCTCTGCTTTGCATTTGTTTCCTATTTAAGACTGGCTGCTATTTATCAGTGGAAGAAGCATTGTTCTTATTGCATTATCTCTCTTCCTGTTAATTTTCACTGTCAGTTTTTCTCCATAAGGAAAAAAAAATATGTAGTTTACAGTTCTCAGCTCGGAGGACATTTAGGATTGGGAAAATGAGATACTGATACTTTTTAGTTAAAAATAGAATTGTTAGTTAGGATCTTTCTTACACTATCCTACAGGAACGAACACTGTTCATTCCTAGCTCCTACACCTGTATTACAAGCTATAAAAGACAGGAAAGGAGGCTCACATAGAGACCAACGCTATTGTTATTAGTTGAATGTGCAATTTCTCTCCCAAATGTGGGCATAGCCTTCTAAATTCAATGGGCTTTTTTACCATTCTCTTCAAAAGTGACCAGTCTTTATTTGAAATACATTGGAATAAATAACTAATAGTACTTTTTTTCAGTTTTGAAGCTAGAAATACCAATTTTCCTTTCTTGCCATTGTTGCCCCAGCTCTTTTTTTTCTTTATGCCTTTGAATGGGTGTGAAGACCAAGCTGCTTGGTCCTGAGGACCTGGTTATTGGTTCATTAGATAAGACAAAGCCCCTAAAGATGTCATGGGTTTTTGGCATTCTGATCACTTCACAGTACAATTAGCTTTCTTCTGTTATTTGGCCAGACTGCTCACCCTATTCATTTTTGTCTGTTTGAAACAAAGAGAACTGGGCAAAGAAAAGCACTGATGGCTCAGGACCAGTCCTTTGATCGAGGGACTGAATGAATAACACAAGAATGCATTTTACTGACAGTAAAGATAATAATATATCCCTAGCATTTGAGTAGCTCTTAACAATTCGTAGTGATTTTTTACACGTTATTTCATTTTAGCTTCATACAAAATCAGAAGATAGGTGTGGTGAGGTGTCACTTTACCAAATAAGAACGAAGCCCCAGAAATTCGCCTAAGCAGAATGGTACTTTCTGTTGCTCCATGATCAAGAATAGAAACAGCAAATATTTATGTAATGGAGAATAGCCAAAATTCAAACCCAGGCAGACTGGCTCCAGGATCTGTCCCTTTATCACCATGCTACACTACGAGGCAGCATCTCCCTAGCCACACAGCACAGGCGTCCGTGCATTGCAGACCAAAGAGGCCAAGCACCCATATAGAACTGACACTGAAGGTGCCATCTTTTAGAATCACAGAAAAGCCTTTTGTCAGAGTGAAATAAAAATATCCAAGTGATAGGATTTACCCTCCTCCCACCTCTCATTATTCCCTCCTGCTTTTTCTCGTTACTTTACACTTTAGAATCCAAGAATAATGAATGTAAGATGAAGAGTGGGAAGAAAAATAAACAGAAAACCTGGGAATAACCAAAGCCCTTTTAAAACAAACCTGCTGACATGTGTATGGGTGAACAGTCTCCCTTCTGCAAAAGGGCAATTTTCCCGCCTGTGCATCTGGAGCAGAGGAGCAGCATAGAATATTGGCTAAAAGCTTAGGCTCTGGAACCAGGCTACCAGGGTTCTCACCTCACTGGGTGACTTTAAACAACTCATGATCCCCATGTAACTTATTTTCCTCCCTTGTAAAAGGAGATGATATTAATAGTACTTTTCAAAGTAGTCATGAAAGTAGTATGAGCTAATACATATAGAACATTTAGAATCTGACCACTGTAAATGCATGTTTGCTATTATTTTACATAAGAAAATATATTTAAAAGGCCAGACACATAGTAGATGCTCAATAAATATAAGCTCCTTTCCTTTATATATGGTTTAGATCAATGGAAAGACATATTTGTTGAAAACTATGTGCCTTATGTCAGTTACCTTGGTGCGAGGACTTATTATGTATTTGAGGGGTTAGCCAGCTTTTTTTTTTTTTAACTTTTTTCCCAGAGAATTTCCTTTATCCCTTCCTAACTGCTGTTTTTCCACTTAACAAATGTGATAACTGCCACCTTGGCCAAATCATTTTATCCATGTTAACTGTTCCATCAATTTCACCTGGTAGTATCTATTGAAACCAATAGTATATTAGGTTTCTCTTTTGATCATGGAAAATGGAGAAATTTAAGGAGTTTTCTCTGTCATTTCTTCGCTCTATATGGTCGCGATAAGTCACATTTCTAAATTTTAATTCTTCTAATCTCAACTGATATTTTCTAAGTGGTAAACCAATTTTCTCCAGTAGCCTAAAAATTCCATATGTGCAGGGATGTTCAAAGCTATATCCCTACCTCCTAGCAAAGTGCGTGGGACAAGAGGTACTTTATAAATATTTGCTGAAGATGGCAGTCAATGCCGAAGGAATAAAAATATAATAAAATAAATAGCCTCCCCCCCCAAAAAAAATTAACTAGAACTTAATTAAGAGATGCCTGAAATTAATCAGAATATTAGGTGCATTCTACTTTTGAAGGAGAAAATTCATTTTAGAAACCTAAACTGATATCTGTACTTAATTTAATACATTTATAATAATTTTCAGACAGTATCCTAGAATAAGTATACATTCATCTCAATCTCCTAGGCCTTCATTGGCTACGTAATATACAGTGAGAACACTTAAGAACGTGTCAAAATTATGCTAGTACTCCACCCTCCACTATCACTAAGCCATTACAATAGAGGGTAAGATATTGGGCCTTGGACTTACTGTTTCCACTGCCTCAAATTCTCTTTTCCTAGATACCAGAATGGCTTGCTCCCTCACTACATTCCAATCTCAGTTCAAATTTCACCTTTTCGGAGAGACATTCCCTGACAATTTTGTCTAAAATAAATCCCTTCTATTTTTCACCATTTTTGTTTTCTTTTTCTACTTTTTTTTTTAAAGACTTTTAAAACTAGATCCATCGAGATAGAATTGTCCTACAATAAACTACACAAATTTAAAGTATACAGTTTGATATTTGACAAATGGATACACTTGTAAAATCATCACTGCAATCAAGAAAGTAAACATCCATCACGTCCAAGGGACATCTCATCTCATGTCCCTTGGTATTCCCTTCCACTATCCTTCCCATTTTCAGGTAGTCATTGACCTATTTTCCATCACTACAAATATGTTCTCTAGAATTTTATGTAATCGGAATCATACAAAATGTAGCCTTTTGCGGGGGTTAGGGTCTGGTTTCTTTTACTCTGTGCAGAATTATTTTTACATTTATTCATGTGATGCATGCATGAATTTGTTCCTTTGTATTGCTGAGTAATATTCCATTGTATGAATATACTGCAGTTTGTTTATCCATTCACCTGTTGGTGGGCATTTGGACTGTTTCCAGTTGTTAGCTACGATGAACATTCATATACAAATCTCTGTGTGACATATGCTTTCATTTCTCTTGGGTAAATACCCAGCAGTAGAATAGCTGGCCATGTAGTAGATGTATATTTGACTTTTTAAGAAACTATCAAACTATTTCCCAAAGTGGTTGTACCATTTTATATCCCCACTGGCAGTGTCTCAGAATCCCAGTTGATCCACATCATTGTCAACACTTGGTGTGATCAGCCTTTTTAATTTTAGACATTCTAATAAGTGGTATCATGTGATTTTCATCCGCATTTTCCTAATGTCTAATGATAAACACCTATTACTAAGTTTTGAGAGTTTATTATATATTCTGAATGCAAATCTATTATCAGATATAATTTGCAGAAGTTTTCTTCTAGTCAGCAGTTTGTCTTTTCATTTTCTTAATACTATCTTTCAATGACTAGACTTTTTAAATTTTGGTGAATTCTAAAGATCATTTTTTCTTTTAGAACTCTGCTTTTGTTGCCTAAACCAATTCAAGATTTTCCCTAAAGTTTTTTCCCAAATTTTTCTTCAAAAAGTTTATAGTTTTAGGTTTTATATTTAGGACTATGTACATTTTGAGCTAATTTTTATATATAATGCAAAATATGCATGAAAGTCCATTGTTTTGCATATGGATCTCCAGTTATTCCAGCATCATGCATTGAAGTCCCTCCTTTCTCCACAGGATTGACTTTTCAC
The DNA here is from genome assembly GCF_000151845.1 of Pteropus vampyrus. Classification (NCBI taxonomy): domain Eukaryota; kingdom Metazoa; phylum Chordata; class Mammalia; order Chiroptera; family Pteropodidae; genus Pteropus; species Pteropus vampyrus. Next base: position 533,034 of record NW_011888797.1, on the reverse strand, counting down.
CTTTGTCCAAAATCAATTGACCCTCCGTGTGTCTATTTCTAAACCCTCTATTGTGTTCCATTGACCTACTTGTCTATCTTAAGACCAACACCCCACCGTGTCAATGACCACAGCTTTATATTGTCCTCAAGTCAAGCAGTGTGCCTTCTCCAATGTTGTTCTTTTTCAAAGTGATTTTGGTTATTCTTAGTCCTTTGTATTTCCATATGAAGTTTAGGAGAAACTTGACAGTTTTCACATAAAACATTTTTTTTAAGCCTCCTAGGATTTTGATTGGGATTGCATTGAATCTGGAGATAAATTTGGGAATAAGTGACATGTTAAAAATATTGAGTTCTTCAATACATGAATGTGGTTTATCTTTCTATTTATTTAGATCCTGTATGATTTCTTTCAGCAATGTTTTGTAATTTTAAGTGTATAGATCTGGCACATTTTTTGACAGATTAGGATTTCCTTAGAATTTCATGTATTATATGCTATTATAAATTATGCTATTTTTATTTCAAGTTCTGATTGTTTATTGTTGGTATATAGAAATTCAATTGATTTTTATATATTGATTTTTGTATCATCAACCTGGCTAAACTCACCTATTCTTATGTAGCTCTCATAGGATTTTATACGAAGATAATCATATCATATGTAAACAGAAACAGTTTTAATCTGGATGCATTTTGATTCTTTTTCATTTATTGTGCTGGCTAGAATTCCAGTACAATGTTAGAAGTGGTGAGAGTAGTGGACATTCTTACCTTGTTTTCTGAACTTAGCAGGAAAGAGTTCAGTCTTTTACAATTAAGTGCAAGCTGTAGGTTGTTTATAGATGCCATTTATCAAGTTGGAGAAATTCTTTTCTAGTTTGTGGAGAGTTTTTTGCCGAGAATTTTTTGCCCAGGGTGTTATGAGGAATGGATGTTGGATTTTGTGAAATGATTTTTTTCTGCATCTACTTTGAAGATTGTATGGGGTTTTTTTTTAGTAGTTGATATAGTGAGTTTTATAAATTGGTTTTTGAATGCTAAAGAAACCTTGAATCATTGGTATTAACCCAACGTGGTCATGTTTTGTTATCTTTTATATATTATTGACTACTATTTGCCGGATTTTGTTATGAATTTTTATACCTATTTGCATGACAAAGATTGATCTGTAGTTTTCTTTTCTCATACTGTCTTTGTCTGGTTTTGGTATCAGAATAATCCTGACCTCATGGAATAAATTAGCAAGTATTTTTTTCAATTTACTGGAAGAGTTTATGTAGAATTGATATTCTTTTTTCCTTATATGTTTGGTAGAATTAATTATTGAAGCCATTGATGAGGCCTAGAGTTTTCTTTGTACAAAGTTTTAACTATAAATATAATTAGTTTCGTAGAGGTATTCGGTTAGAAAGCTCTTCGTGAATGAGATTTGATAGTTGTATCTTTCAGTATATTTGTCCAATTCATCTAAGTTTTTAATTTATTGGTATGAAGTTGTTCATAATATTTTTATTATCCTTTTTTATATGTATAGAATCTGTAGAGCTATTACTTCTCCCATTCTTAATATTGGTAAATTGTGTATTCTCCTTTTTTCCCTGATTAGCTTGACTAGTGCTCTATCAATTTTATTGATTATCTCAATTAATAGCTTTTGGTTTCATGTATTATTCTCTGTTGATTTTTCTTCTGTGTCATTTATTTCCCTTTATTTTCTGATTTCTACTTACTTTTAGTTTTGTTTCTTTTTCTCATTTTTTAAGGTAGGTGCTAAGATTGTGGATTTGAAATTTTCTTTATTTCTAATACAGACATTTAATGCTATAAATTTCTCTTTACCACTTTAGCTACATCTCACAAATTTTGATTTGCTGCACTTTTATTTTCAATCAGTTCACAATATTTTCTGAGGATATGAGAAAGTAGTTTAATAAAACCCCAAATGAAAACAGAAAGTTCAAGATGGAGAAGGTTATGAGGATATAAAACAGTAGTGACTAATGAATCTTTACAGTAATAAAATCTAAATTGATATGATAAACACATTGGGAGTGTTCAACATAAATGTTAAATAAAGATTCATTAAACAGAAGAAATATACTATAAAAAAATTCTAGTAATGGAACGGAACATAATTTTCTAAATGATTATCAGTAAGTCCCAAGAATTGGTTGGTAATGGGGCAGATAGGTAAAAGGAAAGCATTTCAGAAATTGCAACATGTGGTGGCAAGAAAGGGAGAATAGAAAATAAAAAATATTCCAAAGGTGTAATTTTACTGAAGTTTGGGGTGTGGGAGTGGGAAATAGAATGTGTTGGAGGAGGAAAAAATTGATATCTTACTTTCAAATAATTCTAGAAAAGTATGCATCTGATATTCAGAGCATGGAAAAGTAAAATAATCATGAATAAAACAGAACTATCACAAAAGCTCAAAGTTAACAAGTATAAAATGGAATGAATAGGAAAGTCACCAGGCTGACAAGAATGAAAGAAAAAAAGTAAATGAAAATGTAAATAAATATAAACATAGAATAAGATGAAATTATTAAAATCAAGCATGACTTTCATTACCCTAAATTGTGTATTTTCTTTAAAATGTAAATCACTAAGTTGTAGTTTTTTAAATTCTAGATTAAAAAATAATTACAGTTATAAGCTATTTATAATAGACATAGTTTTAATGATCGTTTAAAACAGTTAAAAATAATGGAATAGACACCAAAAACATAATTAATTAAAGAAAAATATTAATAAATTGTTCTTCACCAAAAGTAAAAACTTTAGCTCCACAGGAAACTGAAGAAGATGAAAAGATAGACTGTGGACTGGGAGAACATATTTGCAAATCAAAAATTCAACAAATATATCTAGAATATATAAAGAACTGTCAAAATTCAACAATAAAAAACTAAACAATTCAATTAGAAAATAGGCAAAAGACATGAACAGACGTTTTACCAAAAAGGATATGCAGATGGCAAATAAACACATAACAATATGTTCAACATCATTAGCCATGAGGGAAATGCAAATTAAAACTACAATGAAGTATTACTGTACACCTATCAGAATGGCTAAAAAAATTTTTTTTAAGTAATTACACCAAATTCTGGTGAAGATGCAAAGAAACTTGATCTCTCATACATTGCTGATGGGAATGTAAAATGGTACAATTAGTCTGGGAAATAATACAAACATTTATTATAAAATGAAACGTGTGTTTACCACATGGTTCAGCAGTTGCACTCTTAGACATTTATCCCGGAGAAATGGAAACTGATGTTCACATGAATGATATACAGCTTTATTCATAGCTAAAGCTAGAAACAACCCAAATGTCTTTCAATGGGTGAATCATTAAGCAAACTTTGGTACATTCATATCCGCGAATACTACTCGGCAATAAAGAGAAATGAGATATTAATACGTGGAATAACTTGTATGGATTTCAAGGGAATTATGCTGAATGAAAAAAAAAGCCAATCTCAAAGCTTAAATCGTGTATGATTTCCTGCATATAACATTCTTAAAATGATAAAATGCTAGAGGTGGAGAACAGATTAGTAGTTGAATTGCTTATCATAAAAATCTCTATTATTTTTAATAATTTCCTCATGCTCTATTTCAAATAAAATCAATTCATTGAGATAGACCTTTAGAGCTCTCTATACTTAGGGACTGACTCTCTCCCCTTTGGCAAAATCTTTGAACCACTGTTCCGGGCACTAGGCAGGAATGGTGGCCTCTGGTCTTCTTATCTTCTCAACTTGTATTTCTGCACGTGGAACCTCAGCCATATAATTAAGTTGGGATGAGGGCAATTAAGGCTTCACTATTCTTGGCCTGTCACAACTGGGATAGAGCCTCCACTTTATAAATGGGGGCTGGAAGGACACAGGGAACTCATGACATCTCAGCCACACTCACCAAAAATTTAACCCCTCCAACTTAAATTTAGAGGGAATTAGAAATGTTACTGGCTTGTCCCTTTTGATAGACGTCTTATCCCATGGATGGGAGCTGAGGGGAGACAGATCCTCATTCTCTTGGGCACACCCACCCAGAGTGGAGTTTCTTTCCAGCTAAACTGGGAAGTAGGGGGAGGGAGGAAGAGACAAGTTTTGGCTTCAGTGCCATAGATTCTCTCTGTTCTTACCAAGTTTTCATAGATTTTCTTGAACAGATATTTCTTCATCCTTTCTATGTTCCAGAGACTAAATGGTTGTTTTGTTTTGTTGTTATACAATTTTTAGCAGTTACGTTTGTTGGTCTTGGGATAAGGTCTATGGAGCCCTTCACATTGACATTCTGGAAGTGGAACCCCAGATTTATTTTTCAAAAGACTGTGTCAAACAAAATTCTTGGTTTCATTACACACTCTGAGTTTCAATGTTCTTATGTCTAAATGGGGATAATAATCCACGTCACACTGCTTAGGACATGGTAGCCCTGAATAACTGCCAGTTTCTTCTTTCCCTCTTATCCCACTTTTAGAACTTAAAGAAGTTCTAGTTGAATAAAGGTGCTCAATAATGCATTGTTATGCTTTAAGAATTTCTCAACTCCAAGAAAGTATTTCAAGTAAAGTGAGAAATATACTTAAACACTCAAAAAACAATCGTCACACCAAAACCAGGGTTGTTTTAGAGATTTGGCTCATGAGAAAATACTTTTAAAAAACCATAAACAACATGACTCAAGGCCTCTTTCTTCTTCCCCTCTCTCCCTCACCAACTCCCCCTTCCCCACTCACTCCTAACTCACTTTTCTCCTTCATTATAACCTTTCACCAACATATGAGAATTGGTGAGTATAAATTGAATGATCCAATAGTTAAAAAATATTTAGTCGGTCTGTGTAAAGATTGGTCAAGTGATTGGTAACTAATATTCTCTCTGAGCTATGTTTTCAGACAACAGTCTAGACCTTGAAATAACCCCTGCTTTAATAGATGATAGATAGATGATAGATGATAGATGATTGGTAGGTAGATAGATGATAGATAGATAGATAGATAGATAGATAGATAGATAGATAGATAGATGTTATAGATCTCTCAAATAAGAAATTAAAATCTTATGAAAGTCATTTCCAATGTCATTCATTCATTCATTTACCAAATATGATTTAATGCCTAAGATATATATGGCACTCTTCTATATACTTGGGCTCTGGTATGCATCTTAGGAGATGAGATGGGATTTGAGGAGCTGGCCCATCAACATATGTCTTACCAAAACAGTATTGTGGCATTTTTTCAAACTTTGTTTAGCTTATCCACATACTCATTAAAATGATCAGGAAGAACAGTATGGATGTGACGCTAGGAGAGGCTGTAATTGATACTTACCTTTATTCCACCTCATACCAGCTTTAGAGCTAGCCAAAGACAATTAGTATTTTGTTTTGAACTTCTCATACAGGTAATGTTGAGCAACCAGAATCTCTTAAAATCGATTTCTAAAGTGCTACAAACTTTTTGACCTTCTTAGAAGACTTAGAACCAATTTGGGATAAATTATCATCAAGTAGAAGAGAGGATGAGTATGATAAACAAAAATTCATACCTGAAAAATTCTATTTAGAAACCTAACTATCTTACTTCATAGAGAATTTAGCTATTAGAATAGATTTAAAAGCAAAAAAAAAAAAAAAATTTTTTTTAAGTCAAAACCAGAAGGATACTGTATAGTTTGGATTGTGAAATGAAAATTACATTATTTGGTGTGTACTGACTCCTAACTATGTGCCATACTAGCAAGACATGTTCCTATATTCAGGCTGTAAGTCTTACATATAAATAACTATAATGTTAAGTAGAAAGTATTTGTTATAATAGAGAGTCTAAAAATGTCACTTAAGACAAATAAGGAAGAGATTTATTCCTGTTAGGTGGGTTTAGAAAAGGTTTCATAAAGTGTCGTGTGATCTAAAGCCAATGAAGGCACAGAGCTGTGGACAACCAAAGTGTTGCCCTTAGAGACCAGCCAGTAATCCTACCTCACTGGAGCACTGGGAAAGGGAAATAAAGTTGGATGATTTGTAGCAGATCATGAAGACCCCAAAATGTTATCAAAGGAGTTGGGGGTTTATTTTGGAGCCAACTAAAAACCATGGGAGAGTTTTGAAAAGGGGAGTAATAATCAAAATGGTATCTTAGAGAACTTATTTCAACACCCGCATATACAATAGATTTTTAAAATATCAGAGTTAAGAAGACTCGTATAGAAACCAGTGTTGCATTAGGCCAGGTGGTCCTGAACTAAAAGAGCAGAATCAAAGTGGATGGAAGTTCCATAAACGCAAAACAAGAAATAGAATCAAGGCAATAGATGCCAGAGATACTATAGGGAGGGATGACTGCAACGTGGGGACTGACGTCAGCAAGATGTTTTGAAGTTTAAAGTCTGTGTGTTATGGAAGTAGACGATGTTCTTAAAAGAGAAAGGAAACAAAGATAAGATTTGGGAAAAGAAGAAAAATGATGTTTTATTTATTCAGTAAATATTTATTGAGTACTTACTATGTGCCAGGCACTGTTCTGGGATGATGAGAGCTAGTTATCTTTAATTTTTAAAATGCCATATGTGGGAAAGGTATTGTTCCCAGTCTCTGTGACTCCAAAGGCAGAGTTGGAGCCAGTGAGTAGGAGTCAGGTAGGAAGTAAAATACCTTTTTAATAAATGAAGTCTTGATAAGTCGTAAGAGCTCTGTTCCAGGCAGTATTCAAGCATAAACTAGAAAAAATTCTTCCAGGAACACTGTGACAGGGGATTCCTGTGCTAAGAGGGAAGTTAGACTCACTTTCCTGCAAGTTCTTTCCTGATCTTAAGAGTCTTTATTCTTTCTGATGATCTAGTCCTCTGAGTTCTATTATTAATCTCTCGTGTCTCTCAATTATTAAATAAATTACTCAATCTGTCTGCCATTCAGTAAAAGCTTGCACATTTACATCTGTTATTCTCAAATTATTTTTGGTTAGGGCTCTTTTTCTTTATTAAAAATTCTACCCAGTAATGTTACCTTTAGAGCTAATTTAGAATGGTTACCCTGGTAGATTGGGTTATAAATATCAGAGGAGAAAAGGAATTCTTGTGCCTAATAATATGTTTGTTTGGAAGAAACCCTGCAAACGAGAAATGAATTATCTTGACTTCAAGACTGCGATGCAGTTTCTGTATTTTGCAGTAATTCAAAAAGAAATAAAAATCTCAGAGAGGTGCATTTTGATATAGCATGGCAAAGGAAGAGAGTAATTATTATCCAAATACTGTAAAGCTTTAGATGGGAAACATTTATCTGTGCTGCATTTAAAGAAGAAGAAAGGGAAGGGAAGAAAAAGAAAAAGGGAACCTGTAGTGAGCTTGGCTATAAGCTATAGTTAAAGCTTTGCATATCCTGGTGTCCTTTGAAACGTAAAATTCCACAACAAATAGCTCTGTAACGTGTATAACCGGTATGAAGATTCAATTCAGATTTAAGCACTTTGGTTTGCTTTTGAATCTTGCTATTTTCTGCATTTGTTTTGACTGCTCTCATCATTCAAGATTGACGCTTGGATGGGTGTGTAGGAGGAAGCAGCAGCAGCAGGCTTACAGCTTGCAGACAAAAAAAATCTGCCTTATCTGATGGCTATTATTGAAAATGCGAGGTGTAGCCTGGGCTGGGTAATGAAGGGGAGCGAGCTAGGGGGAGCAAGGAGCATGGAGCTGCATACTGATGAGTGTAGGAGTACTTGATAAAAAGAATTCTGGCTGCTGGCCGTGCATTGCTCATTGTGGAGTACTCCAACAATCACATAGAACGCAGACCAGCCTAAGCTGACAGCTTGATATGCCTTCTTCTGCTGCCTGGTTTTGGTGGCTGTATGACGTACTGGTCGGTAGTAAAGATTAATATGTAAGAAATGTGGAGCTAGGATCAAGTCATACTCCACAGCCTGCCTGGCAAACTATGTTTTACTTCTGACTTTGCTCTCTCGCTGAGAACATTAATCTGTCAAGCTGGCGGGCTCCTTTGATAGCAACTTTCCCAGGAGCATGATGTGGCAATGCCACCTCTCAGCCCAGGACTACCGCTATTACCCCGTGGACGGCTACTCCCTGCTTAAACGCTTCCCTCTTCATCCTCTTACAGGACCCAGATGCCCTGTCCAAACAGTGGGACAATGGTTGGAAAGCATTGGGCTACCTCAGTACGAGAACCACCTGATGGCTAATGGATTTGACAATGTGCAGTTTATGGTAAGACGCTCTCTGTGTCCACAGAGCTGCCTTTTGTCTGTCTTTGCTTCTTATGTGTCTTACACGGCTCAGAGGCAGCCTGATTTGCACTAAAACCGGTCAGTTTTATATATGTAACAGCATCAGAAAATCGGATGCTCTTAGGACTGAACTTACTGTGTACATATAGACACTTGCAGAAAAATAAGATCTATAGTCATCCATATACATATATGTATTATGTGAATGAACCGATGAAAGTACTATTTATAGGCAGGGAAAGAAGATTAACATTTATATTCTCCCTGTCATTCTCTGTGTGATTTTTATAAATTTGCAATACCCAGTTAGATTATAGCATTCTTCAGTTAATTCTAGATTCCTAAAACATCTTATTTCATTTAGTGATTAATTAGACAATTCGTTATGTTTATGATGTGAAGATCATTTTTTTTTTTCCTGAGAATTGTTCGGTAAGCAGCTTAAATTGTTTGGACGACCTTTGGCTCGTTAGCAAACTGCTTCAGATGGTCAATTATGAAGAGCATTCGCTTACTTACACATGCTGATTGAAGAGCATCGAGGTATTGTTTGTTAATTTAGGTAGAAAACAAACACTTCCATCAATTAACTGTCAATATTTAGAAAGAGGCTAATGACTAAGTACCTTCATGTACTTCTGAATGCTGGTCTGCATGCAACCTAAACCTAGTATGTGCAAACTTCTCACTGTGGTAGATAGAGGTGAGGAAGGAGGATGGGGAGATGTGCAGACCCATAGTACAGCTTTCTAATCATTTACATACCTCCCCCACTGCTCATCAGTTTCCCTTGTTAAGCTACGTCACAGTCCTTATTACCTTTCCTTGCATTTAAGGTCCCATCACGACATGTTACTGATCCCTAAATTTAGAGAGAGCTCCATAACATAGGCATGTAGCACACAAATGGCTTGTAGAAATAATTAATAGCTATTTCTAAATAAAATGCTGGAACTGACACCTGGAGCTTATTAATACCAGAATTGATAACAAAACACTGAGAGCTAGTCATGCCTTTTTATCTCCATTTGAGATTATTTTTCTCCAAGCTTGACTTGACTATTGTAGCTTTGAAAATTACTCAAATTGTTAAACTTCTGCCTCTTCTCCAAAAATATATATGCCCTGTGAGCTTTTTTTTTAAAGCTACATAAATGTATTAAAACATGTGAGCTCTAAATAATTGTGTACATGGAACTCAATATGAATCTATTTTTTATGAGATATACAGCTACTGTTATTTTTCTCATGTTTAAAAATACCATCACTGATTAGACCAGACAAGATGTTGTAGATGTTGAAATAGGAAAAAAGTGACATTTCTTCAATTGCTATGAGTCTTAGGACACTGAGAAGATTTAAGACAGATTTAGGGCACTAAACAGATAACACCAAGAATTAGAGGAACTATCAAACAGAATAAAAGTCTTTGCATCATTATTTATGTTTACTGCACATTTTGATAAGTATTCTTTCTCTCTACCGCTACTTGAGATAAGACTTTCTCATTCTCCTCAAACCCTTGTCTAAATTTATTCTTGTTCCATAAGAAGTTAGGTAGGTTTTTGGAGTCTCCAGAATATTGGGCTGCTTTGAAAGATTTTTAATTCAGCATAATTTTCCTCTGAATGTTAAACACTTTTGAACAAATATAATCCATTTTTGAAAGCCTAGAACTGAAAGATTAATCAAACAGGTTTCAAATAAGCATTAGGAGATTGTAAAAAACATTCATGAATGAAATATGTATAAGTACTCCAAAATGTATCTGGGAGGAAAAAATCCTGTACATATATGACAAAACCAGGGTCTGATCTTCTCCATAAATTACTCTTTTTCAATTCCAAATGTTGTATATAATTTTCCAGAAATTGAGAAAATGGTTAATTCAGATGAGTCAGTCAAATACTTTCTTCATGAGACAGAATCAATTTTTAAAACTTTGAATTATCATTTAGAGGAATTAATTATGGAAATGAAGCAAATCATAAAATGGTGTCATCAATTATTGCTTTACATGCTGCCAAGCACCACTTATTTTCTATTAGTATCATAAAAAATCAATGTCTACCTTTATAAAAATTATTTGTTGATCTCCATCATTTAATTTATTTCATTATGAACTTAGTTAAAGCACACTGATATGATCAGACCACTTTAAGAAACAGATTTCATGAATGTGGTGAAAGATCTATTAAACCTGCTTAGTCTCCACTCGGTGTCATAGTCTAGCTTTTGTTTTTCTTGAAGCACATTCTGACCTGCATTTATTCATCTTGTTGCCTAAGCAACAAGCACCACACTTCTATGAACTATGATGCAGTGCAGGTCTTATTAGCTATTTAGAACAAGACAGTAGAGACATCGAAAGGATATAATTAATGTATGTTGAAACATCATAGTAGTACATCCATGCATAGATGCACTTAATTTAAGCAACGTCCTCGAGAGTTAATTTTTCATTTCATTTCATTAACAAATGGGAGTTTTAAAGGGTCCGTACAAGTAACTTACAAAGTATTTATTGAAATCTTAACAAATCTTTTGTTAACTCTGTTCTACATATTCCCACACACAAACACAATATGTAGATAGTTTATCCACATTGCTACGATTAACTTTAATAAAGATTTCTTACATCAATTTCTAGACATGGTTAGAAAAGAAAGACCACCGATTATTTTTAAATATCTATAAATTACTGATTCTCCTTTGGTCTCTTAATATTTATCCTTGATTTTATTGATGTGTGAATTTTTTTTTCCAATATCTGAAAGTTAGAATTCAAAACTTTTTCTTTATGTACATGGTTCAGGTTTGCAGAATAGTTGTACACACAGTTTTGACCCTTCTATATCCTAAAATAGATAAAATAAGTAGAACTTGGTGTAATCAATGAATAACTACAAAAGTACATCAGGTCACTCAAGACTTTGGGAGAGTCAGATCTGTGCTGTCATCATAAGTTCCTTCAACATGGAATCCTTCATCAGAAGATTTAGCCAAGGCCCCATCTACCTGTTCATCTACTCTGAAGTCATACATCAGCTCCCTCGTAGTTAGACATGTCTACTGCTACTCACTAGCCTCTGGGAAAGTTGCTGGGATCCTCTGACATCCCACCTATTTTCTCCCAGTTTGCAACATGTATAATGTGCCTAAGTTTCAAAGTTACTTTTTTTCAGCAAGGAGTTTAGGTATGAAAGTTAATATGCAAAATGCACATGCTCATTTACTTCCTTATTATATATGTTTTGACCATCATCTCCTTTTTCCAAATCTCCTCTTTCCAATGACTGCTTCCTAAACTTTAAGTCTTGAATTATCTATTCTTGTGTTGATGACTGCTCATGGCTCTCCTCTCCTGAAAGGCTATTTCCTTTCCTGCCCCACTGTATTTTATCCTCAAAGGTCTAACTCAATTCCTGCCTTGTTTATGTAGCTTTCTTTAACAACACCAATCCTCGGTAGCCTCTCTTTTCTCTGAACTCATGGAGTAGTTGTATTTGGACTGAAAAATTACACTTGGCATGCCATTATTCACTCTCTAGAATGAGGAGTTAAGTTTTCACTTGTATATATCTTGTCTCTCCAACTAGACTGGAAGCTCTTCAAGTCCAAGTTCTGCGTATTCAGTTTCCTTATCTTTCTCAAATGCTAGCATAATGCTGTGTATATAGAAATCATCCATAAACACTGGGTGTACAGCAGATTGTTGTAGATGGACCTCTAGCCTCATTTTTCATGTAGAAGCCTTGTCTGCCAGTGGAAACATAGAGCACTAGTATTATTCATGCAACAAACGTTCCTTAAAATTTTTTCTATGTGCTAGGGACAATGTTAATTACTAGGGATGTGACAGTGAACATTATATGATCCTTGACCTTAAGTAGATTACAGTATTGCCCTCAGTCAGACCTATCATATCATTTCATTGAATATTACACACGCATTCTTTCATGTACTCATACACACGCATACACACACACACACACACACACACACACATACACACTATATCACAAGGATCTTGCCCTTCACTCTTCCAATAATCACCATCCTTCAGTATATTATTTGCTAGCAATTGTTTTTCCAGCAATTAATTACAGTAATCAATGGAAGAGATAAAATCTATCATAGAATGGAATAAAGGAAGATAAAGATACTGATAACATCAAAACACTGGTGGTGTTATTATGGATTTATAGTCCAAAGACTGAATTAAGAAGTTTATATTACTTGGAGGAGGGTTGACTCATAGCCTCACTAGGATAACTAGCTGACAGTCATATTTGTAAACTGTAATCAAATAGGGAAAGAATGCAATTATAACAACATTTTTTTTTAACATCTCTGTGTTTCTAGTGATTGCCATCTAGGTTGGCTAGGAATATTTTGACCATTATTAAAATATTCAAAATACAGCCTCTACAGAGTAAGAAATAGAAGTAATACCAGGATCCCTATGTAAAATTGGCATTTTTGTACATTTGGGTGGATAGCATTTACAAAGGACTCGCTGAAGGTCAAAGTGAGTAGTGCCTATTAGACATTGACGTGGAGCCACAGAGCTCTTGGAAGACATCCATTTAAACAAAATATTTGAGCAAGATTGATTTTACAAGTATTTAACTGTAATTTCTCCCCATTTTTGTGGTGCATTTTACATGCTAGTAGACTTACTTCTCTTTTCCTCTTTTTACATAACTTTTCTGTAATAAGAGTGCCATTTGCTGTTGACCTGATAAAATGACCTTTTAAGTATCTTAGCAGAATATCAAGAACCAAGAAGTTAAGCTTGTGAAGCAGAAAAAATTTGTCCCTACAGAGTAAGACTAATAACCCCTATGATGATTTCTTGTTTCAAATATTGCTTAAGAAAATTTTGTAAAGTTACTTAGATTTAAAGATACAAGAGAAAAATACCTTCCACACTCCCTACACCTCCCTGTTTCTGAAACACGATAGGCTCTGAGTTGAGTGGGTGGCTTTATATTGAAAGTGCAGCTCTAATTTTCCCAACTCATTTAGGCCAGTAGTTGCACACCCACTTTCGCAAAAGAAAAAAAAAAAAGACATTTTTTTTCAACTATAGGTATTTAAAATCTGTTGGTATCCCAAAGTCAAAGCCAGGAGAGAGTCATTCTTTATCTGGACAACAGCTTAATTACAAATATAATAGGCAACAGCCTCGCATTGCTGTGAGAGAGGACTAAAGTAAGACTTCTTATTTCCACTGACTTGCTTCTCTATGATTTGGTTTACTCATCTGTAAAATCAATCTAATGAGGATCTGAGAGAAATGGTCTTTGGGCTTGTTATTTAATATTTCGAGCTCTTTAAAGATGCAGGATACAATACTGGTGATGGCAGGGCTATTAATTCTCCCCGTAGATCTCATTAGCCTTGGTAGGACACTGATTGCTTATACAGTAGAGAGTTAGACATGAGGGCATGTTCAGGGATGACCATCTTTAAAGAATGGCTTCCGGAGATAACATTAGCCACAATTCCAATCTGGCGATACTATGGAGAGAACCTTTTCTTCCACCTGGAAGTTACTCTGATTCCTTTTTTAAGCATTAAAACACGCTGCCCCATTTTCTAATAATTCAGTTCTACGACACCCATTGCTAAGGAATGCTCGCATGCATTGTCCTTTGATTTAGTCATGCAACATATTTGTATAATTTCTTCTCCACTATTGCTTCTGGTGACCAGGTACTTGGTATAAGGAATTTACTTCATGAATCAGAAAATTTGTTAAAACTGCTGAATTACAGACACATTTTAAGAAATCCAGACACAGTCATATTTCTTTGCTTCTTTAAAAGGACAGATCTCTCAAACAAGTGTTCAGTGGCAGTGACCTTCATTTTCTCACTTCTAGTCACCTCCGTAACCCCTATAATCCTGCCCGCTTACCAACTCTTCTGCTAAAATTGGTCTCTTTTAGTCAGCTGCGATTTGCTTCTTGCCAAATCCCAACCCCACCCCCGACTTTTTCCTTCATTTCACTTCTCTTTGCCTTCTTTACAAGGTCTGATTTTTCCTATCCACTCCTTATTTATATGTATTTCCTTATTGATATTTATTAGGGTTCTGTGACATTATACTGCCCTTTTCAATTATTCTTGTTCTCCTAATCTTCCTCCTGCCTCTAAATGTGGGTGGTGCTCTACCTGCCCATCTGTCAGGGTGAACACTGGTTCTCATAGATGCCTAGCTGTCCCTCCTCTTTACCTCTTTCCACGTGGCTTCCAGTGCTGTCCAGTTACTCGTTAAACATTTCCATATACATGTATGCATGCAAAGCGCTTAGCGCAGACCTGGCATAGAATAAATGCACAATAAATATTAAGTATAACTATAGCCAGAGTAGTCTTTCTAAAACACACATTTACTTTAGCACTACACAGCTTAAAATACTTCAGTGATTCTCAATTACCTATGGGAGATTATGTTTCCAAAACTCTTAATATGACTTTCACATTCAGGATCTCTATGACCTGCTTGGGCCCAACTTATTTTCCAGCCTCATCTGTTAACATTCCCTCTCTGTCACTTCTAAAGAACTGTCTATTTTTCTTTCCCTGCCTGGCCTTTGCACATGCTATTCTCTCTGCTGGGAATAATGTTCCTTCCCCACTTAACTCCTTTTTATCCTTTAGTTTTTGCCTAGTCGTCACTTCTTTTAGCTGTCACTTCTTCCCTGACATTCCAAGTAGGGGTTAGGGACCCTTTTTCCGTAGTTCTCTTTCTTACCACTTATCTTACCATATTACGTATTAACGTGTCCACCTACCCCAACCACCTCTGCCACACACAAATGTTAGAACAGAGGTTGGCAAACATGTTCTGTAAAGGGCCTTTAAAAGCCACATGGTCTCTGTTGCAACTATTCAACTCTGCTATTGCAGCATGAAAGCAGCCACAGACAATACATACATGTTCCAATAATACTTTGTTTACAAAACCAGGCAGATTTGGTTAATGGGGCACATTTTGCTGTCCCTGAACTAGACTTTTAACTCCTTGAAATTTAGAAATATGCTCTTATCCTTTGTATAACCCATGGCTCGTATGTGCAGACACAGTAAATGTTTGATGGAAGGAGGAAGGAAGAAAGCAAATAAAAATGAAGGAAAGGAAGGAAAGAAAGAGGAAAGGATAAAGGGAGTGAGGGAATCAGGCAGGTGGCTACAGCAAGGTTCCTGAAGGCTGCTTAGTTTAAGGAGAACCCAGACAGTGATAGAGGGTATTCAGACTTCAAGATCCAGCCTTCAGGAGTCTGACAAGGACTAGAGAGGGAGTTTTTGATCTAATCAGTGAGACTTGACTCTATTTTCAGCCAGGGAACTACACAGGTATAGGAACTAGAAAAGCACAGCTGTAAAAGAAACCTGTTATACCCTCTGCTTGGAATTCCTTTCTCTTCCTCTTCACCTAATTGTGTAGTATTTGTCATGACTCAGATTAAGCATCATTTCCTCCAGGAAGTATTTCTTAATACCATTCCATCATCTGGCTGGCATAACTGCCCCTTTCTCGTGTACCCCTGGTCCTCTGCGTGTACTTATTATATTGCATCACAATTATATTATTTGTTCAGATGTCTGCCTCCCACTCTAGAAAGTGAGATCAGGTCTTAGAAACAGAGATCAGCTCTTATTTACCTTTGTATTCCTAAAGTGTAACACAGTGCCTGAGATGTAGTAGCATCTCAGTAAATATTGATTGGATGGAATGTTTAAGTTCTACTCAGCTTTATATAAATTATTTCATATAATTCTCATCATATCCCTGTCAGTAAGTATTAGCATCTCCAAATTTACAAACAAAAAGAATGAGACTCCACAAAGGTAAAAATTGCCCAGTACTGCCTGGATTTCAAAACCAAATAAAACAAGGTCTTAAAAGTCAGTGCTCAATGCACTAAGACCACACTATTTCATCATTCTATATGTCATTCATTCAGCAAATGTTTACAGAGATTGTTAGATTGCAGACACTGGACAGGACACTGGCCCTCCCCTCAAATCACTCCTAGTTTGCCGTTCTTCTGGTCCTTTGAAGGATATCTTTTATCTTACCCCTTCTGATCTTTCCACCTCATCCTCACTACTGAAGAGGTCTCCTGCTTTAATCAGACCAGAACCTTCAATGCCAAACAAATACATATTTGTTCATGATTTCCCTCCCACCCAACACAGCCTATCTCCTTCAAGTTGCCTATTCAAGAAAGAGCCATTCTCAAGGCCCTGGCCCCTCCACCTGCTCTGTGAAGCCTTTTTCTACTGATCCGATCCTGCCTACCTCTTAAGCTTCATCTTTTACCCCTCATAAGCTCTGGCCATGTTGAATTACTTATAGTCCTATAACAGTGCTACACTTGCTCACAAATCCATAGCTTTGTACACACTGCATCTTATACACACTGTTTTCTGCCTGGAACATCCCCTTCCTATACTTATTCTTAGCCTGGGTAACTCTTATTTCAAAATCTCAGCTCAGAGCTTCCTTCTGGGGAGGCTTTAACAAACTCTTTGATATTGCTCACCTATCCTTCACTGGCCTTCCATGGTGCCCTGTATATATATATACTCCTCTACTGGAACAGGCTTACCATATAGGGCTGTGTCTTGTTCAGTGTTATTGTCACTACCACATAACAGGTCCCTGTATAGTCTGCTAAGACTGCCATAACAAAGTGCCACAACAGAAATTTGTTGTCTCACAGTTCTGGAAGCTAGAATTCCAAGATCAAGGTATTGGGAAGGTTGGTTCCTCTAAAGGATGCGACAGAAGGGTCCATATTGGGTCTTTCTCCTTGGCTCAAATATGGCTGTCTTCTCCCTGTGTTTTCACATCATCTTCCCTCTGTGTGTACCTGTATTTAAATTTCCTCTTCTTATAAAGACACCAGTCATTTTGGATTAGGGCCTACCATGATGATGTCATTTTGAACTTGATTACCCCTGTAAAGCTTCTGGAGTAGTGGGAGTTAGGATTTCAACATATGAATCTGGGGGGAACACAGTTCAGCTCATAGCAATCATCAATAAATGTGTGTATATGAATCCTTTGTTTATGATCCCTCGTGTTGCCAAGCACAGTCCATAATGGTCACACCATAAATACTTGATAAATCGAATTAAACTCAAGCTACTTGAGGTTTACATAAGATTTAAAATGTTTAAAGAACCTGATGTTACTCTTTCATCAATGATAAATGCAATCTTCCTGATACCGTCTAGTTTTGCACGTGTGGGTCATTGTATACAAATTCACACTGCTAGTTAATGGGAAAACCAATAAGGCCAAAACGGAGAACTTTCCACTTCTCTAGCCCTATGCTCTTTCCATTTTACTTTGCAGCTCTACTGGTCCCTAAATAAATCACATTTATAGGAAATGTTAATTTGTTTGCCATCGTTATGGTTGATAACTATCTAATAAACGAGCCCCAAAGGAATAATTAGATAAGTAGTGTTTTATAGGAAAGAAAGAGAATATAATCAATTTAATAATATAACTACTGTTTATCGGAACTTGTCATACCCTTTTTTACATATATTTACCCCTCCCACAGATGTTACAAAGTATGTAGTGTAATTCCAGTTTTTACAAATGATGAAACTTAGAGAGAGACTAAATATCTGGGCCCAAAGCACTCAAGTTTCAAACCCAAAGGGAAAAAATATTTTCTTGAATATGTTGCTAGGTCAACATTGTGTTGGTAAACTGGAAAGGGTGTGGATTCTAAACAAACAAAAGTAGCATAAGCATTTCTTGTGCTTGGAGGGATGACGATTCAGAGGAGTACTGAGAGGAGAGGTGCGAGAGAAGAAAAACCTTTCCTCAAGCAGAGATTAGGAAATCCAGGTTTAAGAAACTTCCCACTACACATGGGGTTATAAAAATACAGACGCAACTCTAGGTCAAGTCTGTCCTCAAACCGTGAGTCCTGAGCGAGAGTCATTCCATGCATACGGGAGATACTGCATCAAACAGGAATGCTGTTCATGAAAGACAGGATTTGCCCTTCAGTCTAATCCTAAAATGTAATGAGTTGTCATTATGAATTGCCACAAATTTTTATGCAGAAGAAAACTCAGGCTAGAGAGACATAGAAACAATACAAGTCATTGCATGTGTGTCCCTGACTTCATTCCAGACTTCCTAATCTGGTCTCTGTGTACCATGCACATCGTAGACACTGGGAACTACCCATTCATTTAAGAGTATATGATCTAAACGAGTATCAAAAAACAATAACCCTTATATCCCTACTTATAAATTATAGAGGCATATTAGAAGGAGAGAAAAATACAATGAATAATTAATATAAACCTCTGAATATCAGGTCACAATTTCTGCCTCTTGAGCCCACAGAATTAAATTTCAGATGGTTAAACTTTTACCTTCTGTCAGACTGAGCAAAGATGATTAGGATTCATATCCAAAGCACTGTGGAACATCTTGGGTTTATAAGCCAGTGTCTGTTTAGATGGCTGGCAAGAAGAATTAGGTTTGTCCTTCTAGCGTTTTGAAGGAGATCTTGGAAAAAGAGGCCTAGAATCTAAAGTAGCTCAAGTTTATTTGACAGGGGTTATATTATGCATTCTTTGATCAGAAAGGGGGTAATCCTGTAAAGAAGGAGCTGAGCATTTAGTATTCATCAGGCCTATATAATTATATAGCCCATCCAGTTGTCTACCAGCTCAGAACATGTGGACTGAAATATACAGGCTGGCCAACATCTACTTCAGAAATCACTCACTTTTTCAAAAGGAAGCAAGCAAAAGTTCACTCATACCAATTCAATCATTTAAGAACTCCTGAATAAATAACAATGAGGTTCTTTGGGGTGGGGATCTGGATGAAAGGTATGTTATACAGTCAAAAAATATAATTTTTTCCTGGTAATTAATTATGATGTATTGGATATAAGAATACCATATTAAGTTCTTATTGCACTTTAGAGTCTTTAAAATTCTTACACATACGATATCTCAATTAATTCGAGACACAAAATAAGCAAGTTCTATTTTCAGTTCTAGCATAAATGGTACGACATTAGGTAAGCCTTCTTCTCTGCAATCTCTGGACAAGTTCAGATATAACCTGATGTTTTTTTCAAATCCCTCCCTCAATCCTATATCTGCTCTAAATGCTTACTCTTTTTTCCTTCATAACCAAGCTTTCAAAAGAAATGTCTACATTTGCGAGCTGGCCCTTCAACTCATTACAACAGGCCTCAATACAATTAGCCTCTCTCAGCTTTGCTGAAAATGGGAACGCAGAAATAAGCAAGTAGCTAAAGGGTGATTTGGAGGTCAAAGGAGGATTTTTTAAACAGGAGAGACTAGAGTCATGTTTGGCTACTAAACGATCAGGTAGAAAGGGAAATATTGATATTGGAGAAGAAAGAGAGATTGACTAAGCAAATAAAAGTGAGAGAGTTTGGGATCCAGAGACAAGTGGAGGAATTGTCTTCAATGGGGACATTCCTATTGTAACAGGAAGGAAGATGGGCACAGCGAGTACCATATGATTTGAATATAGGGTGACAAGGATATGGTGGTATGTCTTCTCTAATGGCTTCTATTTTCTAACTAATTGTGAGACAAGGGTATGAGATATTTGAAGATATAGAAGATATTAAAGAGATATTTCAAAAAGTGGAAAACAGAATTTACTAGGAAAAGGGAGTAGAATTACAAGCCATGTTGATGGCTTATTTGAGATTTGTAATCATGATGCTTAATAGGAATTGGGAAGATGATTGTACTCCAAGGCACAGAATTGCTTTCATCGTCTGGCTCCTTCTCCTATTTGGGCTAGTCACTTAACCTCCATGAGCATCAGTTTCCCAAGTACAAATAGGGGATAATACCACTTGGTTCTCAAGGTTGTGGTGAGAATTAGATTAAGGCTAACTGTGTGCTTTCAGTAAGCAATGAATCATAATGGTGACAAGAGTGCCTGTACCACTTAGCTGGCAAGTCACTTTGGAATTACTGACAACACAATGGTACACAGAAATTGCTACAAGGCTTCATTGCATTTGCCCTCATAATATATTGGCTGCAAGGAAAATGCTTACATGAATTACTCTAGGAACACCAAAATACCCAAAACCTACCTATTTCAGTGAACTAACTTATAGCGAATAACTCTAAAGGATGTTGGAAAATTATGTCACATTGATTCGCTCTTACTCATCACAGACCTTGATTAATCAACTGCATGTACACTCAAAAAGCTGAGCCTTTCAGGGTTGTGGTCATGCAGTAGTGCATGCTGTTGGCAGAGTACTGTGGGACTTCCAAGGAACTAGATTGTATTTAGTGCTTTCCCTAAAAGACATATATACTCAAGGACACCCACTTGCCCACAGCAATAAAATGTTTCCATAATGATGGTTGATCAAATTGTGATAATTAATTTTTAATGAGAATATTTGAATATCCAATAATCTAGTAGTTTTGTCCTCAAGTATAACTAGCCTAAACTTGCATCCAGATTGTTAAAAATGTATTAACAAATACTGTGAAGTATATTTAAAAACATAGACTATGAAGACTGTAGCATTTTAAAATATAAATCTATGTGTTTCAAATCTGCATCTTTTATTCTTTAATACGTGTGGACTATCTAAAGTAGAAAGTAGATAAGGCTCCCAGGAAAATCTTTTGAATGGATTCCTGGGAAATTTATCCATTCATTCATAAGGAAATACCTATTAAGTACCTAATATACTTATCAAACTGCCAATTGTGGTAGAGACTACAGAGAGGCATAATACAGGCTCCTGTTAAACATCCTGCAGTCTACTCGGGGAGCTAAGACTAGCATACCTAACAGCTAAATAGCAATACACATTCAAATAGCAATAAAGGACAACAGTGTAAGTGTTTTCATAGAACAGAATATACCTGTGGGAGAAATAAGTGTTAGAAGCTATGAATTTCTATGAGTCCTGAGAAGGAAGAGATGTTTGTGAGCTGGATTGATCAGGGAAGCCTCTCTGGAGGAAGTGGGCTTGAGTGGGATTTGTATAAACAGTGAAGAATGGGGCCAATGCTGTAAGATTGAATGGAATCATGGACCAAGGTGGTGAGATTGCAAAATGCATGTAGCATTTGAAGAACAAGAGAGATACTAACGTGGCAGCAATCCTAGCACTCATGTTATGCTTCTGTGAATGAAAGTGTTACCTGCCTGTGAAATCCGATTGATGCTAAGCATATACCTTATGGAAGGAAAGCTTAATGATCCATCGCTGTGCCCCGTTAGGCTCTCCTAGTTGACAGCACACATGTGCACATCACACATACAGACAGCAAGGGAGGATGAGCATGGAGACATCTGACTGACTGGCCTTCTATTTTCAGAGAATCTTGAGGAAAATGAAGTTACTTGGGTTACATTGTTTTTCCAAACAAATCCATCTTTCTGAGGGCTAGAATACTGTCCCAAAGCCAACAGCAAACCTGTTTTCAATAGTTTCATATCATCTAAAATTTCCTCTTCTTCTCCAAAACTAAATTTATTACTCCATTAGATCCTTTGCTTCTTCAAAGATAGTCACTGCTCTCAGTTACCAATATCTAAAGAAATTATTTTCACTTTCATCTTAGAACCATGACTACTGTTGAAATACCTATCAACCTCCTCATCTCTAAAACTCAGCTTGTTTGAAATGTTCCAAGAATTCAAATGAAGAAACATTTGCTTAGCTGTCACTTGCATGTGCCAAACATCATGCTAAGTGCTTAAATACAAAGGTTGATCATAATGGTGTTGATGATGATGATGATAATGATAAATAAACATTTATATAGTGCTTATTTTCCAGGTTCTGTTCTAAGTGTTTTACATATATTAACTACTTTAATTATTTTGGAATGAATAATATACCCAGTCTTTCCTTTCATGAAGCTTACAATCTACTGGTGAAATAAAGATGAAAACAGCCAAATTCCTTCAGCAGTATAACCAGTTGGAAATATAATTCAGTGTAGAGTAGAAGCATTCAAAACTAGTGACTCAGGCAAGCTTCCATAGAAAAGATCAGGTTTATACTAACTCTTGATAGACTGGGAAAATTCACAGCCTGAAAAAGACTGAGTGACAGGGCAGCCTTTCAGGCAAGTGGAGCAGCATGTAATTAGCATGGAGAGATATCCAGCAGTTTGGGTCTAGTGGAGTGCAGGGCGCGAAAAACAAACAAAAAAAGGCAATACATAAAACCAGAGAGGTCTTAATGGGCCAGATCAGAGAGAATCCATTTTTATTCCAATCCAGCTGAGATCCTCAGGGCCCCCTCTGTGTAACCAAGAATGACATGTTTATTCATTTGTCTTTGGATATGTGCGAATCTCTGTTTTCCTTCCTTTTCTGCACTTTTAGCCCCTTTTGGTTCGAAGCAGCTTGAGGAAAGTTCACTGCAGGGTCTTCTCTTTCTTTGTCACCCCTGCAGAACTTCCCAGTGAGCACCAATGTCGGGTGACCGGCTAACCATCAGCCTGTGGTTGTAGATGATTGTCTGTGCTGCTTGGTGAGACAGAGTCCAGAGGTGGTCATTACATTGGCGTCAGTGGTGACTTCCGGTGTCAGAGATCCCATTAGAGAGTGTTTTATTGATACTCGTTCAGAAGACCCTTTTCAGCTCGAGGAAAACAGTGCACTTTAAAAAGCTGTAGTTAGAGCTTACCACTTTAATAGCAGTCTTCAAGAGCCAAAGTCTGGATGCAAAAAATTAAGGCTCCTCTGCTTCCTATTAGCTTGTAACCAAGACAATGACAGCACTAAGTAGGGTGTTCCTCCCTTGTGTTCTAGAGAATACTCTTGGAAATGAGAAAGAGGAAGAGGTTTGGCGAATGAAGAAGTAGATGCCCTTGACTGGTTAATTATTTGATTTATCAACTCATCCTCTTTCAAAGAAGGCAGTTTACAATAGACACAAAGACGATTTAAACAACTGCACTATAGCAAGAGAATTTGAACAACAGTTTTGATAGAAAGGAACACATTTTTAAGAAGTTTTTAAGTAACATATATTTTTTTAAAACCTCAAATCAAATATACAAATAAAATTCAAATGCAAACACTAGCTTGCACTCTTTTCCCCACTCCCAGCTCCACTCTCATGAAGTAAATACCTTAAACGTTTCTGTTCTTAGTCCTTCTGGAGGTTTTGTTTATGTGATATGTATATATCCTTAGTTCTCACTCTATTGGCTTTAGATATCATTTACTGACATCTTGATATGAGAGATGAGGATTTAGCTCATTTATGCCATTATCTTTTCTCTCTCCTACCGACCCCCATTCCCAGTAGAGTTGCAGACTAAATCTTAGCCCACAAACTCAGTGCTACGAAGGTGCTATGAAATATCACTTTTTAGTGTTTTAAGTCAACTTAGTTTTGACTCTATGGCAGAGTTAGCCTGAAATTCCACTGTTATCAGTATTGGCTTCTATTGTCACCCCATAATACTGAGTGTTGCCAGGCAAACAGGGAAATCTATGCTTTTGGATGGTCCCTGCTTAAGTCTTCATTGTCCAATGTTGCAGTGGTGCCTCGAAATCCAGTGTTTCTCTGTCTCCATGCCATTCATGGGGTGTGGGAATGTTTATCAGGGATGAAAACCCCATACCTGAGCTCCCTACTCCCACCCTGATGAGGCTGGACATCAATGATGGTGGCCACACACCGTTCGCCCCGTCACCTAACCTAGAAACATGAGAGTGATCTTATTTATTTTCTCATTGTCATTTCTGATTATTTTTCCTTTCTCTTGCATTTATTTTTATTTTGTCCTTAGGTTTTCCACGATCTTCATCATACTATCTATTTTCCTGACCTACTTTTTCCCAGAGACCTCTCCCCACAGGCTTCCTGCCCCAAGCTGCCTCACATTTATCATTCTGGGACTCTATTCTTGACACTCACTGATTGAATCCACTGTTTCTTGAATAGTTTTCTTTTCTTTCTCTTGATTTGATTTCTCTTATTGCCAGAGCACGTACTCAATTTTTTTTAAAAGGAAAAGGTTGGGAATTCCTTAGGGGTTGACTTTTTAGGCTTTTTTGATTTTAAAATTGCTTTTTTTTTGCTTATTTTCTTTTTTAGTATATAGTTCCAGGCTGAATCTAATTTTTCTCAGGACTTGGCACACATTGCTCCATTGTCTTCTTAGCATTTGGCATGGTTGTTGAGAAGTCTGACCTTGGTGACCTCTTTCTCTCTCTGAAAGTTTTTGGGATCATCTCTTTATCCTTGATGTCCTGATGTGTCACTAGCGTATGACTAAGTGGGTGCCTTTTCATCCTGTTCCATACTTGTCAAGCACTTTAAATATAAACATTCTGGGACAGTCTTTTTTATTATTTCTTTGATCATTTCTTTCCCTTCATTTTCCCTGTTGCCTTTTTGTAAACTCCTATTAGACAGATATTGGACTTCCTCAATGGCTCTTGTCCTTTTTTTCACATTTGCCATCTCTTTCTATTTCTATCTTATACTCTAAGAGATTGAGTTCAATCTTTACACTGATTATTTTTTTCATTTTGGCAACAGTATGTTTAATTTCCTAAAGCCCTTTTTTATTCTCTATTCCTTTTTCATGGCACCCTTTTCTTTTTCTTTATATGTTGTTTAGTTTTGAATCTGTCAAGGGATATCAGTTATAAGTTAGTTGTTTTTATTTTGAAATTCTCTTCGTGGAATTATCTTGAGTTAGTTTTCCTATTATGCTTTGTGTTTAACTTGATCCTTCCCAATCATACTACAGGCTACCCTTCAATGGCTGGTAGTTTGTGGTTTTCCTTTCAGATTCCAGGAAGAGGCAATGAAAAGGCTAACTGAGAGCTCTGTATACACAGGCTTTTTTTTTTTAACTTCCAGACTTCATTTTGTAGTGAGCAGGATGTCCCTATAATGAGCAGGGTGCCCCAAATACCACCACACTAACTGCTCTAATTCTCTCCAAGAAAGTTTTTTAAATGTGTTTAGAAAATAAGCATTTGTTTTCTTTTCAACCTGAGGAGAGGGATAAATGTCTGGTGTGTGGGGGTCTGGGGTGGGGGGGTGTGGGTGTGTGTGTGCATGCGCACGCGTGCAACTTTTCCATACATAGACCTTCAGTTTGTCCTCATTTTCTGTCCATTTCTCAATCTCTTCCTTCACGCTACCTTCCTTCCCTCAGGCTGAAACCTCTGGGGTTCCAGTGGGCAACTTGAGCTTCTTTTTTGATTTAGTAAACACTCTAGACTAAAACCATCTCCACCTCGTTGCACCATTCAATGCTTTTCTATGCTCTTTCTGACTTCTGGAGACTTATTAAAACCTCTGACACTAAAATATTTGTCTCCAGTTATCTTGGTGGTTGTGAGATCATGAGATTTTTTTTATTCCTTTTCCAAATTATTACTGGGATCTAAAAGGAAACAAGATAAACCAATGGACTCAGTGTACCTCTTGAAATAGAAGCCAAAATCACAGTCATTCATTCCTACTTTATTCAGTAAATGATACCAAATGAGGAAAAAATAGTTATCTCCAAAAAATAGTAGGAATAGCATCAAGCCACAATTCCTAAAAGAGCCCAGATATTTCTTCCTTAGAGAAGTAGTACAGTGCAATGATTAGAAGGATAGACTCTACTTCAATTCAAATTCCAGCCCTGAGACTTACAAGCTATATTACCTTGCCTGAATTTCATAATGTCTCTGCACTTCAGTTTCCACAGGTGGAAACAGGGATGATAATAACTGCATACAAATCCCATTGGATTAAGGTAAGACTTATGAGTTTATCCACATAAAGTACTTGGAACAGCAAGCTCAAGTGTTAGTCATCATCATTGCTATTATTGTCCCAATGTCAGGACAGGGAGGCATGGGGAAGTAGTCACAGCAATATTTCATGTCCTTCTTCTAAGACAGCAAAGACAGCTTGGAGTAAATTGACTTTTAGGCATCTCTCTTTAGGCCACAACTTTTCTAACTGTTCTCACCTTGGAATCTTGGAAGAAGTGATGGCACAGACATTTATTCGAAAAAATATTAATGGGCTACTATGAACATGATTGTGGACATGGAATATTATTTTCACAGTTTCTTCTTGAACTAATGGGGGAGAAGAGAAATGAGAGGTTATGAGACCAACAGTATTTCGGCTGTCTAGGAGAGGAAATGAGTAAATGTTCTATTATTTTTAAAGCACAGATGGAAAACTTATTTGAAAAAAGGGAAGGCTCCCATTTTTGTGATGAAAGGGCTAGAACTAACCATTACTATGACACCATGGACTCAGGTACATATTATCATGATACCATCTACTTAGCAGATATGGAAAACTGAACTAAATAAACAAAGAAAACATATAGCGATGCACAGTTGTTAATGAATTTTATCTTAAATTTCCACCCCCAAGTCCCTTTTGAAATACTAGATTCGTCAACTTCAAATATTGGTTTAAAAAAAATAAAAGAAATTACTATCAGTGGCCACTTCAGGTGCTTTATTTCACTTGATCCTCACAACAACTTTTTGAGTTATTTCTTCCTCCTAGCTTATCTTTCTAACTGGTGACTTCACTTGCCAATGCACCTTCCCCCTGAGCCTCCCTGTCTTTCTTTCCTCTGAGGGCTCCTCACCTGGCCTGGTTCTCCCCTCCTTTCACTTGGGTATTCCCCTTTCCCTCATTCCAGAGCCTCCAGAGAGGCCCACATTTCACCTCCTCCTCCCAGCCCTAACACTAGTTGCAGTTCAGCATTTTTGCTTCCCACCAACATTTTCTGTTGCTATGGAAACGGAGAGGCAGTTCTGGAAGGAGGGGGAGTCTTGGAGCACAATCACTGCTGGCCTTGGTGTGGGAGTCTATGGTAGGCAGCTGAGGTAGGAGGAGGAGGGGGAGAGTCTAGAGAATTCAGGATCGGAACCCAACCAGTTCCTGATGGAGCAAGGGACTTCTCCACTCCCTCGATGAGATGAAGAGAGGCAGGAGGAGAGCAGCCCAGTGCTGGGCTGGCTCAGCAGCTGCATCTTTCGGATGGTTGAACAGAAGGAGGCTGAGTGGGTGGCCCCTGTGGTAATGGAGCCTGGTTCCCAGGCTGCTTGTAATCTGTCCTTAATTTGCCACTGAGGAAGTTAACTTCATGTAGCTAAGAAAAAGAAAGACTCAGGGGAGCCATCATCACAGAAAATAAATATGTTCCCATTATAAATGAAGTAACAGGATAATTTACCGTCTTAGAAGATGATGAGACAAGAAGAAATGGCCTATATCTAATGAAAAGTTTAAGCTAAAAATATGGAAAAAGAGCTTTACGGGAATGGTTGTTCTGTGAAAACAACTGAGACAAAATACAGAGCATTTCATTAGCAGATAACTTAAACCATGTCTTCAAAAAATGTATTATTTGTGCTTAGCAGAAGGCCTGGGACCCGCAAAGTTTGTCATATAATTTGAAGAGTAAGACTTCAGCAATATCGCAAATTGGTTTTGTGCCGTAGGAAAAATGACTGAGAACTGGAGTCGAAAAGTCAGTAAAAGGTGGACCCAGAAGTGAATGTACCTTAATAAGCACTAAGTAAGCTAATAAGGCAAAACTAAAGGGACTTGTGAAATCCCATACACTATAATCACTCATTCTTTAAACCAACTTTGTCGAGTCTTTACTGCATGTCAGGGACTGTATTAGACCATGGAGGTTGGGAGAGCAGGTGGGGAAGCAGGAGGAAGCATAAAGAAAAAATGAGAGAGCAGCAGCCACTGGTTTTCTGAAGCTCCCAGTTGAGGGGAAGAGACTGACTCGTAAACAAAGCATTACAATGCAATATAGCTAGTTTTCAGCACAGAGGCACTTCAATTGCTGCGAAGCATCACAGAGATCTTAACTCTGACCGTGGGAATCAGGAACTATTTCACAGAAATGGTCTTTGAATCAGTCCTTAAAGGATGAATTAAAGGGGTCAATAGATACAGAAACCCAAGAGGTGTGTACCAAGAGGCTAGAAGACATGAAAGTAGAGCACATTCAGAAAATATAAGGATATTGCTGGAGGCTCGGTGTGTGTGAATCAGGAATGGGAGAGGCAGGAAACGAGGTCAAAAAGATAAAACCAGATCACCGGCCCCTCAAATGCCATTCTTTGGTGTTTGAGCTTAATTCCGCAGAAAATGCGTGGATTAGCGCAGTGTCATGATAAGATTCGTGTATTAATACCTGACTTTCTTACAATACGGAGGGGGAAGAAGAAGGGCCTGTTGGGTTACGCGAGAAAATCTCTGGCTGCAGTGAACAGGAGACAGGTTCAGAAATATCGTGGCAGAAAAATGGATGCAACATTGTAAGATTTGATTTTAGGAGTGAGCATCACAGAGGAATCAAGGATGACTGAGGCTTATAAGTATGAATTCAGCCCAAGCGA
>NW_011888797.1:502246-504286 GCF_000151845.1 Pteropus vampyrus | reverse complement strand
CAGCCACTGGTTTTCTGAAGCTCCCAGTTGAGGGGAAGAGACTGACTCGTAAACAAAGCATTACAATGCAATATAGCTAGTTTTCAGCACAGAGGCACTTCAATTGCTGCGAAGCATCACAGAGATCTTAACTCTGACCGTGGGAATCAGGAACTATTTCACAGAAATGGTCTTTGAATCAGTCCTTAAAGGATGAATTAAAGGGGTCAATAGATACAGAAACCCAAGAGGTGTGTACCAAGAGGCTAGAAGACATGAAAGTAGAGCACATTCAGAAAATATAAGGATATTGCTGGAGGCTCGGTGTGTGTGAATCAGGAATGGGAGAGGCAGGAAACGAGGTCAAAAAGATAAAACCAGATCACCGGCCCCTCAAATGCCATTCTTTGGTGTTTGAGCTTAATTCCGCAGAAAATGCGTGGATTAGCGCAGTGTCATGATAAGATTCGTGTATTAATACCTGACTTTCTTACAATACGGAGGGGGAAGAAGAAGGGCCTGTTGGGTTACGCGAGAAAATCTCTGGCTGCAGTGAACAGGAGACAGGTTCAGAAATATCGTGGCAGAAAAATGGATGCAACATTGTAAGATTTGATTTTAGGAGTGAGCATCACAGAGGAATCAAGGATGACTGAGGCTTATAAGTATGAATTCAGCCCAAGCGAGTAGAAGTTCCTTTTATAAAAATATGTATGCTGCTACCTAATCTAGGTTCACATCCTATTTCAAGAGCTGCAGGGGAAAAAAAATCAATTAAATTTTACTCTACCAGCCTCCCTAACAAATGGCTCATAAATATAAGGTGATTCTTTTGTGTTTCACAAAATAAAATCACATGTTAAGATCTGAAAGTGAAACAAATGGCTGAAGAATTTTTTTTTTTAGTTAGTAAGCAAATGGCAACCGTCAGCGTACCTTGATGTGCCACTTAAATACAACATACTGTGTCACGTAGTAGAGGTCATACAATAGAGTGGGTAAAACTAGACAATGAATGGACAAAATTGAAATATAACTGGCCAGAAGATAAAAATAAGGATTATCGTGTCCTTCTAAAATTAAACATGACTAAAATATCAAATTGTATAATAGGTTATTACTTGCTATTTACTCAAATACTAAACACAAATAAATCCTGGATGAGCACTTGTAAGTGTGCACTTGTTCATGTGCACTTGTAAGTTTAAAAGTTTTCAAATTTTTCATTTTTGATGCAGTCATCACTTAAAATCCAAATGTTATACTGAACGTCTTTTTAAAATTCGAAGAGGCAAATGATGATGGATAGTCTTTAGTGGGACAATCAACACCATTTCGATAGCCTCTTTTCCTATTTAACCAGGCAGTATTAACTTGTTTATCTCTATATCCAAGTTAGGCAGACTCGCTTCAAAGTTTTAAACCAGTTTTTGAGTCTCTGTCCAGACTGACAGTAAGGTGGAGCGTGAGTAGGAGAAAGAACTACCTTCCACCTTCTCTGCTCCCCATTTGGGTTCTGAATTTGAGCACACCTCCTCCTCACCACAGTTGGAATCACCGCCTCTCCACCTCAAGATCGAGCCTTGTTCCCCCACTCTCAAGTTCAAGCCATACTTAAAGCGGCAGATACTTAAAGTCTAGCCCACTCTCTGTGACTGCGTATCAGACACCTCTTGCTGCTGAGCTAGCCCTGTTGCGCTGTCCCTGTTCTGATCACTGTAGTGGGCCCTTTCTCATTTCTGAGCCTTAAGATTGAGGCTTAAGGCTCCCTCCTTGAGTCTTGCTTCCCCCTCCATGACACATGGCTCATTTCTTCTTATCAAAGGTTTTAGCCAATGGTTTGCTCTGGGCTAAATGACTGAGGCCCTGCTACACTCATTCACAAACTTATTCCCTTCTGCCTGGAACTGTAAGTATTGCTCAACCCAGAATCCCCCATGTCCCTGGGAAAGGAACACTACCCACACACATGCACGTGAATGCTTCTCTGTCTTAGATTGCCAGTTGGGACTATCTGCTTGAACTGTGCACTGCTACTGTTTGACCCTACTTGGGCACCAT
>NW_011888797.1:481058-502196 GCF_000151845.1 Pteropus vampyrus | reverse complement strand
CTTCAAAGTTTTAAACCAGTTTTTGAGTCTCTGTCCAGACTGACAGTAAGGTGGAGCGTGAGTAGGAGAAAGAACTACCTTCCACCTTCTCTGCTCCCCATTTGGGTTCTGAATTTGAGCACACCTCCTCCTCACCACAGTTGGAATCACCGCCTCTCCACCTCAAGATCGAGCCTTGTTCCCCCACTCTCAAGTTCAAGCCATACTTAAAGCGGCAGATACTTAAAGTCTAGCCCACTCTCTGTGACTGCGTATCAGACACCTCTTGCTGCTGAGCTAGCCCTGTTGCGCTGTCCCTGTTCTGATCACTGTAGTGGGCCCTTTCTCATTTCTGAGCCTTAAGATTGAGGCTTAAGGCTCCCTCCTTGAGTCTTGCTTCCCCCTCCATGACACATGGCTCATTTCTTCTTATCAAAGGTTTTAGCCAATGGTTTGCTCTGGGCTAAATGACTGAGGCCCTGCTACACTCATTCACAAACTTATTCCCTTCTGCCTGGAACTGTAAGTATTGCTCAACCCAGAATCCCCCATGTCCCTGGGAAAGGAACACTACCCACACACATGCACGTGAATGCTTCTCTGTCTTAGATTGCCAGTTGGGACTATCTGCTTGAACTGTGCACTGCTACTGTTTGACCCTACTTGGGCACCATGCTCTCCCCTCAGACTGGACCTCCTCTAGTCACAGCTGCAACCAGATCAGCTCTTCAGCCCTTGTTCTGTCACCGTAGGAGGAAGGCCCCCTTTGCTGGCTCTGACATAGGCCCACCTGCCCCATCCTGCTGCAGTGCCTGATCCCACCCTGAAGAACACAGACCATGGACATTCTACTCTTTGACCATCCTCCAAGCTCCCAGCCAAAGAGTGCCTCTGTTCTCTGCAACGTTCTATCTTTTGGCTTTCTCAGTCACCTCTAACTTTATTTCTCCAGATTGCTAATACATGATACTCCTAAGCCTCGGAACTTCTCTTCTTTTCTTGGATCCTGTCTCTATACTCTCTCTTCTCCCTTCTACCACAAACAGTGGCAAGATTGGATTACTTCCACCCAACAGACTG
The DNA here is from genome assembly GCF_000151845.1 of Pteropus vampyrus. Lineage (NCBI taxonomy): Eukaryota > Metazoa > Chordata > Mammalia > Chiroptera > Pteropodidae > Pteropus > Pteropus vampyrus. Next base: position 501,137 of record NW_011888797.1, on the reverse strand, counting down.
GAAAATTTCTCATAATGCCAGATGACATGCTGGCGCTGAGTGGCTGAGAATCAGGTCAGAAAATCAAATGTTGAGGATTTATTTCAACCAATTTGAAAGGAATGTCCAGATGAACAGGCCCATTCGTGTTTATTGACTGGACTCCCTGGAGCCAATCAAACAGGTTCAAATTAGCCATCAGTGTGGCTAAGGCTCCACCACAATTGTCAGCATACACAACAGCATTCCAACAGGAAATAATGAGCTCTTAGATAAAGGTCTCTTTCTCTGTTGCCTGGTCATCTGAATCAGAGGCCTAGACAACCTATTCATAGTCTGTGTCCTAATTTCACCAACCATTGCAGCTGAGACAGGACACTAATGATGCCTTCTCTTCATATGGCAAGCCACAACACTATTTATAGAGTGTTAGTATTTAAACTAGGCTTTTTCAGAATCCAATACAGTATGCAGCTACTGTGTGGATTTTAACTAATTAGTCCCATGAAATGAGAATGTATTATGCACATTTCATAGACAACGAAACAGGTACAGAGAGGTTCAACGACATACCCAAGGTCATTCAACCGGGTGGTGGAAGAACTTAGAATTTTGACATAGGTGATGTTAGTTTTTAGTTTTCAGTGTGTAGTTCAAACACATCATCTTTTGCTTTATATTTTATGTCTTTTTGAATAAATCATGTTCACCCTTGTCTTGGCAAAAGAAGATTCCGTTTTATAAATTATAGCCTGTGGAAGGAAATGGCAGGTGTGGTCTAAAAAGAAAAACTTCTCAACCTTCTGCCAACAGAAGTATGACGTAGACCAGGAAACCTAGAAGCCACACAGACATCCCTGTAAGGGGCATCAGGTCTAAAGCTTCTAGAGAGAATGGAAGGCCAGCCAAATATTTCCACAACCATGTGGCCTTTGTACAGTCGGTTTATCCATAGGGCATTGCCAGTAAATTTCCTTCAAAGAGGAAAACAATTCCTTATTGGAGGCAACCCTTTTGGGGTGATGTTATGTTTAAAGAAAACACCATACTTTTATAAGTTTTCACTGGATCAAGGATCACATACTCTTTGCTTTTCCGGTTCTAGGAGTCTCCCCTCTAGAAACTCATAGCTAACTGTTTTCTCCTTTGTGAATGCTGATAAATAATGAAAATCTATTTAGATCATTGTTATTATTCCAGAATCTGGAAGCATCAGCATTATTGGTTTCAGGCTTTAAAAAAAAAAAAAAATAGGTTAGTGAGAGAAGTACTTGAGAATGGGACAATGCTAAATAGTGGACTACCCTAAGATTTCAAATTGCCTTTGTCATCTCTATGAGTGTCTCAGTGCAGACCCCTCCTACATGAACTAGCTCCATCACATTCAGCATGCTAATTTCAATGTGATGCTTTATAGGCAAATTATTCCATCTACTAAGGTGGGAGTTTGCCTGTGGGCTTGCTGAGGATGCCTTGGAGGATTGATATCTTTTCAACAGAAAGTTGCAATTCCACTTCTCAAGGAATAACCTCTTCTTGTAATACACATCAAGTATATGAATTCTATGCTATAATCATCTCCCAAGGGTAGGGATTTTGTTTTTTTTAATTTAAAGTTTCCATTATGACTCAAGCCTTAGCTGAATATTCATTTTTTTCCCAAAATGTTCACTGGATCCACTAATATACATTTGGTGCCACCATCCACTAACCCTGTTTACATTTTATTTGAACTAAAAGAGGCTACGTTCTTAGTCTGTTAGAAGGAAATTCAGAGATCATATGAAATAACCCCTTATCTTTATAAATAAGGAAACCAAGGCACAGAGTGTTTGTGATTTTCCAAAGGTCATGCTACTCCAAACACCTATTGGAAATAAGTTAGGGTTTAAATAAAATTAAAAATAATTATAGAACTGGGATAGAAGAGCCCAGGCCTTCTGAAACTTGCTCTATGTCCTTTCCTCTTCTCCTGGGCTTCTCGACACATCCAGGGGAGTGTGGCAGGATGTAAGGATGTAATCAGAGTCATTAGATAAAACACGACATATCTTCCCAACGCATCGGTTTTATTCAGAGATTTGAGGCAAGGTGAGGTGGAAGGAGTAGAATCTATTATTTTTATATGAAAGAAAATGGACATTTTATGGAGTTGAATATAAAATGTGTTTAAATATTAAAATTAAAACACCAGACTTCAAAGAAATTTCATGTTTGTAACTGCTTGCTTCAGGTTACGCCCTCAGACACTCCCTCTCCTCATCTGCCATTGGAGGTACTCATTCTCATCCCTCTGGCAGTGGGAGTTCTGAGTGGGCCCTCAAATTTGAAAAGCACTGCATGGCACCATGAAGGTCCTACTTGGAGGAGGTAACCTGAAAGTAGCTGCTTGTCAGCCACATTCTCTCCTCCTAAACTCTAAGACCACTTACAGTTTCACAGGGTCCATAAAGTCTGGGGCCACGGGAACTGCAACCATATATTGTAATCAATTTTCATTAAATTTCTCAAGCTATTCTATGGAAAAATAAAGACATCAATCCAGGAGCTCTGGTTTTGTTTTTTGTTTTTTTTTAAAGAGTCTCTTATGAAGCATCAAAAGTTTTTTAGAATGTTTTGTCTTTTATTTTTCTTTTGTGTTTGTAACATCACAGAGAGAACAGATCTGTTTTTTCTTTTTATAGACAGAAATATCTGGCTCCTTTTAAAGTTTTTTGAAAGTATTAAGCATTCATTTTCTTTTTAAAAAGAAAGGCCCCAGATTCTTCTCATCCGTCCATGCTACCTGTTAGTAATTTGTTTCTCAGCATCCACACCTCCAGGATCCTAGATGTGAGAAACCTAGCAGTTATCCTGGACCCTCACTCTTCTTTACCTTATTCCAGATCAGCCAATCACCAAGTATTATTGATTCTACCTCCTTACCATTTCTTTAATCTGTCACCTCAACTTGATCCGTGCAGCCACAGCACCAATTCATACTCAGATCTTTTGCCTGAATTAGTCAAATCAGTAATGTAATCCAGAACATGTCCCTGCATTATAGGAATGGAGATCGATCTCGAATCTTGGCTTATACTGACATGGTAGCCCGAGAATCAGCATGCCATGATGAAAAGAGCCTAGAACAGAGCCTGAGGTACCTTTCTCAGACCTTACCATTGCTACATTGAATGTGAATGATTAGTTTATAAAATGCTTCTTCACTCTTTCCAGAAAATGGCCTCTTTGATAACAAGAACCACGTTTTATTCATGTCTTTGTCCCAATACTTAGTCGTATACCTGGTGCATGACAGATGCGCACTTAATTTTTTTGAATTAATGAATGAAACCTATCACATCGAAATGACATGACCTCTCTTGCCTACCCAAAGGCTTCACTATTCCCTCTGTCCCGCATCACTGGTTTTACTCTCTCGGTCGATTGTCCCCATCAGCATACAAATGTGTCATAGTAGAGCCTAACTTGAATTTAAAAACTCTCTTTACCTTGTCTTGCCTGAGTTTCTGCCCCATTATTCAGCTTCCTTTTTAGCAAAATCCCTCAAAAGATCTGTCAGTAATCACTATCTTCCCTTCTGTTCTCTCTTGAACAAAGGCTATTTCTTCTTATGATGCTACCAGAACTGCTCTAAAATAGCCACCCGTGACTTCCTCATTGCTAAATCTAATTGTCCTCATTTTATTTGGCCTGTCAGAAGGATTGACTCAGTCAATAAGTTCCTTCATCTTGAAATAATTTTCTTCTAATAAGTCAATATCTCTTGGTTCTTCTACTTAGCTGGCCATTTCTCCTCGTTCTCCCTTGCTGGAACCCCCACATCTTTCCTACCTCAAACACTGGAGTGGCCTAAGGCTTTGTCTTTTCTCTATCTATGTTCACTCCTTCGGTGATCTCATTCAGCCCCAGGGCCCTATATTTTATCTACATACTGATGACTGTCAAAATTATACTTTCAGCCCAGACCTCTCCTCTGAACTCTGGAATTTGTAAAGGAATTACATTTTTTATATCCAACTGTCTATTTGACATATTACTAGATGTCTCACAGAAATCTTAGTTAACATGCCTAGAACACCACTCTAAGGTCTATCCTATCTGCCCCTCCCCCCACACACAGACACAATGCTTGTGTGCTTGCTTTTATTTTTTAGTGTTCCTTTGAAAAAAAATATATTATCTTCATTTTTCTAGTGCTCAAGATAAAAAACTTGGAGTCATCTTTGAATTCACTCTTTTTATCCTACTTCATGTGTATTCTAGCAGCAATTCTCCCTGGCTCTATCTCCAAAGTGTTATCTATGACTAGGAGTCTAATGATTTCTCACCACCTGCCACCTGCTCTAAGCCATCATCACCTCTCTAATTGGTCTCTCTCTCATCTTGACCCCCTATAGTCACTTCACACAGGAGCCAAAGTAATCTTTCCTAAAACATAGATTAGATCATGTTACTCCTGTGCTCATAATCCTACATTAGTTTCTCATCCCACTCAGAATAGAATCTAAAATCTTTGCAGTGGCATCCAAGCCCCTGTTTGAGCAGGTTCTCTCTCTTCATCTCTGATTTTGTCTCCTATCATTCTTCACCTGAGCATTCCACTGCAATGACCCAGGCCCTTTACTGGTCTGGATCCAGCCAAGCATGCTCCCAATGCAAGGCCTATTTCCTTGCTATCCTTCATATTTAAATGGTCTTCTACAGTTTTCTACAACTTTTCTTACTGTTTGTCCAAATCTTTGCTCAATATCACTACATCAAGACGCCTAAAGGAGCACTTTTCCCTCTCCCTGCTTTCTTTATCTTCATTGTACACCTGACTCTATGTAGATCCCTACACGTATATTTATTGTGCTTGTTTAGTGTCTGTCATCCTCCCTTCCCCTCACACCTAACTGTAAGCATCACTAGAGTGGCACTTTTCATTGTTTTTTGTTTGTTTGGTTGGTTGGTTGTTCTTTTACTGTTTTATCCCTAACACCTAGAGCAGTCTGGCATATGGCAGGCATTCAATAAATATTTTTGAATGAATGAACTGAATGAATGAACAAGTTTCTTGGAAGAGGGCCCATGGATAGAATATAGTCACTAACATATACTTTTAAATCCCCTACTTTGGCTTTATTAGCACCATGCTTTAAAAGATTGAGCTAATGGGCCCAGACAAGGTAATGATATTTCTTAGTAAAAATATCTCAGAATGTAGAGTGCCAAGGCTGCCGGGAGGACTGAGGGTTGTTATAGCAACTCTTAAAGTCAGAAAAGTTGGCAGGCTGCATGCATTCATGAAAACATGTTTATGGGGCCTCCTAAACATTTTTATAAATTAATTAGGCAGACATTTTATTTGTTGTCTATTATTAGGAGTTGTTTACCTTGCATATTCAGTAAGTTAAAGTACCCTACAGTATACCCTAGACAGGGATTTTATTAGTTATTCTAAATACCTACATCTCTGAATCATCCAACTAAAAACTGAATGGAAGTTAGGAGAAAACCTGCTGATTAGAAATCCTTGAAGATTCATGTAAAGATAAGAAAATGTCTCCAGAGTTGTAACAAACTAAGCAAATAGAATAACCCCCTACAAATGTTTATATTTTGATTCTTAAGAAATTTCCTTCAGTTTTCCTTGAGTTAATTTCTTTCTCTAAAGTCTTCTATTCAGTATGTTCTTCATGAATATTTCAATGTGACCTCAAATATGAAAGAGAGCTAACATTTATTGTATATCTATTAAGTCTGAGTTTTCCTCATATTGTTTTATTAAATTTCCACAAAATCTATTAGTATTCTCATTTTGCCTAGGGCTTTAGGAGACTAAATAATTTTCTCAGGATCATAGGAATGGCACTCAAACTCTGGTCTGTCTGACTCCAAAGAGTATATTTCCACTGTTTCACACTGCCTCATAATTTTAAAAATATTTTAGAAATCTTCCCAGTTGCCTACAGAACTACCTGGAGTGTCTTTACTAGGATATTCCCGAGACCTTACTAACTCTGAAAATGATATTTAGAACTCCAAGATCAAAGGAGCCACGGCCACCACTCACATCAGCTCGTCAGTGACCTTCGGAAGCAAACCACCAAATAAAACTGTTGCCCTTGGACTTCGTGGTTTATTGAGTTAAATGTGCTTCATTTGTCAGCATCTCCACAAAGGGGATGAAAGGATAACCCTTTCCATTCACTTCGTGCAGCCCTCAGCAACACGCTCAGTGAGCGGCCGCTGTCTATGCCATAGTGATGGTTATTACCAACTTTCCTTTCAACTGCCAGGATACGGCACTGCACACCCCACCGATCCTGCTTCTACAGAGTTCTCAGTAAATAAACTGGGTCATGCCATACGCCAGATTTTTTCTCATGACATGTCACTTTCCTGTCTTTCTACCTTTTAATACAAAATTGAAGACTTTGAATGCAGATATAAACACTCAAAGGGGTGCCTTTGATACCAATTTTACTTAGCGTGTTTGGGACTTCTTCACCTCTTATCTCAGATTGTCACATTAACTTTCCAATGAAACTCCTCACCCTCAGCCTTTTCTCTCCAGTGTCCATCTTCACACTACCCTGGATTTGCCTTATGAAGTGCAGCATAATCATATCTATTACTCATGACTTATGAAAAAAAATTAAACTTCAAGTCTGGCTTTTAAGGCCATCCTCATTACATAGACTTTTTCAGTTAATGTCTATCAGATCTCTTTAAATATCAAATTGGTTTACTCATTGTTCTTTTGACATGCCACATGCTTTATGAGCCCTATACTTTATCTTCAAGCCTCTCTTCTCCCTGAACACAATATCCGAGTGCAATCAGTTCCAGTCCTAATACCTTAATTACTACCAGTGTCCAGATAATTCCCAAACCTATAACTTCATCATAGATCTGTAGTTGTAAAGCCAGACTCATTTTTCCATGTAAATGTTCCATGTATAACACAAACTCATCACTTTTCCCAAATTTGCCTTTCTTTTCACAGTTCTCATGTCAGTGAATGGTCCTACTTTTTTCTTTTAGTCATCCAAACTAGACATCTGAATGTCAATCCTGTCTGCATTCTCTCCTTATGGTATTTCCACACCTAGCTTTTTACTATTTGTGATTTCATAACATTTCTTTTGATCGCGACAAGAATTTAATAAGGTCAGGAAATGTGTCATGTTTATCATTAAATTTCTACTGCCTAAAACATTACCTTACTCATACAGGTTCTTAACATTTGCTAGCAAAAATAAATGATAAATCCATTTCTAATGTATTCATTATATTCACAGATATTGCAAGCTATTTTTAATAATTAGTAGACTCAAAATATTTAAATGAGTGAAATTAAACAAGAAACATTAAAATAACAGCATCTGTAGTGCTACATTTAAGAAGAACTTAGGGAAGAACAAGGCATTTACATCAGACTGACTCACTGTACCTATGTGTCAATTCCAACTTGTTAGTGGGTAGGGCTAACAAAGGAAGAGATTTTATAAAAATGTCAGCAAGTGATGGTTAACATTGAAAGGATGTGTTAATAGTTCTATTCTCACCAGCAGCCCCCACAGAACAAAGAAATCAAGAATTTAGGAATCTGGTGAAAGAATATCAGCAGTATTCCAGTATTAGTTCTATGGTTGGATGTGTAAAATCTCTATTAGTTTCTTGTGACTGCTGTAACAAATTAATACAAAAACAATTTATCATCTCAAAGTTCTGGAGGATGGGAATGTAAACTCAGGATCACTGGGCCAAAATCAAAGTATTGTCAGGGCCTCTTTACCTCCAGAGGCTCTGGAGGAGAACCTGCTCCCTACTTTCTCTAGCTTCTGGTGCCTGTCAGCATTCCTAGACTTGCCATTGCATCTCTCCAATTTCTGCCTCCACAATCATATTGCTTCCTACTCTTCTGGTCTGTCAAATATCCCTCTGTCTCTATTTTATAAGGATACATGTGATTGCATTTAGGACACACCCAGATCATCTAGGATAATCTCCCCATCTCAAAATCCTTAATTTAATCACATCTGCAAAGATCTTTTTTCCAAATAAAGTAATATTTATAGGTGCCAGGAATTAGAACCTGATACCTTTCAATCCTGCCAGCCCTTGAGTCCTAACAATAAAAGATTAGTGAATTAAAAATTGAATATTTGTCAGAAATGTTTGATCTTGTATTGTTAAAGTTGACTGCAATCATTTTTACCTACTCATTCATTTTATTCTGTCCTTTCTCTGTGTTATGTGCAGCTACTTTTGATAGTGAGCTAGAAATATGCATAGTATTTAATTCAAGCATATGAATAGCAGCTCATCTGCAGTCTGATGGGTGGGTGGGCACACAACATTGCAACACATAATATTATATTTTAATTTGCTAAGTAGACTATTAACTTCATTCCTGAAACCTCTTTATAAAAGCGAAAAGATCTGAGTTAGCTACTGAATTTAGCACTAGTCACTGTATAGTCACTCTTTCAGGGAAAGATGCTATATAAAGCTGCATGATAAAAAATTTTACTGCATTAAAATATTCTCATATGCAATATAACCAACTCTGTTCCTTACTGAGATATGCCAACTTACAGAAGAAAATTTTCAAACTTTTTAGTGTTAGAAATTCATCTATGTGTGTGTGTGTGTGTGTGTATACATACTTGCTTCCTTTTCAGACAAGATAATTGAATTTTTATAATCTAAACTAATTTATTATATGTTGCATTCAGATTTTCCAGACAATCACTAGATCTATATTATATAATAATTAGAACAATTATTTTAAAAGATAGCTTTATCTAGAATTTAATGTTTTTATATTTGAATTCTAGTATATATAAACTTAGAATTGGGGATTTTTCTCTACAAAATTTAAGTTACAACTTTCTACTTAAATCATGTTTATTTAGAAATCCCTTGTATCTAAATGTTTATTTTAAAAAATCTACAGTATAGAAAGACTAAAGATAGAAGTAAAGATAATAAAAAGACAGACTTTAACCATAAGAAATTCAAAATATCATGGGTGAAACATTTATATGAGCAATAGTAATGGTAGCTAAATTTTATTGAGCACTTAATCTATGCCAAGCACTAAGTACTTATGTGTTCTAACTAGACAATATAATCACCACAACCCTCTAACATAAATACTATTATTATCTTAGTGTTCCCAGATGGTAAAGTGAGGCCTCGAGAAATTGAGTGGCTGATCCTAATGAGAAGTAGATGTAAACTTTCTAAGTCCATCCTGAGCCAACGCCCTAAAGCAGCTATAGTATCCATGACATAGAAGATACAAATAAGGTACTACTGGAGCACCTGTGAGGAAGCAATTAATTTTGCTTCTTGAGATTAGGGAATACTCCAAAGAAGAGGCCACCAATAGCAATGACATTTGGAAGTATTTATTATGTGTCAGATATTATTCTAAGTCTTTACACATATTAAAGTCACTCTATGCAGTAGAGGCTATTGGTATCCTCATTGTAATAATGAGGAAACTGAAGGACAGACAGATCAGATAACTTATTCATGGCCACACAGCTAGGAAAGAGTAGAGCCAGGATTCCCACCAAGGCAGTTTGGATCAGGGCCATTATTATTAGCCTCTGTGCTAAAGAGCTGAACAAATGTTGAGCATTAACATTTTGAAGTCACAGTTGTTATTTTAAATATTTTGATTTATTCTATTGTTCAACAATCATCACAGCCAGAAATATTTTCCAACATAATTCTCATAAAGGTTATGATGATCAGAATCATTTAACCTCTCTGATTTTCAATTTCCTAATCAGTGAAATGAAACGATAGCTTGTCTGCCTACCATAGAGTTTTTGTGAAGTTTCAATATATACACATGTGAATTCTTTGCAAATTGCAAAGAATGTGCCTAAGTATTACAGAGCTATTATCATTCTACTAACTAGGCATAAAGAAAAAAGAAAACGTAAGTCCAAAAGCGTGATTAGGGAATTGGAAGGCTAAAACTCAGAATGTATGGAGGAAGGTGATTATAAATGAAACAAAAGGACACCATTTGAAGGATCTCAATTGCCATGCTAAAGAGTTTTTTTAATTAGAATAGGAGAATAAAAACAAAATGTATGACCAGAACAGATAGCTGATCTTATTTATGCTTTTAAAATGACAGTTTGGGCAATAATTTGGAATAGGAGAGCATGGAAGAGAGAGAGTTCAGTCAAGAACCTCCTACAAAAGTCTAGCTTAGCAAGGGTGGGGGCTGGACAGAAGCAAGGCATTGGATGGAAAGAAAAGAAGTCCAAGACATTGCAGAGGTAAAATAAACCTGATTTTATGGTGTGGAGACTGAGGAAAGGGAAGTAGAGATATTCAGAAGTTTTGTTTTGACAACTGAGTATATTTCAGGAAATAGATCTACTTATAGTTATTTAGCCCATTCACTCATTTAACAAATGAGTACCTTCTAATGCTAGGACTGTTCCAGGTATCACTATTTTGTGTTATTTAATCCTCATTGACAACTTTTTCAAGAATCAATGTATTCAGGAAGTATTTTGAGCAATGTGTTTTGTGCTGGATAGAAATCAGAAATGAAGAAATGCCTAGAGAGTGTAAGTTACAGATCCAAGGTGACAATCCAATAGAATGAGGAGAGTCAGGAGTCTAAACTTACTCATCTGCCTCTTTCTACTACACCCATTTGTGTGGGGCAGATACTAGGTTTCATTTCAGACATATTAAGTTTGGGGATTTGATAGAGAGTTGGAAATGCTGATTTCACACTCAAGAAAAAAAATTAAGATGAAGAATTTGTACTCAGTCCTATGTTGGTGATTGCTCAAGGCTTGTCTGGTTCTAAAACCTTGCATTAAAGAGGGGAATTGAAATATAGTCTGAAGACACTGTCTTAAAGATTCAACTAAGTTGTGAAGTAATCTACTTGGGGTTCCATAAAAGGTTTTATTTTACCTACTTGCCCATGCAGAAAATTATCTTCAATTTTCTGAGTCCAGTGCTGGTGAGATGGTGAGGACTGTGTCTTCCTTATCTTTGTATCCCAGCATCTATAACAGTACTTGGTATATAAGGTGCAACCAACAAATGTTTGATGAATGAATAAATGAAAGAAGGAAGGTAGGAAGAAATAAATGAGGGATTAAAGCAAACCGGATGATGTGGAAAGAGCACATGAGTGAGGGCAGGAGAATTAAATTTCTTACAATTATGTATGTGACCTATATTTACTCATTCTTAAATGGGAAGATCATAACGCCCACTGTACCTACCTCCTGGGCTTATGTGAGAGTCAGATGAGTTAACTTTAATAAGCGACAAGCTTTTATGGTGTATCTATTATGTACCAGGTGCTGTGCCAGAAACAGGGTCCTACCAAAAATAAATGATTCCTGCCTTCAAGGCATTCACAGTGAAAAAATAAATGCAACTAATAATAATTTTTGAAAAGCAAAACTATGGTCAACAGGCAAACGGAAGGAGAAAGAGAAGCATCTATTTATATATATGGTATCAGGAAAGCCTTACAAGAACAGGTTGCCATGGGAAATGTAAAAAGTATGAAACATCATCCAAATGTAAAAGAGTTGTATTCAAACTAGTAGTTGTTATAATACATACATTTTAATTATTTTAAATCAGACATTTCATGGTCTAACCTGTGCTCCTAAGAACATCTTCCTAATATCCATCAGTTCTTTACATAGGCATTGGGAAAAGGTTCTGGTTCTGATGACAGAAGCCCCAAATTGAAGTTTCAGATTCACTGCAGAATTGCTTTGCTACCTTATATAAGCAAGTTGTATGAGCTTTTATTTCCTCTTCTATAATTGGGATTAATAATGTCTGTCCTGCCTAGTGAAAATTAAAATAGATACATTATATGAAAGGACTTAGTAAAGTTTGTAAATTTTAGAATGCCATATAAGATATCACATAGGAAAAAATGCTAACCTTTGTAAACATGTTTATATTATCAGTTTAGGGCTATCATTGTACAATATTTCCAGTAAATCCATCAAATGCTAATAAATCTTGAATCTATAACCGAAAGTTATTGTCAAAATTATCCTCAAGCATGATGATCTGATGCTATTGACACAAGGCACATGAGATCATATTACTGCCACCATCTTCTTGTTGCCATGGTAACCATAGCAGGCTGGCAAGAAAGCTCCCTGACAGTTGAATTGGAAAGAACAAGAAAATTCAGCCCACTTCCTGCATTAAATGAATTACAAGTACGTGTAAAGAAAGAAAAGAAAATTGCTAACCCTTAATCAACTGCTTTTATTTTTTTATACTTATAAGGAATACAGAGCAAGTAGGGGACCTCATTTTCCCACACACTGGGTTTCAGCACTTTCAGAAGGTTGGAAGGTGGCATTTAGGTACTGGCTATGAAAAAAAAAAAACCTTAAAATACACATTAGCTTATATAATAGTTTTCTCTCTCAGGCTTGTGCAGTATTAAGCGACAGCTGAGTCAAACCTCTTTCATGTCTCTGGATTCAGAGCCAAAATAGAAAGCTATGAGGACACTAGCTAAAGTACCCTTCTAGCCTGAGATAGAAATGATGCTTTCAAGAAATATCTTTTAATATTATATAAGCCAATTAATTAGCGAAGACATGGAAAATAAGGCTTACTTTTCATTTGCGAGTCTTTGATACCATTAGAAAATGACATTGTTAATCTACTTGATACACTTAAAATAGTGAATTTTATGTAGGTGGAGGCAGCATTTCTATAGTCAGGTTGTCATTTTAAAATTCAGTGCTGTTCAGTAAACATATTTCAAACTCTGGCTATGAGCCAGGTGCTGAGGACACCAGGTGACTATGAGACATGGTCCTTTTCCTGGTCATCTTCTGAGGGCACAGAGGTGCAAACAGATAGCTTCCATGCAGTGTGCTGAGGGCAGTGATGGATGATGGTTCATGCAGAGTGTTCCTGGCGCACACAGGAAGGACATCTTAACTCAAATGGAGAATCAAACAAAGACCACCTGCAGAAGGAGGTACCTGAGTCAAGTCTAGAAAAAAGCATAATAGGGTAATCAATACAGTGAAGCGATGGCAATTTTCATTGTTTTTGTCATTTTTTCCCCTCTTGGAGTGTTTAAGTTTCAGGAAACTGCCCCCAAAAAAGTAAAAAAAATCATAGCTATTCAGATAGATCCAATATCCTTATTAAACAACGAAAGTTATCTTCTGAACGAACACCTTAGTGCTTAATATTTCTTAGAAATACTATTATTTTTCAAACCAAAGAAAAGCAAAGCCTCCTGCTTTATATTAATATATAAAAATAAAATGAATTTTTATTCTTTGCTTTTAAGCTCGGCCCAGTGGCACAAAAGAAATGAGCATTAAAAGGGTAAATGAATAAATGACCTAGAATTATGATAAATATTTTAGAACTCTTCATAATATAATTCTCCAATCAGTGCTTCCACTTCTGTCTCTACAGCAGAAAATGTCAGTTTTCATCCAAGAAACTCTTGGCATGGTTCCTTGGCTGCCTTTGATATCAGGCAGGATGTATTTCTATGGTAGAATTTATTCCCAACTGCAGTGGGCTTATCTGATTTTATAGATGTGATTTTACACCTTTTTAAAAATCTAATTTGTTTTACCTTGAGCTGATAGTACCACTCGGTAAGAGATAATTGACCAGTACCCCTTTGGTAAGGAGTTCAAATCTACTCATGAACTCATGCCTCCACTCTCGGTTTCTCATCTATCTGATCATATCTAGCCAGGTCTCAGTTTTGCTATCAGAGGACTTCAAAAACAACGCAGAAAGACCACCTAGATAAATAGTAATGATGTGGGCACCTACCCTGAACCCAGGGCTGGCTCTCTTTTTTATATTTATATTTCTGGTCATAAATTCTGCATGCGATTTCAAATTCTGCTGCTAATTAGTTATTTGAGTTTTGGCCAATGAGTTACCTGTTCTGGACTTTACCTTACTCACTTGAAAGTACGGATAATAATACTGTACAAGATTGGTGTGAGAGTTAAATGAGATTTGTGAGTATCTAAGTGTTTCAGCATTGTGAGGGGCTCCACAAACAGTCATGGTCATGATCGTTGTGGGTGGAAGCATCTGTTTGCCTAGATGATTTCACATATTGGTTAAGAATAGGAAAATAACTGCCTGGACTTAAACATTGGCTCTGGAACTTCCCAATTGTGTGACCTTAGGCATGACACCTTACCTTTCTGTGCCTCAGCTTTCCCTATGTAAAAGGAGATAAATGGATAAAGAAATGAATAAATGGTAAATATTATTCTTATTATTTACAAATATTTTGAATCCTAAAACAACCCTGCAAAGTAGGCAATATTGCCTCTGTTTCATAGAGGAAGAAACTAAGGATGCAGAATCATTTCCTTACAGATAAAAAATTGGATAAAGAATCTAGAGAAGACAACTTCTTCAGGTCCATAGATAGGAAATTGTGGGTTGGACCGCTGTCTTCATTTTCCAAAGCCCATGCGCTACCCCACCATACTGTGCTGCATCTAGCTCAGGGTCTGACACAAGGAATTCCAATCATAATTACCTTGATGTTAATTAAACTGCCATTATATGTAATAGGCAAGGTAACCATTAGCTGGCAAAGCCTGCAATAGGAATTACTTTACTTGAACCAATTAGCTTTCTTTGTCTTTTCATAGAAACAGGTGTCCTGAGAGAATTAGATAGAGGCTGGGCAAGTTCTAATGGTTGAAAAACAGTAGAGAAAATTTCCAGAGCTTGGGAAAATTGTACAGCCCATTGAGAGTTCCCTGGTCAGCTGTGGAGCAGCCCTGGGAGCAGATATCAAAATGAGAGGAGGAAGAAGCTGAAGGCGGACCACCAGATCACAGTTTGGACTTGATTTTACCTGCATGATAGGAAGAATGTGCTGCTTGATGACAGAAATGACATCTTTGAGGCCATTTTCTTCCCTTCCTCTTTCTCATCAGTGATCAATGCCATCATCTCACAGTTCCTTCTCTTCTGTCCATTCCATCGCTCCAGTTTCTCCTCTGTGCTCTTCTGCAGTTTCCTAGAGAAGAACCATATTACACCTATAGAATATCGTACTGAAAGATTTTTCTTCTCTTTTCTCTATTTTTCTGTCAAATATCTTGCAGTTCCCTCCTTATCCTCTTCTATGTTCTAAATACTGCTTTCTACTTTTTCAACCATTTCTCCAGTCATCTACCTTCTTATCTGTTCAAATTCTATTGCAATGCTCATAAATAAAATTATCTATTTTAAAAGCAAAAACAAACTAAACAAATGCTACCTTCTTTTTCTATTTATAATCTGTCTATTATCTCTAACTTATTTCATTTTCCCTATGTTAGCACTCAATTCAATGACTATGATCGCTCAACGTTATTCTATATTCTTTTGCATGCACACTTTCTCTCAGAGCCCCAATTCCTGAAGGCAGTTTTCCAAGATTACATCATGTTTTCAGGTACTCAACTATTCATTTTTCAAATGTTTATTGACTATCTACTATATGTTAGCTACTATGCTAACCACTGGGGATAATAGACTCAGACAGTTTTTATCCTCAAGGAACACAGTCTAGTTGGAGCGATAGAGACCTGGACCACTAACTAAAATCCACTGTTATCAATGCATGAAAGTTTGCAGAGAGTTCATTTTCTGTCGTAGTGGGTTATCTTCACAAAATGAAGCTACTGTAGCTATTTCAGAATCATCATCTTCCAGGATGGTACGATAGAAAAAAACATCAGTGTAGGTAGAAGTCATATGGGCTATAAATGCTGCTCTTGCAGTTATTTGCTTTGTTATCAAGATAAGGTCATTTGATCTTGCTGAGCCTCACATCTCATCTGTACAGGAATGAACTAATTCTGTATTCTTTCTATTCTTCCTGGGAGGTCTGGGGAAAACTTTAGTGAGAAATAGATAGAGACAGAGATACCCTGGATCTTAAAGGATGAGTTAAGTTTAATGTCTCCACAGTTAAAAAAATATTTTTAAAATTATTGTGTTTTCATTTCTTTCTTTCTCTAGCTTCTATTCGCTAGATATCTCTTATTATTTATCTACTCAGACCTCCCTATGCCCTTCTGGAAATACTTTCTTGTAGGAATTCATCTTTTTATTGCAGCCTCAAAGCAGAAGACACTGAGTCCCAAGAAGATTGTGGCTAACATACAAGTCGGTCTGTGTTAGAACTTGCTCAAGTGTTCCATTCTGCAAAACAGGCCTGACAGTTCCTGGCAGGCTCATTCTTAAGGCAAAGCTAATCTTATTTAGTTACTAGCTTCAACTGAACCCTCTGAGTATAAAAATTATTAACATTGTGTAAGGCATTTCTACTCTCATTATCCTATATTTGGTAATATTACAACAAGGAATACAAGGTGTTCTTTCTATAGAAATATATATCCCTAAAGACAGTCCTTATGAAGTTATGGGATGTCAAGTACATCTAGCTAACATTTTAATTTATGCTTCATCTATAAGTCTGAAGCAATATGGCCGAAGTTCCTGCTATATCATCTGGTATCCCAATTGGCTCCTCTGTGCAGGAGTAGGCCAGTTTTCCATTCTCATCACTTTTTCAGGGCATCATTACTGAAATAATTAGGGAGTAGCTGGTACGCTTCAACAATAAGAAATGACTCCTAAGAAACAGTTGTAAAAGTGGAGCAACGGGGTCACTGTCTATTATATTTTCTAATATGTTAATTTATTTTAATATCCTGAGTTTATTATAATTATTTCAGCTATAATACCCATCATTATCATATAGTGAAGGTGGAAGGAACACTACAGCAAGAGCAGATATCTGGATCACTTTTCTTGCTCAGTAGTTATTCTCAAGATAGTCAGAGCCAAGCCAGTTAACCTATCAGCCTTTGTTATCCAGTAAAATAGTATAACTGAAAGCTAATTTGGAAAATGCTCTACAATATATAATTTATGGTTCTGACTATTGTTATCAGTGAGTCATTAAATTTTAACAGTGAATACATACCTTTGGAAACTGACAACAACTTTAAAGGTACTTCTTGCCCAACTCTACCACAGGTATTATTTCTGTTGCTTAATTATATGGGCTCAGTACCTTCAAACTATTAAGATGTGATTTAGAAGTTTACATTGCTTCAGGTCACTCAATTGTAGGAGGATGAGAATACTCTGACCCTTGTCCTAATTTTAGATTTTAACAATGAGCTAGTAGTCTCTCAGTCACTTTCAAAATTAGACTTTGGAGCACATAGTGGCATCTAAGTTATGAGGATTTATAATCCAGGACTTTTTAGCTATTTCAGGATGGGTTTTTTCTTCCCCCCATTACACCATGATGGTGGCTGATGATGCTAAAGAAGATATAGTAGACTTTGGGTGTGGAGACAGTAGAATAATGGGAATTTTCTTTATCTGGAAAATAAGGCTACCACTAATCCCCTGCAGTGTCTGTTGGAAAAATCCCCCCCAGCTGATAACATGGAGCATCTGCACTGAAGTAAAGATCTGAGCCATTGCAGAGACTCATAGCAAAGAATATGTTAGGAGAAACCTGTCCCAGGAATATGCATTTGTTTGTACAGAGCTATATTCCTAGAAACCACTTATCTTCTTTGGGACCAATTCTAAAATTGGGTCTTTTTTATGTTTTATTTTTATTTTTTTATATTTTTTTCCCCAAAATTTGATCTTGATCTGAATCAACCTCTTCAAGATCAGGTCACCACCAATCCTTTTATTCGTAGACACTAAGCTCCATGAGAACAAGGGTCATGCCTAATTTTTTCTTAACACCTCTGTCTCTATGGCCTAAAATGGTATCAGGCAGTAGTAAGTAAAATTGTGTTGTTTGACTAAATTAGATGCCCCAGAGTAAAGGACTGTGCTATCTGTGACCTTGGATTGTCTGCAGAATACGAAAGCTACACCTCTTTTAAAAAGTCTTTTTTATTAAATTTATTGGTATGACATTGGTCAATAAAATTATGTGGGTTACAAGCGTACAATTCTGTAAAACATCATCTGTATATTATACTGTGTGTTTGCCACCATATATTTGACACCTTTTATTTTTTTCTACCTCCCCCTACTCCCCATACCCTCTGGTAAACCACTAAACTGTTGTCTGTGTCCATGACTTTTTGTTTGTTTGTCTTGTTCATTTATTGCTTTCAGTTTTGTATCCCCCATATGACTGAAATCATATGGTCCTCGACTTTTTCTTTCTGACTTATTTATAATGATATTCTCAGGATCTACCCATTTGTTACAAATGGCAGCATTTCATCTTTTCTTATGGCTGAGTAATATTTCATTCTGTACATGTACCACATCTTCTTTATCTAATCATCTATTGAAGGACACTTCAGTTGTTTCCATGTCTTGGCCACCGTGAATAATGCTGCAAAGAACATAGAGATTCATATATCTTTATGGATGAATGTCTTCAAATTTTGGGGTTAGATACCCAGAAGAGGGATTGCTGGGTCATATGATAATTCTATTCTTAATTTTTTGAGGAACCTCCATACTATTTTCCATAGTGGCTGTACCAATTTATATTCCTACCAGCAGAGTATGAGGGTTCTTTTTTCTCTTCAACCTCCCTAACATTTTTATTACTTGTCTTGTTGATGATAGCCATTCTAACAGGTGTGAGGTGCTATCTCGTTGTACATTGTTTTGCATTTCTTTAATAGCTAATGAAGACGAGCATCTTTTCATATGTCTATTGGCTGTTTATATGTCTTCTTGGGAGAAGTGTCTGTTCAGGTTCTCTCTCCATTTTTTAATTGGATTGTTTGTTTTTTTGTTGTTGAGTTGTATGAGTTCTTTATATATTTTGGATATTAGTTCCTTATCAGAGGCATTGTTTGCAGATATCTTCTCCTATTCAGTTGTTTGCCTCTTTTTTTTGTTGATGTTTCTTTTCCTGTGCAGAAGTAAAGCTACACCTCTTAAGGCTTTCGAAAATGGAATCTGGCTTTCTGATTTACTTCGTATTTTTGCATTCACATTTGTTTGTAATTCTGAGATGCTTACTCTTCCTGCCCTACAGAAACTTATGAACTAAAAAATGATAGTGTGAACACATGAGAAAATGGGCAACCAAGCAGACATTTGCATGCTCTTGAGGGGCAGTATAGAGAGGTGATGCTTGAGCTATCTTAGTGTTTCTCCTCCAGAATTTTAATTGCATGAAAGTCTTCAAAAATGTAATAATAGCTACTTTAATTTCTACTAACTTAGTTTAAGAGCATAAGGAAAAAAATACTTTTCTAGATAGTCTCCCATTACTGTTTTGCACTGGATGAATCTAGGGCTTCGTTTCCAGCTATTTGAAGATTCAAATTTCTAAATGTACAGATTTACAAATAAAACCACACACAGCCATGTTCATTTAACAAATATTTACTGAGCAACCACTGTATGACAGACACTATGATCAATCTAGGGATAAAATAATGAGCAAGTTACTGAAAGGCTCTCTGCCTTTATGGGGCAAACAGAGAAACAAATAAGTTAGTAGATATTGCTACTTAGCAAAAGTACTAATAAGATTAGTACTTTTATTCATTTATTCCTGTTATTTATTAGTTTAATAAATAACAAGTATTTATTTGGTATCTACTATTTGCCTAACCCTCTGTCAAGTACCATAAAAAGTATAAAAGATGCATACTAATATATATGCAAGACATATGAGCTCATCGGGTGCTCAAATCTTAAGACCTGAATTAATAAGAAAACAGCATTTGATTATACAGGATAAAGTGCCAAAATCAGGCCTAGATGATAATAAGCAATGAAGAAGAAGTGATATTAATATTGTCTGGGACTGATTCTAAATAAATATGTTACAGAATATATAATAAATTATAGTCATTTCTATTTGCAATTTAATAAGTAAGATTAACAAATAATTTCTGGGCACTTACCTTGCTTACTGCCTCCCCCCTCAACTAACAAACTAACTCCCTCTCTCTTTCTTTCTCTCTCTCTCTTTTCTCTCTCTCTCTCATATCTAATCTGTAACCAAGTTGCCCTTGTTTGACTTTTATCATCTCTAACCTAAACTATGTAAAA
>NW_011888797.1:472440-475958 GCF_000151845.1 Pteropus vampyrus | reverse complement strand
TATTAATTTGGTTGGTATAGCTGGTTGAGCCCAAGTCCTTGTCCTCTCTTATTATTATATAAATGTATCTCTTTATACTGAATACTCAAAGAAAATACTTCCCTTCAAACAAGAATTATTCTTCAGACAATATGTGTATATGAGTAGATTTTCTTTCTTCTAGAACCCCAAGAACAGATGCTATGTTAGAAGAGAACATCTGGCCCAAATTTATCATTGTTTAGTTGAGAAGATTAAGTCCTAAGGAAGTTAAATGACTTTTCCAAGTTTACACAATTAATTGGTGATAAGCCAGGACACCTAATTCAGTGCTTATTTCCAATGAAGGTTGTTTCTGTAAGATAATGCGTAACTCCATTGCTATCACTGCTCTGAAATATACCTCTGCTTTGTCATAATGCAGCATGATTTTGAAACCGTATGTTCTCATTGTGTTCATCATAATTGGTCTTGGTGGTCATTATAATGATTATTATGCCATGAATAATGATTTAAATTAGTTTGTCCTCCTTGTACACATAACTGAAGGATATACCAGTATTATTTTCACAGTATGTTCTCTTTTCCCCTGACGGGTAGGAAATATTTTTGAGCCATATGGGATCCTAATTCTCTGAATGCTTTTAGATTATCAGATGTCTCAACTGACAGTCCTGGATGAAAATCAAATCATGAGAATTTGCAAAACTGAAAAAAATTAAGAACATTTTGGTGTTATCATGTACCGGAAATTCCATCTTTATCTTTCCTTCAATTAGAAAAGAAAATCAGACATCCTAAATATTAGAATTTTCAGCTCAAACTTTTCAATCCATTTCCTACAAACTTACTTGATGATCTTTAGAGCGGTGTTTTTTAAATCTGTGCTTCACATTTTTACTTAGGCATTCATTCTTTCACAATTTTTATTTTATTCACAATTTAGCAAACAGGTGATAGGGGAGATGCAAAGATGCTTAAGACATGATCATTTCTCTCAAAAAGTTTGTGATCTAATGAAGTATACAGGACATATAATACCAAGTAGAAAAAAATAAGATAACTCTGTGGCCTATTTAGTATCTGCTCTAACCTAGACAAGAGATGTTCGTCTTGAACAATGCTCAATTTAATATGAAGGACTTTATGATGGTTTTGCTGCCCATTGCATATTTTAGAAGTAAAACCCAAGACTTTCTCTCTTTAATTAGAAAAACTAGGCAAGGAGATGTTGATATTCACTATGAGAAAGAGTGTTTCCCTTTTCTTTCCCCTATCTCATTCTGGTTGAGTAGTGTTATTTAGTGAATAAAATGAGGAAAGAGTATCCTTCATGGTGTGGATGTTATACAGAGGAAAAGAGTATTTGTGTGCCTTGCATAAAGTTTCCTTTTGTATTCAACCCAAGGCCAAGTGGTGGAGCCAGACAATTCTACAACAGCCCAATGGACTCTTAGTTGTGGTTTTGCTCAGCTTGGTTGGGTTAGTCTCTTGCCTATCTAACCTATGGTGACCATCTCCTCCCACTTAATTCCAGTGTTGTTGTATGTCGTAGTCCATTTGGGGTGTTATAACAAAATACTATAGGCAGGGTGGCTTATAAACAACAGAAATTTATTTTGCATAGTTCCAGAAGCTGGAAGTCTAAGATCAAGGCATCGGCAATTAGGCAACTGATGATGGCCCACTTCCTAGTTCATAGATGGCCATCCTTCTCCATGTCCTCACATGGTGGAAAGAGGAAAGGAGCTCTGTGGAACCTCTTTTATAAGTCACAAATCCCATTCAAGAGGGCTCCAACCTCAAGACCTAAGCACCTCCCAAAAGCTCCACCTTCAAATACTATCATATTGGAGATTAGGTTCCAACATGTGAGTTTTGGGGGAACACAAACAGCCAGTCTATAGCGTAGTGCCAATGAGTTTTTCCACCACTAAATTTTAAAAGGGAGGCAGGCCAAATTAAGTTTTTCTTGGGGGAATTTTTTTTTTTTCTGTTGAAGACAGTTCAAGAAAAAAAATGTCTTCAAAACCAAAACTAAAACCAAAAGTAAGTGTGGAAAAAAATCAGGAATGTTCTGGTCAATTGTTTCAACAGAGTAATCATCATTCACTGCCCACCAAAGGCACTCTGAGTTACAAAGGTCCTGGCCACACACCTGGATATCTCAAGAGTTCAGGGAAGAGCCACACACTGAGGCCAACCTAACATAACCCCCACAGTTCTCATTGTTTCGACTCTAAGATTATAATGTGTTCAAGTTTCAAGGGTAAAATTCTTTCCTACAAAAAGTCAAATTTATGTAAAAATGGTCTTCCTTTAGAATCATAATGACTCTGTTTAATCTCTGGATTCCTGTCTTCTTCAATTAGAAGCTGAAAGCCACTTCCAGACTTAAAATTTGTCAACCTCATGAACACTTCCGTAATGTCACATCCAGTGAATTGAACAAAAACCAAAATTCATATGAAATAACTTTCTCCAAGTAATCATTTTGTGAGATTTCTCAATTTTAAGTCAAAATGAGAAGAGGCCATTCTATAGATTGATTACACCCACCCCCCTCAGTCCCAATTTGGTTCTTACAACTTTCATCTTTTCTACTATCCATTCTGTCTTCTTTGTGGTTATCACACCCAGATCTGTCTTTGGTAAATTGAAAATACCCTGCTGCCTCCATTACGTGCCATGGTCCACATCTTTATCATTATTGTCACTGACAAATCAGCACTGGTTAGAGCAACTTGGATGCAAAAGCTGGAGACAGCTTTAAATAACCTTTTTATTCAGGTACTAACTCTCTCATAGCCCACGCTTGCCTGCTTACAGATAGCCAATGCGGGTATTTGTTTTTGGTGTTCAACTGACTGTGACCTCATCACTGTCACTTTGTATGAACAATTGACCCCACTCAGCCTGGGGGAAGTCCATGGCCGCTTACTTTCTTATGGACACTGGAGGGTACCAGGTGAATTTTTTCCTTTTAATCAGAAAAGCAACAGCTTTTCTGGAAGTTCCCTGGTAGGCAAATTCGGTCACACAACCAACCATAGCTAGAAGGGAGGCTGAGAACATTTAGTTTGTCCAACCTACATAGTAGAAGGTTGCAAGGGAAAAGGAGGTCAGTCTACCAATAATGTCTGCTACAACCTAGAGGTCAGTCTACCAATAGTCTGCTACAACCTAGAAATAGAATTGATGAGTCTGTGGAATATGTATGTTTACATTTTAATCGATATTACTGTACTTAATCTCTATCTAAATTGTATCAGTTTAGACCCTGTATCGAAGATCATTCTGACTTTTATCATTGGCATCTGGCCTCTTTTTTTGTTTGTTTGTTTTATTTTGGTAATAACAGGGTTTATTGAATTTCTTTTTTTATTTATTTAAATTAGTTTCAAGTATACAGTACATTGGTTAGAAATCTATATAGTTCATAAAATGATCCCCTCCAATTGCTCCCTCCCTCCCCTGGCCCTCCACCTAGCCATCACATTAATGCTAATTGCATTCCCTATGCCATGTTCCCCTTCCTT
>NW_011888797.1:469944-472390 GCF_000151845.1 Pteropus vampyrus | reverse complement strand
CTCTAGTTATAAAATAAATAAGGCACGGGAATGCGATGTACAGCATCGTGACTACAGTTTATAATACTATATTACCTATTTGAAAGTTGCTAAGAGAGTAGGTCTTAAAAGTTCTCATCACAAGAAAAAAAAATTTTGAAACTATGTATGATGAATGATATTAATTAGACTTATGGTGGTGATCATTTTTCAATCAATACAAATATCGAATCATGTCAAATACCTAAAACTAATGTTATATGTAAATTATACCTCAAGATAAAAAGCCCCCTCATAGATCTGCCTACTTCAAATATCATCCTCTTCAAATTCTCCCTCCATTCTGCTGTCAGTTATCTTTTTACAACATATATTTAATAATGTTCTCTAAAAACCTTTGGGGGCTCCCAGATTTCCTATATAGTAAAGTTCAATTTCATCAGCATGTCATTCAAGCTCTCTCATTCTCTGGTTCCAGTCTCATCCTCTTACCATTTCACCCTGCCTTCCAGCCATGGTGTTTCACAGATTTGTGCTTTTTCACACTGTGCCTTCTTTCTGTAAAAATCCTATTCACACTAAAAGCCCACTCCTGATATTTATTAGTGTTTGTGTACTGATGTTACATATAAGAATGCCCTACTGAGTTTTGCACCCTTAGAAAATAGAGACTGTGTTTTGTTTTGTTTTGTTTTGTTTTTTGTATACCCCTAGTTTCTAGCAAGTAAGTGTCTAATATATATTGAATTAAATTGATATACTTTAGCAAATATGAATATCTACATATGCCTATGTATACATCTTTATATATCTCTCTTATGCATCTATCCTCCAAGAACATACAAGCCATTAAATATAGTGGGTAACTATTATTTACAATGCATTGTCACCGCTAGAACAGATGCAAAACAATTTACCTTCTCTTAAGGGATTTAATAGTTTAGTAGACGAATGGTATAGGAGCGAGTCAAAGAGATAAAGAAGATGAAAAGAAGAAACAATATTTTTAAAAAGGCATCAGAGCAATTGGTTGGTTGATTGAATCCCTTTCTTGTTCTAATAGTATTTATATTACCTTATAAAATAATATATAAAACATCAAATAACTTAAAAATGTATATGTAAGATGAAAGCAAAACAGAAATAAGGGACATCTCTTGAGTCCGACCTTGAAAGATCAATAGAATTTTGAATATTGCAAGAAAAAAAACTGAGATGAAGATGAGGATATAAGAAATTGAGATAGAAAGGAGAGATGTTGAAGGAGTTTATGATGGAGAACTTCCAACCACTCAAAACAGGAGAGGATCTCGTAAGATTGAGGGCTGTAAAGGTAAGACTAGAGGCTTAGAGAATTGTTATCAGGGAATTTTTATAGGAATCCTTCCTGCCCCCCACTTCCCCCCAAAAAATTGCCATATAAATGCAGTCTATCAGTAGTTAAATAATGTGAATCTATAGAGAACTCACTCGGCACAGTTGCCTGATATTTTCCAACAGTTTGGCAGCTCAGTTTCAGGAATGGAGACATCCTGAGGAATTGACATGTGCTGGTGATGGCAGAAGCAGCAGAGGTGAAGGACTCCAGGAGTGCAAGCGTCTACCTCAGCCATCCTCACATCTTTTCTTAAGGTGCGAAGGATGTGCTGTCTTCCTCAGGCCTGCCCCTCCTACCTCCACCAGTTTTCCTTTTTTTCTTCCTCGTCTCAAACTTTCCATCTCTAGTATTTTTCGTTCTTCTGCCTGTAGTTTCTCTGCTTAAGTGTCTCCTATTAAGAGAAAAAGAAAGAAGAAAATAAAGCAACTCATCCTTGATCCAGCTCCTTCTCCAGTTGTGCTCTAAATTGTCTCCTCCCTTACTCATTCAAACTTCTCAAAAAAGTAGTCTGTATTCACTGTCTCCTTTTACTTTACAATTTGCTTAAATCTGGCTTTTGTTCTCACAGTTCTATTGAAAAGGCTCCTCCTGTGATCCCTCATGAGCTACTCTATATTACCAAATAAATCAAAGGAACTTTTCCACTTCTTTTAGGCTCTCTCTGCCGTACCTAACAGCTGGTTCCTGTCCTCGTTTGTGAAACTCTTTACCCTCTTGGCTTCTGTGACCGCATCCTCACCTCTTTTCCTCCTTACCCTCGTCTTTTTTTTCTCTCTTCCATGGTGTCCCCTATGGGTCCCTTCGTCTATCTCATAGTTACAAGTATCACCTACATCCTGATCATACAAAATCTACAACACCAGCCCAAACTTCCCCCTAGACTTCAGCCTCCTCTGCCTTCTGACATCTGCACCTGGCGTTTCCATAAGCCCCTACTCACATCCAAAACAGAACACACCTGTTCTTCCTGACTTCACCTTGAAATCTCTACCTCCGCCCTAAGTCTCTTTCTCATCTGACCCCTTAACCCTCAGTCACCCAAACAAAAGACCTGACAGTCACCCTTGCTCCTCCCTTCCACTCGCTCCT
>NW_011888797.1:455492-463344 GCF_000151845.1 Pteropus vampyrus | reverse complement strand
CCCTCCAAGGTTTTCTTCCCCCTCAGTCACCAAATCCGAGTCTCACTAGCCTTCTATCTGTTCCTAGAATATGCCTGACTCTTTTCTCACCTTAGTGCCTTTGCACCTGCTATTCCTTCTGCCCTGAATGCCCTTCTAATGGCCCTTTTTATGCTTGGGTTGCTCCTTCTAATTCCTCACATCTCAACTTACATGTCACTTTCTCAGAGAGGTTTGCCTGATTAGTTTACAACATAGGTCTCCCTTGTAATTTTTTTTTTTTTTTTGTCATAGCACTGTATTAATTTCCGTTAGAGACACTGGGAAATGTTCAGCATATTAGATGGAAGAACAGAATCAGATACCGAAATTATGTACAGCCCACCCTAAAAAAAAATTTCTTTTAGAAACTTCACAGCTTGTGATTAGAAAAGGACACGGGACAGCTGCTAACTGTTTTCCTTTCATCTCCACTTTTGGCATGTTCTTCTAATAGCACTCCTGTCACACTCAGTCTGCAGCACAGTGGGAGCTAAAAGAATAGGACTGAGGTGTCCCCCAACCGTCCCCACCCCCTGCTCAGACTCAGCTGCTGGGAAAGACCATTTATAGCTTTTCATATCCGCCCTACCCTTTGGGGAATGGTGTAACCCAGCTGACTTCACGCTTCAAAGGAAAGGGAAGTTACAGCTTAGTGGTTAGTTAGGGAATATTTAGCCTAGAAAATCCCACCAGGTTCCTGCCAACCCTGATTCCATGATTCAGTGAACAGAAAGCACTGAAGCAGAGGAGGGAGGAATAGGTCAGACAGCTTTCCAAATTCTCTTCCAAAGAGAGGGAGTCACTGTCGCTTAAACTCTGTGAAATCAAACGTAAAGAGTGCTGGAACACTTGCTTTCAAATGTGAATTTCATATGGCTCTAAAGTAAAATGCAAATGGTTTAGGTCTAGCCACATTTTTTTAGTGAACCTTTTCTCTCCTACACTAAATGCACTGGAAACAGTATTGGATAATAGTTATGAGAATGACTCCCTGTTCAGCCATGGGAGCAAGTTATTTAAGTACCTACCTCATAGAGTTGTTGTGAGAATTAAATAAGCTAATATATCTAAGGCATTTAGAACAGTGCCTGGTACAGAATAAGAAAGAACTCAATAATTGTGCAATATACTTTATGCTAATTTACACCAACTGCTATTATTGTGAAAAATGAAAGAAGACAATAATTGGTGTTCATAGCCTTATTATTTCATACGTATGTACCTGGAGAAAAGTAAGGGCACACAAATATTTGTTCACATCAGCTTTTCTTCTTGTAAGACTTATGGATTAGCATCCTGAAAAATAAATAGGCTTCCTCTCTTGAAACTATGAAATTTTTGACCAAGGCAGCACAAATTACTGTATAAATGATTTTGCAGTCTTTTATAAATATACATAATTCAAAATCTACATGAACATGTCTCAAATGAATCATAATTATAATTTATGGTATCACCAAACCTTGCTCAATATTTTAACAAGTAAATACCTGATTACCTAAATGCCCCCTCTCTCTCTCTGTAGCTTAAGAACAGATGTTTCGAAAGGAAAATAGACTTGAAAAATGATAAGAAAAAAATGATAGCATAAAATTTACTGTAATTTTCTTAGCTAATCTTAAAAAAATAAGTCTAAGATATAATTTATAAAAACATATAACTTACATATCTAAGATGTACTCTAACTTATTGCTCTCCAACTTATTGCTTAAGTAACATTTATTTGAATCGATAATTCATGTGGTCTGAAGAATCTAGAAAACTTTCTTCATAAGTTAAAATCGTGAAAATTCAGTTAATTTATAAACAAGAAATTCCATTGCAGTAGACAGAACATGTTCAAGTGGAGGGCTAAGGTAGAGAGGTAAAAATATGTTACAAAATT
Organism: Pteropus vampyrus; assembly: GCF_000151845.1. NCBI lineage: Eukaryota > Metazoa > Chordata > Mammalia > Chiroptera > Pteropodidae > Pteropus > Pteropus vampyrus. Next base: position 461,438 of record NW_011888797.1, on the reverse strand, counting down.
TTCTTCCACTGCCATTTCATTAGTATGACAGAGGGAATTAAAATTGGAAGCAGCACATTATCCATTATCTGATCACTTATGGTAACCCATGTTTCTGTCTGATAGACTAAATAAAGCTTTTTTGCAACACTGATAAGGGAGTTATAAATCTAGTATTTATCACAATAATAATTATCATAATCATACAGAAAAGACATGCATTGGGTACACTTGTAAATCGATATCAAATTGACTCAAAGCCTTTATAGAAAGTAAGAGGTAGCACTATTATTCCAAGAAAATTATATATGCAGGTTTTCCCTGCTATTCTAAAGTAGAGTGTACCTATGAAAGCTTTTGTAAGTAAGCCGAAGTGGCACAAAGCAAAGAAGCAATTATCATTAATTTATATGAGAAAAACTTCAGCATTCCCTTACCCAAAATTCAGTGTATGCGTAATTTTATTTTGTTCACCGTGATCAAAATCCTTAATTACATCCAGTTTTACACTAAGTGTAACACCTTTATGAGCTCTCTTAGGCTCTTCTGATACTTTAGGACATGTGTTGCTAATGGATGCACAAAATAATCGAGATAAAGTGCAGATGCTCACAGGCACTGTCCAAAGCTATGGCGGCTTGATGCTGAGATGCTGAGTGTGGTTCTCAAGGAAGGAGCCTGGTGGGGCCACTCTCGCTGCTCAGGGTGTGGCTGCCTCTGTGATCTCTCCCTGCAAATCAAATAAATGCTGACCACTGTTTTCACTTTTTGCCTTTTTTTCGTTAAAGTGAAAATCTTCTCTAGATTTCTTTCAGTTAGTGGAAACAGGTATGAATGAAGGTCTTTTACAAAAGTAAGATTGTGTAATGCAAACTCAAAAAACAGGATATCTGTAGTTTTATGCTGCCAAGTCAATTTTTCTGTAAAAAATTATATTAAAAATAAACTAAAATATGTGTTTTTTCTTATATGAGTCTGCAAGATCTTGGTGTCATTCTATTAACATTCAACTCAAGCTTATATTAAGAAGAAAACAGTTTTCTATGGTCCTTAAATATGTTTCCCTAGCATTTTATATAATATACAATGTGAAGGAAAGGTTTCTAAATGAATATGATATGTATGGTATTACATAAGATTGGGGAAATAAGAGAACTCTTCAAGCTGGAGTTCTAAGAGACAGAAGCAATCAGTACAGATATTTTTGAAAGATGACTTCAATAAATTTATTTCTAATGGATCATTAAGTGCAAAACACTGCTTTTTATTCTATTTGGTCATCTCATTAGTTTATCACAGCTGAAAAAACTTCAATGCATAAGTTATTCTCCCAGTGGCCAGAGAAACTTCAGCTTTCATATCTCAGAACATAAATATTACAATATTTTTCTTTACTCCATAATTTAAGAAAGCAATAAAGACCTAGATTAGACAATTCTTGTCAGCAGAGAAACATCTGTTCTAAAAAACATTGGCTGGGGCCTTTGGTTCTTAAGTAAGTCATTAACTAAACAAATTTATCTACTGATTATGATTCCCTAAACTCCCTGTGCAACGTGCCTGGTAGTGTGCTAAGAAAATAATAAGTAATTTCTCAATTGGACTTGTCATTTTGATAGCATAGATTTCTAGCCCCATAATAAAGAAACACTATTGGGAGTAGAATCGGTTACCAATTTGTTTTAATAACTAAAAAGATTAGAAGAGAATTTTCTAAGGATCTTAAATTTAATGTTTATGAACTTTGACTAAGAGGCACATCAATTATATCCTGAGAATGATTCACGAGTATTTTTGACTCCTTTTTACATCACCACTTTTGCCTCATCATTGTGATTCAACCACAAGTTTCAGCGTCTTCTACTGTAGAGAGAAGCACAGTCTAACAGAACTTGCTATGATTATGGAAATGTTCTTTTTTTACATTGTCCAATACAGTAGCCACCAGCCACATATGGACAATGAATCCTCAAGATCAGGATTGAAAAGAATCAACTAGGTATGGCAATTCAGGGGTCATTCTTAATATTTGGCAGAGAAATTCTATGGAGTCAATGGGGGTAGAAGCTTATTGTGGTGGGTTGAGGAATAAATGGGAGGTGAGGAAGTAGAAATGACATGTGTAGTGGGGTGATGAGGAGGTAGTGCAGCAGGGGATTAAACAAAAGATGGACAGAATGGAGCTCTACTCCAAACACCATTGATCTGAAAGTCATGTGAAAAATGGATGGAGGAGGGAGAAAGCTGGAGCTTATGTTCACCTTTTATTGAGGAAAAAAAAAGGTGTTAAACTGAGATTTTCTAACATGTAGTAAGGCAGGTGATAATGTGAGAATAAATTCCAGCTCCTTAGGAAAAATGGAAATGTTTATTGTCCCTGATGGTGCAACCGTTAACCAAGTCACATGAAATGGTTTAGTTGTAAGACGTGAAACATTTGATTTTTCTCTGAAAAGCTGTAAGAATCCATACACTACAAAAATGAGGTGTTCTATTATTTATTTTAATAGGACATTGTATAAGTTCCTAGTACTGAGATGAATTTGTCCAAAAGAAAAAAAAAAAAAAAGCTGTGCATTCTTGCCCTTCACTATAAGCACTTCTTAAAGCTAACTTTAGGCTACACGTTTTAAAACAATAAAGTATAATTTCAAATTATACAATCTATATTTATATATAATGATGCTAACCAAAAGTTGGACATGACTGAAATCATAGCATTTTAGAACTAGAGGGATGTTCGTTAAACTGTTTCATTTTACGGGTGAGGACCAGATGCCTAGAAATAATATATGACTTAGCCAGGTTTACCCAGATAAGACTCAGAACCATGTCTTTAGATCCAAAGGCTGGTGCTGTTTTGAAAAAATCCTGGCTAGATGATGCACCATGATATTTTTGGTGTTCCTATATATTACAATAAGAGAAAACAAAATTTCTAACAGCATGCCTCACTGGGGACAGTGAATCCTTTTCTTTACATTTCTACAATTAGTACCACTCCCCCTTGGGCACATTCTTGCCATTTGCATTGTACCTCCCATAATTTTCACTCATTTTTCAAAAGTGCTTGGTAATTATCATGTATGCTAGGAAATCCGACCCAAGGAAAAGATGTCTGACTTCCTTACAAAACTTCAGAAAGTTTTCTTTCTTACTGAAGACAGAGAAGATGGTATATTGGTAGCTTAGAAGAAGAAAGTGCCCTTTACAATTTCAATTCTTCAAATCTTAAATTTCAATTCTTCAAATTCTTAAATTTCAGTATTTAAACACTATAATCAAGTTTTCAGGATTACCTATACATGCGAGCTCATTCAGACTATAGGATCCTGGTGTGTTTTGTGTTTGTACAAAGAAATCAGGTTCTATTTTTATGTATGAGCTAAAGTCGTAGGCTGTTAATTTAGTCCGTGGAAAACATGGTAATGGTCTAAAACATAGAGGGTCAAAGGTTTCTTGTTTTTATTTTTGTTTTAAGCGCTGGGTAACTCCTTCTGGAAAACCCTCAAAGAGTAATAGTCAAATGTGAATTGTATCATACATCGCGCTCGTGACACACTAGTTTATTTCTGAAAGTAATAATGCTTTTTCAAAATGAAGTCATTTATATTCTTAGCCATGCTCTATTGTGTGCACTGAGTAATTTCTTGAAAGCAATGTTTCCTATGGCATATTGCCAAGACTGGCTTTATTTGTTTTTCATTAGGCTTTTCATTATCATGCTGCTATATACCTGGATTGTTCTGCCTCCTCCAAGAATGCCAGGGTAGCTTAAGCATAGGAATGAGACTATGAGCAGGTGGAATGTTTTTGTCTAGTGAATGCCCATCTTAAATCTCTAGCTGTGATACCATTCCGATGGCTTTAAGCTTTCTAAGAACAGTCATTTATTCATTTATATAATATAGTCTGATATTAAATTATTTACATCTATCTATTCTGTCCCTTTCCAGGAAAAGACAGTAGTCTCACTTTGCACCACATTAGATTGGCCCCTTCTCCTTGATTATCTCAAGAAAAGGCATCATGAAACGCCCCTCTTGCTCAAGCCTGGAACCAACATATATTCTGCATTTCTTCACCATTCCACGCATTCAATTGCCAAATCAAACTTCCTGAGTATTCAAATCCTCTCACTTCTTTCTGTCTCCCATGATCACTCTTTGGTCTAATCTCACACCGTCTCTAGAACAATTGCAGTGGTCTCCTGATGGTCTTCATGCCCTTTCCAATTCATTCTCTTCTGCCTTAAATGTTTCTCAGTACCATAGATTGCTCTCCATACATAGGTATTCTCGAATGTCTACTCGTATTTTTGTTACACATTAAGAGGACAGATGTTACACATTAAGAGGACAAATGTTACACATTTGTGGACAGTTTGATTTGTCCACAAATGTGTGACATTACAAACCCCAAAAGATAAAAATTTATGGACAAAATAAGCATTGTATAAATTTCTGTATATTACTCAGAGGTCTAAAAAAAATTCATTGAAATCGGAGAATTTCAGGACTAGACCGATCCTTGGAGATAGTGTGGCTCAACTTCATTATTTACTAGAAACTGAGGCCCAGCCACAGAAACCAAATTGATCTTTCTAAGTTTGGAATCTCATCATATAATTCCTTTTCTTAAAATCTGCCCGTGGTTTTCCATTGTGGGCAGGGCGAAATCTAAATTCCTCAGCGTGGCATACAATGTCTATAATCTGGACTCTGCTTACCTTTTTCCCCTCTCTCCAACTTATCCCAGAACTCGATGCTTCTGAATACACTATGTTCTTTCTTACCCGTAGGACATTACACATAATTTCTCCTTCGTCCTGCCTCTTTTGAATACTAAATCTTAACTATCTTTCAGATATCCAATTAGCATCATCTCCTCTGAAAACATATCCTCGATCCCCTCTAGGCTCTCAAGCATGTGTCAACATCATTTTAACTGCCTTTGAACAATCCGTTTTTATCACTGGACTAGAATGAATAAAGACCATTGTAAACAGGGACCTACATCTTATTTATTGTTCTATTTCCACATCTTGACCAGGTGTCTGGTATTCATCATTTTAAGATTAATTCTCATTTTTAACCTGCCTAATATGCTCAATTTTTTCCATCTTTATTTTCAGGGGAAGGGGTGGGGGACTGATTCATTCACATCAACAAATGGCTCACTGATAGTTCTAAATGGCAAGTCTCCCTGGGAGCATTTACATTTTTAGAGGAACAGAGTTTTAAGTCACCAGAATGAATCTCCGATGCAGGTATATCAACCAGAGATGGTAAGCCATGATAGTATTTGTGAAGGGAAGGAATATTTCCCAGAACTTTCAACTCAGTCACATAGGAGACTCCTCACAGAAGAATGACGCTGCTTTTGTTTATAAAACGCAGATCGCTTGTTGGTTGCTTGTCTCCGTATTAAACAAATCATTATTACCCATAGTAAAATTGCCTGATTTAACTTATAACATTTCTGGTTTTATTTCAGGGAAGCAATGTTATGGAAGATCAGGATTTATTGGAAATTGGAATTCTTAATTCTGGGCACAGACAAAGAATTCTACAGGCAATCCAACTCCTTCCAAAGGTAAACAATACTTTATTACCCTCACCCTGAGTACAGCCCCAGTGGTTTAAGTACAGCTGTGTGAGGGGTGTTAGTATTTAAGACAACATTTCTTTATGATGCAGCTCCCAAAAGCAGGTCTTTTTAGGTTCAGCTAAACAGTCCAGACTCACAAGACTGCTATGGACCATACTTGGCTTTAGATTTACCTAAAAGGATGCAATCCAAGAAACAGCACTCTGAGTTTCTCTTCAGAGGGAGTCCTTATATCAGTACAGACATCACTCCGGGCCCCTCAGGTGATGGCTCAAGTGCAAAAAGATAAATCAGTATTGGGTAGGCACAGAAATATTCCCGAATTAGAAACCTCATGCCCCATAAGAGGCAATATAT
>NW_011888797.1:445058-455442 GCF_000151845.1 Pteropus vampyrus | reverse complement strand
AATGTTATGGAAGATCAGGATTTATTGGAAATTGGAATTCTTAATTCTGGGCACAGACAAAGAATTCTACAGGCAATCCAACTCCTTCCAAAGGTAAACAATACTTTATTACCCTCACCCTGAGTACAGCCCCAGTGGTTTAAGTACAGCTGTGTGAGGGGTGTTAGTATTTAAGACAACATTTCTTTATGATGCAGCTCCCAAAAGCAGGTCTTTTTAGGTTCAACTAAACAGTCCAGACTCACAAGACTGCTATGGACCATACTTGGCTTTAGATTTACCTAAAAGGATGCAATCCAAGAAACAGCACTCTGAGTTTCTCTTCAGAGGGAGTCCTTATATCAGTACAGACATCACTCCGGGCCCCTCAGGTGATGGCTCAAGTGCAAAAAGATAAATCAGTATTGGGTAGGCACAGAAATATTCCCGAATTAGAAACCTCATGCCCCATAAGAGGCAATATATGTTGTAACAACTCCAAAGGCTTAGCCTCCAGGGACAAAGGACCTGCCTAATTATGAATCATCATGTGGGAAAGTCCAAAGTATTGCATCCCCACCAGGTATTTATAGTTCATGTATAAATCCTCGCAGTCCAGATGCAATTTGCCAACCAGGCATCATTTTAACTGCAAGGAGTATGTTACCTAGCAACAAAGTTGACCTTCTGTTTCCAGATAAGGTTTCATAGGAGCCTGAAGCAAGAGGTAGGATCTAAGCACCGGTCTTCAAGATGCGTAGGATTTTAATTGGTAAGGAAAGGGAAAGGCATTTCAGGGCCAACAGGAATCATATAAGTATAGGTATAGTCCAGGCAACAAATTGCCAGAAGTATTAGAAAAAGAGTGATACAGTGTGATTTAAAATCCAATGGGATTTGCACAACAATGTGAATGTACTTAATGCCACCAAACTGTACACTTAAAAATGGTTAAGGTGGTAAATTTTATGTTTTATTTCAATACAATTTGAAAACTAATTTTTTTAAGAAGAAGAAAAACATCCAATTGTGATTAAAACAGTTGGAGAGTCAAGTCAGAGGCAAAGCAGAAAGAGTAGGTTAGATCAGATGATGTCAGGCTAAGGAATTTGAAATTTATTCTGTAAGCACTGGGGAACAGACATGACTAGAATTCTTTAGGTCAATTAATTCCGGAGGCAGTGGACAGTAAGAATGAGAAGGAAGGAAAGTTGATCTTGGATCATCCAGATGGGAGAAGAATCAGAGGGGCAAGATTTGAGGCAGGGTAACAGATGAACAGTATTAGATGCATCTAGGTATATGAGTTTATCCTGTTTTATATTTTCTTCTGCTATAATTTTTCATGCTTAGAATGGGAAAGATAAATATTAACCACTGTTTCTAAGGCAGTGATCTGGTAAAATTTGCCAACTGACAGTAAGCTGAGTTTATACTGATAGAAATAACACTTTTGCAAATTCAAGGAGAGTCAGGCATACAAAGGAGTTTAATTTTCTACAGTAAAAGGAAAAGCATCTGCAGAACTAATTCTAAAAGTAATCCTGATAAGTGTATTGTTTACCTCACTACTTTTGTTTCTTTACTTAAAATATTATTTCCTCAGCAAGTTTTCTCCTCATTGTCAGCACGGGCCTCTGCACCGCTATATCCCCAATACCTAGCCTGGTGCCGGACCATGGTTGGCCCACAATGAATAAATGAATGACTCCTCCCTTGTCACAATGCTGCCCATCATTTGACATTCAGCTCAAATACTTCCATACCACTTCCTTTGTGAAACTTCCACTGAAATGGAGCCACTTCTCAACACCCTGGTAATTATTACTCTCATCCAAACCAACAACTTTGGACTGGACTATGATAGATTCTAATCTGTCATCTCTAAGTTATCCACTTGAGTCGATTTTCCCTTGGTCCTCCCTGGCCTGGGCGATTCCTAGATGCCTAATCTCTGTCCTAGTTACCTCTCTTATCACTTTACAGTTGAATTTCCACATAGCATCAAGAACAATCCTTCTAAAATGCAAATCAGATCATGCCACATGCTACGCCCTGCTTGAAATCTCCAGTGGATTCTCTTCTCACTTAGAATAAAATCTTTATCATGGTTTACAAAAGTCAATAGGACCTGGCCCCTTCCCACCTCTGTGACCTCTTCTCTTACTCTCCCTTCTCTGCACTCTAGTCACATGCTTTCTTTCTATCCCAGACCATGGCAGGCTCATTTTTGCCTCAAGGTCTTCCCATATTGGTCTCTCTGCCTGTAAAACCTTTTCCTCAGAACTTCATTTGCTTGCTTCTATACATCGTCAAATCTCCACTCAGGTGTCACCACTGCACAGAGGCATTCACATTCTGAAAGTCACCATCCTTGCCTACTATCACTGTCCTTTGTATTGTTTTGCTTTAGTTTGTTCTTCATAGCACTTATGGCTACCTGAAGTTGTATTATTTATTTGTTTGTTTTCTTTCTTAGTTTCCATTTTTCCCCAAGGATGCAAGGTCCATGAGTCAAAGACCTTGACTATCTTATTTCCTTCTATATACCCATCCCCTAGAATAGTCCCTGGCATACAGTAAGTGGTCAAAAATATTTGCGGAATTAAAGAATGTACTGCTCTCTCTTTCCTTGGAGATTCGATGGTCCTATGCTTGTTCTATCTGAAGGTACTGATAACATTCTACCACTTCTATGTTTTAAGCATCCTGAGGGCAGAAACAATGTCATATTCATCCTTGAATTTACCACTGTATTTAGTCCAAGACATACACATTAAAAGAATGAAAGAATGAGTGGTTGAATGAATGAATATTTTCCTCACATGTTATTCAAATATAATTTTTTACATCAAAGAGTGCCTCAATTTTAAGATAGCTATAATCCTGTACATGCCATTTGATAATGAGAAACAAAGAACTCGAACCCAGAATTTTTGGAGAATAAATGGAATGTTTACTTTTAAGACAGAATATCATTCCCATTAGAGAAAAGAAATATAATAGAAACAATACAAAATTAAGCTTCTATCAAGAGGCAGATGCAAAGTGCTTACTATGCACCCAAATGAATAGAGCATATACAAAAACATCCAAACACGTGTTCAGCAGCACAAACAAAACGTAATAATGCTACAAATTGATGCTTTGCCTTCTTAGGTAATGAGCCCAATCTTCAGATGGTTAATAGTGTAATTTTACTGCCAGCACATTCATTTGCATTCACTCTAACTTCGCACTGCCAGGAAATGGACAAAATGTCTCTGCATTTTGTTTATGCAATTTTGGTCTTCAGAATATTTGTGTTCTTCATCTGTCATGAAAAATGTTCCATGATTGCTACCTGAGATCCTTTAATTAACATATTGTGTTTTGAAATTGGGGAGATTGTTTCTAAACAGAGAAAAGGTGGTTTGCTAAGTGCAATCTTGATCTGTTAGCACACTTCAAAGCATGTTTTTCATGCTTTATTTGTATTTGTTATTTCAAATTTCAAAGACAAAAGTTTATTCCTGTTGTTAGTAAGAATGGTTTCTTGGTAATATGCCCTTTTTAATGTTGAAATATTCACCACTGCAAAGGTCCGCATATTTTCAAGTACACTCGACATATCGAACACATAGCAAACATTTGATATATTAGAATAGTAGTCACAGTAACTCTCTCACCTCTGTCCATCCGTTCCCCCTGTCTTTTGCAATGCTGGACCTTTAGTACAAAACTTAGTATCAATTTCCACCCAGTATCCACTTCCTTCACCAACCCAACTCAGTCTTTTCTTAGGTCTGAAAGTTTCCCTGGACTTCTGAAGATCAAATTTCACCCTTCTCGCTTTTTTAAGAAAAGAAACACACCAAAATTTCCATAAGAAGATGGCTTATGTTTTACTCTCTCAGAAAGTGTAAGCATAGTGGGCTTTTTCTGTCCCTTAGACACAGGGAAAGTGTCTGATTACTTACTTGCAGCAAATCATTTACCTTTATCCAGATAAGAATTCTACATGGCCAAGTCTTTGGATAATCCACTAAAATCCTTTTAAAATGGCGTAATCTCTTTTGTCCTCTGACAATAGAACAACTGGAAGTCATAAATTCAAAGGATTTTTATTTAAAATTTGTAGGACTTCATGTCAAGGCCCATATTTTTCTGCTCTCTTAATATCTCTCATCCTGAATCAAAAATGTATTTCAGCACATTAGCAACTTTTGAATCACATGCCCACTTCGTTTTTCAATATTTCCTTTTCTAATATTTTCCTGTTCTACAATATTTTTTGGAATTACTTAATAGCTGTCTAAATACTTATGAGCAAGTAGTTGTCTACTTGCCATCCCCTTTTCTTTGCTTCCACTCGTCCTTAAACCTACTTGTGCCTAACTAGTTCCTCTGCTGCCACCCCACACCACCAGTGCTAAGGACACCAGTGACCAGCAGAGCAGAAATTCCATAAGCCCCTTTTCACCTCCACCTGACTTTGGCTCCAGTCAGTTCTGATACATAGTTTTAATTATTTTTTTACTGAATGGCACTGAACATTTCTGATTGAATTAAATTAACCCCTCCCTCATCCTCAGTTTGAGATATTAGTTTAAAAATAAATAAAACAGAGATATCTGTTATTCCAATAGAAAAGCAAGATTCTGTGTTAGTTGTCTATTGCTCTATGACAAGGTACGCCCAAATCTTAGTGGCATATAACAACAACATTTGTTATCTCACAGTTTCTGGAATCCAGGTGCAGCTTAGCTGGGTCCTCTGACTCTGGGTCTCTCACAGGGCTACAGTTACCTCAAGACTCAATTGGGAAGGGTCCACTTCCTAGGTCACTCATGTAGATATAGGCAGGATTCTGTTCCTTGGGAGTTCTTGGACTGAGGCCTCAGTGCCTCAGATGCTGTTGCCTGAAGGCCTCCCTCAGTTCCTTGTCATGTGGGCTCCTGTAAAGCATCTCACCACAGTCATCTGGCTTCAATAGCACCAGCAAGTAAGAGGAAAAGAAAGTGCCGGGAAGATGGAAGTCACAGACTTTTGTAATATCCCTTCTTCTCTTTTTTCTTCCCATTTTCATTAGAAATAATTGACGTACATCACTGTATAAGCTTAACGCATATCACATGATGGTTCGATTTACATATATCATAAAATGTTTACCATAACTATGTTAGTTTGCAGCTAACATCCATTTTCTCTTATAGATACAATTTAAAAAAAGAAAGAAAGAAAAAGAAAAACAGTGCCCTCCTCGTAAGGAGAACAGCCCATTCTTTTGTCATATTCTCCTTATTAGACTCAAGTCACTAGACTCAGCCCCCATACAACAGGAGGTGTTTGCACAGGGATCTGAATACTAGGAGGTGGGATCATTGGGGATCATCTCAGAAGTTTGGCTCCTGCACAGACACTTTATAATGATCCATTATACAACCTAGTTTCCATGTCTTTGCTTGTGTTTAAAATGGAATAACCCATCAACAACAGCAACAACAAAAGCATCTTTTATTTCCATGGGCTATCTTCACAGGACTATGATATTCACAATTAGATGATTTAGAAGCCATGTTTGCCATCACCACTCAAAAAAAGAGTCACATGTCTCTAAGTTAGATATAATGTAGCATGGTGTTATAGAGAAATTAGAGACATTAGAAATTTGTCAATTACACATAAAGTCTTCATGATCTAAATGCCACTGGTCTAAGTAACACAAATCAATAATCCCATAAAAATGTAACACATTTTCAAAACCTGCTCATTCTTTGTTGGCGCCTCGCTACTGAAAAGAGCATCTTTCCATCTGTGTTAGGGAAGTAAGTTGGTCGAAGTCTATTGGACAGGACTTTAAAGATGTTAGCCAAAGACAAAACAACACATTTTAAAAACTAACAAGGCTAGAAAGTAAAATGGACCATTTAACTTTAGGTCTGATCACAAATAGATAAAGGCAACAGTTGACAACAAAAGCTGAGTAGGGATATAGAGAGACACTGGCAGGGATCGAAACCTTAAACATTATTAAAGGCAGGACAATATAGAGTGAGGAACTGTGGCAAACTGAGAGCACAAACCCTGCCTCTCAAAAAATATTGGACTTGTTTCCAAACACTTTATTAATAAAACAAAACATTGGGGACCAGATTTGGTTAGAGCTGTCACTTCGCTACCCCTGTGTCATAAGGTAAGAGAATCTCTCCAGAAATAAAAGTCTTAATACAATAGGATCACAGATTATTTCGGAGTTCAAAAGGAGTATTATGAAAGTGACATTATCTCAATTTAGCTTCTTGTTCAAGACTCTGCTCTTAAAGACTCTAGTTCTTTCAGGTCCTTGAAATTCAGATGTTTCTTAATTCTAGCCTTGATGATTGATGAAGATGTGTGCAAGCTTTAGGGCAAAAGTGTACGACCAATATAATTTCCTTAAAAGTCTAGAAAGGAAGGTTCAGTCTTATTTCCCTGTCACTTAGAAAAATAATGAAAACTCCTTGCTATTTCTTCTCCTATTTTTCAAATAGGCAACAGCAGAATGTAAGCTACCGGCACAGAGGCTCTTGGGGTACTTTTTGACAGGGTGGCTTTTCACTCTCCCATGCCATCACTCACTCTCCACCTACCATCATTTTTTTCATTTTCATTTCTTTCTTTTCAGCAGCTGGTATCTTAAACTTCATGCCACCCAATGTAGACCTACTACCCTGTGGACATTCAGTGAAAGATATACTAACAAATAAAATCTTACACACACGTATTCACCATTAGCATCGGGCCCTAACCTAAAGTTAATATATGATTGGACCTGCAGTCTAACTGAGGGCGTAAGGTGTTCTACTTCTTATGAGTCTGGTCTTGGTGAGACAGGCTGTGTTGTTGCTAGAGTCCTTTCAAGCTTCGTTCTGTTCAGTGAATGTCTCATGGTACTGGAACGAGCAGATATGCTCACTTAGCTCAATAAAATTAGTGCAAAAGATTACTAACTTTTCAAGATAATTATTGGTACCATTGGAGAATACAGAAGGAAGAAAAAGTAATTGACCTTAAGTTGAAAAACTTAGGTGATTTGGAATATATAAATTTTGAAGTGATAACAAGTCCTTCAGATCTTTCTTATTCCTTAGCCTAGCTCACTATATAATCAGGTAATGAACTCTAGCTGCTATAACAGACAACTCCCAGTGGTAAGTGGCTTAACACTTAAATTGTTTTTCTCACTCATGCTAAGTTCAATGTGGGTCAGGCAGCTCTCCTTCAAACAGTAAGTCAGGGATCCAGGCTTCTTCCATCATGTGGCTCTCTCATCCCAGAGTTCCCTGAGGACTGCCATAAGGGCAGGAAATGAGAAGAATAGATGATCACACAGGATGTTCTATTACCTGGCATGGAAATAATACCACTTACGTTAGACCACAATTGATTCACCAGGACTCAGTTATATTATCCTCAGTACAAGGTAAGCCAAAAAAATATAGTCTCCCTTCCCAGGAAGAAGTGACAGATCCCTGGGAATTTAGTCATTCCGTGCAGGAAACACCTTCTCCTTTCTGTACCTCGACTGCCTCTCCATTTAATAATGAACATTGGCTCTCTCAGAGTGATACAGTAATCAGTAATAAGAGTAAAGGAATGTAGATACCTGAGTACTTTCTCTTCTTTACGTAATTCTTCCCCGGAAATCACAATTTAAAGCCAGAAAGGACTTCAGAATACTAGCTCAGCCTCTAATGTGAGTCATTTAATAGGGGAGGAAACCAAATCCGGGCATTTTAAATGAGTTGCCCTGAGGCAGATTTTTTCCTTAGCGACAGAGCTGGACAGAGCTGGAATGTGATCCCAGGTGTCTGCGTTGCTTCATGACACCTCCTGGGTGGATTCTGGGCTATAGCGACCATTCAAGGCTCTGAAGGTGTTTGTGTATTTGTGAGAAAAACTGCAAGAAGACAGGAAAGGACCAAATGAATAAACTCAAGAAAAGAAATTGTTTATAAAATTGGATTTTCTTTTAAGTCTCAGGCTTTCAAGGCAGTTTTTGCAACTTCGGTAGACCAGTCAACTCCCTTCTCAAGGCTGCAAGGGAAGAGCTGTGGCAGGTTCCAAAAGCCATAGGAAAGCAGGAAGGAGACAAACATGAAAAATAAAAAGGCAGACGTAGATCATGTCAGTTGTCCAGTGACCACTGGGGATCAAACCACTTGCTCACCTTTGAAGGTAGCCTTACAGACACTCTACTAACAGTAGGCATTGCTGTTTCGAAGAAGGAAAGGCATAATGAAATAAAATAAAACAACTTATTTTCTTTAATCTGGGGAGAGAAGAAAGAAAGATGTGTAAGATGGAAAGGCATTCTCTAGGAGAGCGTGAAGACACATCTTTTGAATATTAAACTCCATGGAGATAACATTTTTTATAGGATTGAGCCAGGAAGCAGCATGGTGTAATGGTTGGGAACATGGCCAGACTCCCTGAGTTTGATTTTACCTACCCCACAGGGGTGTTGTGAGAATTAAATGAGTCAATATTTGTAAAGCATTTAAAATGGAGCTTGGCACATTGTATATGCCATAGTAGTGTTTATTAAATAAAAGTTTAAATGAAGATTGAAGGTGATCCAAGAAAAAAGTGAGGTTCCTTCAATTCATTAATTATATCTGAAAATTACTACTTCAGACATAAACAATAAGCAAAATGAATCTCCTTTTATTTATTCCCTCGGTAGATATTTTATGAAATACCTACCGCATGCCGGTAGACAACAAGATCTACCCCATTACTGTCTTCATGCAGCTTATATTAGCGGGAAATAGAGACAAAAAGAAGTAAGAATATGTAATGTCAGGTAATGATAAATGCTATGGAGAAATGTGAAGCAAGGGAATAGATGGAGAATGACAACTGCTATTTTAGGTGGAGAAACTAGGATTCACACCTAGGCAGTTTAACTGAGATTCTCAACCACCTCGCTGTATTGTCTGGCCCTCTACCTCAAAGCACAATAAGGATACTAAGAGGATATTGAGATGAGTAAACTAAATACTCCACTTAAGGCCCCTTTAAGGAACTTGCAATCTTGCAAGGGCTCAAAAATGAACTCTCTTGAGCTTTTAGTTTAAACTAATTTAATCCTAGTTTAGCCACCTACTGCTTATGTCACCTTGGGCAAGTTACTTAAATTCTCTAATCCTCAATTTCCTCGGGTGTAAAATGAAGATAATAGAGGAATTTACCACATTAGGTTATTATAAATTACAAATTTAAAAATGCATGTGAAGTGCCTGGCACTTAGAAGGGCTAACTTAATATTAGTTATAATCACTTGTTCAATAAATGCTCACTAAATTAACAAAACGTAATGATCTTTCAACATTACTCTCGCCTGGGCCAAAAAAGTAACAAAAAGGGACTCAGTTACTAATAAAAAAGATCGCATGACTTAAACTGTCCATGACTGCATTGCACAGTGAGCTTTCCATTCTCTACTAGTGAGTTACTCACAGGACACAGTATTCATTTTCAAGATAAGGAAAAAGGCAAACATTTTAAATCTGATCGCCAGCCACTGAAGTAATTATTTTTAACACACTTAGAATTATAGATTAATCCATCAAAAGCTAGAAGAGAAGGTGTTTAAAATTATAACTAGGGCCTTCTTATCTAAGAGCTTAAATGAATAAGTGTAATACTGAGAGGGCTTCCTGTCATCTTTTAGAGGTAATGCAACCAGTTTCCAATGCAAAGTGGAAAGTGGGAAAAGAATGGAAATGGGGAGAGTACTTTAAACAGCAAGGCCTCGATAAACACATGTGACATAGAATGCAGTGCAAGTGAACTGGGAAGCTAAGTGCTCAAACTTTGACAGCACAGTTCCATTAAATTACTGAAGGCATTGTGATTTCAAAGAAAAGCAGTTTTTATGTGTAAATCATGTATAAATTTGCACAAGGGCTCTACAACATCCCTGCCATTTTGATGAGCCATTTTCCCCTAACTTTACCCTACAATTGAATTAAGTTCTAATTTAATAGTTGAATGTCATTTAGCTATATTTCTTAGTTTTGATCAAAAGCACTCAAGTGGAGAGGCTTTGTTCATTGTATGTCTGCAAAGTCATTGAACATCTACTTATGTCTCAGATACAGTGCAAGGAGAAAAAAGATGAAATTGCGCAGTATCTGCCTTCAAAGAGATTACAGTCTAGCAAAGAAGGTTGGACCAGTATTCAAGTGATTTTATTTAATACAAGGCAAAGCATGAAGATGCTGTAATAGAAATAAAAATACAAGCTTTGCATGTTAAATGAAAGGGAAGGTCTCTTGTGTTCTGGGAATTAGGAGAGGGCTTCTGGAAGAAGAGGCACATGAATCAAAAAGGCATTCCTATGCACCTTTAAACTTCTTTGCTGTGGGGAGTTTTTAGA
>NW_011888797.1:419596-443768 GCF_000151845.1 Pteropus vampyrus | reverse complement strand
GGGAATTAGGAGAGGGCTTCTGGAAGAAGAGGCACATGAATCAAAAAGGCATTCCTATGCACCTTTAAACTTCTTTGCTGTGGGGAGTTTTTAGATCGCTCATGATGCCCTAAGCAAAAAATGACCCAAGCATTTGCTTAGCTTGCATAGGTAGACAGATAGACTATTCTTTTCTCGTTCGTAATACCCATCCTCTGAAATATAGCTAGTGCCATCAATCCAGCTACGAATTCATCCATCACTTTGCCCTTCAAGCCATAATGAGTCAAATTCTTCAAATCCAAGCTGATACTTGTAGTCAACTTCAATGGAGAAGGCTGAAATGGGGACTGGGTTAATATTAATCCTACCCACTAAGCTAAGTACATTTCATTACATGTTATTTCTTTGTGGTTATTTTCTTTGTTGGTGATCAATGAGATTTTAGATCTTTTGGCCTGTGTTCTAACCTGATGGTTGATCTTCTGTGGATTCACAGTGAATGCTCTACCTACACACTCACACTCTCCCGAAGCATTCTTGAGCATGCTCAGAAAGACACTGCAGGGCAAACCCCTATGTTAATAGCCAACACTTAAATAGAAATTTTCTATGTGCTGGGCACTGTTCTAAGTGTTATTAGATTAAAGTTACTCTTTTAAATCTTAAAATTAATTCTCTATTTTACAGATGAAGAAATCAAAGCACAGAAAAGTTAAGTAACTTGCCTAATGTCACGCAGTTAGTAAGTGGCAGAGACAGGATTCAAACCACATAGCCTGGCTCAAGAGGCTATGACCTTAACTGCTTCCCTGCACTGCCTCTATCACCAGAGTAGAACATCTCTGTTCTCTACGAGCACTGTATCAGTGCTTTCATCTTTGGAAAATGGCTTGCCATTTTCACTCTCTCCCACAGAGCTGGCATCTTCTATTCTAGTAAATAGAAGTTTGGCTTTTGGGGGATTTCTTTTTGTTAACAGATAACTAGCCACTGCTCTTATCAGGGGAAATGAGTACTCAAGAAATGCCAGGTTCTTTCTTTCATGTATGTCTCCAAGAGGAAATACATTTGAGCCTTACTTGATCTATGAATTGATGATAATATAAATGCTAACTAGATACACTTTAAATGACTTTAGGTTATAACTTATGAATCACAGAATCCTGATAGGTTAAAGCATTTTTTTTTAACGCATCGGTTTTAACCCTCAAGCTCCTTCTCTACTTAGCGGCCACTGCTTGGTGGGAAATTGTATTTACAACTGTATTTACAATTTTATAATACCAAGAGGTATTATGAAATTTTCTAATGTGAAGATTTCTCCACAAATGTATAAGAGATTATTGCAGTAAGCATAGAGAAGATTGATTTCTCTGCCTCTCACCTCTGGGAGTCAATTACATCATCGTCTATCAACATTTCTGGTGTTCACTTTCTATGGAACACTTTTCTAAGTGCTACTGATATAGATATGAAATAACAACTGACCTTATATCTCAAGACCTTAGCATCTGCAGCAGGATTGAAGCCAGAAAAGAGCTAGCGCAACTCCAAATGCATAATGCTTGCAAACACCCACATGCCCAGATGTTTATCAGCGAATCTCTGATTCATTCATCCATTCAGTCAGACAGTCAATTCATTTTGGCCCTGTGCATGGTTCAGAGACGGGGATACAAAAACAGATAAGACCTGGTCCCTGCCTTGAGTTCTACCTACATTTTCGACAGAGACAGATATGTCAAAAACTAAACTACTGTGAAAAAAAAAAAAAAATGCTACAGAGGAGAGAAAAGTTAAGTCCATAAGGGTCAGAGGAGGTTTTCTGAATAGGTAGATGAAGCTTAAGCTGATTAAGAATTGATAAGTATTTTTAGCCAGACAAGGAATTTAGGGAGTCACTGTGTCTGTGTCCCTGCTAGGTCCAGAGACAGTAAGGAGAAGTGGATGCCCATGTCCATCCATTCTCTCTCTCGTATGCACGCTCACTCACATACACACACACACACACACACACACACACCACACTCACAAGCATTCACTTCCTTCCCAGTATACTGACCACCAAGAGAAACTATAGAATAAACTCCTCAAATTTCTCTAAATTTATAAAATTTATAAAAACTTTGGCACGTAATTATTTTTTTATATTTGTACATATTTCAAATGTATACCCAAGGAAATTGCATATTCCTGGAAGGAAGGAACCTTAGACCCTTTCACGTTTTTACAACACCTAGAATGATGTTACATACATAATTTGTGCTTAAAAATTCTTGATAAATTAAATAACTTCTAAAATTATCGTTAGAGCTGACACTCTACTGGGGATTCACATAAGAAGAGCTAAAAATTCCTAGTCACTTCAATATCTGAGGTAATTAAAATTTCTGAACTGACCAAGAAAAGAAAAAGAAGATAAAACACCAAACTATGAGGCTGGAAACATTTTCCCAAGGGCCAAGCTATTGTTTATTGTAACTGCCCCAGTGGTGGCAGAATAGTTCTTAGATTATTCCCTTACTGTAGATATAAAAAAGGTTCTCTAGAATGCCAGGCAGAGCTTCAAAATGGGGTTAATGTGTATTCTAGGCCTTATTGAAATTCCTCCTAATGATTTTCTGGGTGTCTCACATCACATGTGTGCCAATAACCAGACCACTCGCTGACCGCATGACCTCTGCCTTTTTCTGCTTCCCTTGCTCTAGCTTATTGTGGTTAATGGCTCCTGTCACCAAAGCTTGAAATAATACCACCAAAACTTTCTAAAGGTGCTCTCAGAGCTGCTAATACACACTGAGGGTACCAAATCTGTCACTAATGACTGCCAAAGGCTGATTCAGAGCAAAGGTACTGATGATGTCTGTGCTACTGGCTACAGTGCCCACTATCTTTCTAGCATGGACACCTTAGCCAATGCCAACCGAATGTTCTGCCAATGTTACTGAAGCCTGCCAATGTGAGGACCATTGCCAACTGCAGGTGTCCAATGTCGAGGGCACCACTGGTTGCAATATGGCACTATTTCTGCTTGCCGATGAAGTTGCTGGTGCCAATTCTGCTGACTCCTTTTGTTCCCAATGTCCCCAAAATGTTTCATGATACAGCTCTTTTATTGAAGCTTTTTATTCTTACGGCATGTTCCATGGGACCTGGGCCAGGGCCCAGTCAAAGCACCAGATCCTGAAATCCGTTCAGAATCGCCCATGCCCTCTGACACATTTTTATTGTCCCTTTAACCAAACACATAGGCCTTGACCACCTTCTTTGAGCAGAAGAGTCTTCTGAGGCCCTGGATTCCTCATTAAAAACAGACCCATGCAAGACCAGTCCTGCTAGTTATCCAAATATTCGCACACTGGATAGATGAACACAGTTCTGTTTGAGCCGAGATCCACGCCACACAGCTGCAGCCATCAAGCTGACAGATTCTCAGTCTGTGTTAGGGAACAGGAACATTTTATTTTGTGTTTCAGGAAATCCAGAATCTGACCACTTCTCACCGCCTCTACTCCAGTGCCCTGTCCGAGCCACTGTCCCCTTTCTCCTGGTTACTTCTCTAGCCTCTGAACAGGCCCCCTGCTCCCATCCTTACCTCCGTGAGCTACCCTCAACATAACAACCAGAGTGATTTCATTGAAACATAAGCCAGATCATGTCACACCTCTGCTCAAATTCTTGCACTGGCTCCCTGTTTCCCTCAAAAATGAAAGTCAAAGTCCTTACAAGGCTTTCAGAGCTTTACCTTGACCGACCCCTAATTACCTCTTACTGCCCCCTACCCCTCCCTCTCTGCACATGTTGCTCCAACCCCACTGGTTTCCTTGTTATTCCTGAAACAGACACCAGGCTCCCTTCAGCCGGAGGTCCTTGGCTCTCTCTGTTCTCTCTACTTGGAATTCTCTCCCTCTAGTTGCCAACACAGCCAGTTCACCATCTTTAAATCTTTATTCAAATCTTGCCTTCTGAACAAAGCTTCCCCTAACCACCCTTTTTAACGCTGCACCTTCCCGCCGCCACACACACACGCTCCAGCACTTCCAATCCTCCTCCTCTACTATCTCTTTTTTTTCACAGCACGTATCACCTTCTGACATAATTTCCTTATTTATTATGCTTGTTAATTATTATCTTTCTCCCCCACTAGAATGTAAATTCCACAAGGACTGGCACTTGTATATGTTTTGCTCACTGATGCATTCAGAAGAGCTCACTAATGCATTCAGAACAGTACCTATATAGCAGACATGTTATAAGTATTTGTTGAGTGAATGAATGAATGAATGAACTGATGAACAGATTAAGTAGATGGATGGATGAATGGGTAGTAGGTTCAAATTTTTGCAACTTCTCTACTAATTTTAGGTCACCGTGTGAATGAGATCTTTTATACAGCCCTACCCAGTTAGAACATGCTATTTCTTTGTATATTGATAATTTTGGTTTTATGACAGATTTATCTGTTTGAACTATTTCAGTGGGTGATGTATTATGCACATGCTTGGAGGCTCTGAGAAAGGACATGCTTTTTAAGTATCAAATAAATAGAAATAAATGGAAGTTATATTCAGAGTGTTCATTATCTTCTAAAGATTCAAGTTTGGGGAAATATTTTAGTTAAGACTAATAATTTGCAAACAATTTTCCTAATTGATAGTAGCACTTAAATTTTCTATTAAGAGCAAAGCAGTACGCTATATAACCATTGAATAGCTGCATGAATGTCAGAAAACAAGGAAAAAAGAGACCCCATGTCTTTTTTCTAAATATAGTTCACATCACTGGTGGAGCTTGAAAACGTGAACGATGGTGAGCACTGTTCAGCACCTTATTCTGGTTGCATTAAATCCTCTCCATCTTTAATCTGAGCCCTTGTTTTGTAAAAGAGCTTTGTGACAAGGAAATAAATCAAAACAAATAGTGATATTTAACAAAGAGCTCTAGGGTCAGTATTATCTCGGTAAGGATTTTAGAAATGAAAAGATGGTAAAAACAACAACACGCGTCCTTTTATTGAATTTTAAAAGCACCCCTTTTACAAAAAGCTTCAGGGAGAACTACAATGAAATCATTTGATAAACTCATTCAACCCCAAGGACCGTGCTTATGTGTGTACTGTGCAGTGGCTCTGATGGTCTTTTCATCCACATCCTCGCAGATCTTACCCGACAGATAACTGCCAGGTTCTCAGGAGATGTCATGGGTATGAGTTACTCTGTGTGTACAGGTGAAGCTGAAAAGACCAGTGCCTGACAAGCAGTTTGCTTAAAATGCTTATAAAGTAATACAGGCAGAGATTATTTTTATAGTTGCCGTTGTTGTCGTCATTTTTTTTCCTACCACGATTTATAGAACTTGTGTGTTTTGGCAGCTTCACTCCTTTAACTTGTGGTCGGTCCAATGCCTTCGATCAAAGGGCATGCACCCCTTTATCCTGATGACTAGAGGCTAGACTCCCTCTGGCCAGAGCTTCTATTTTGTTCACTAATTGTTCCGTGCTGTTGGAAGTTGATCGCCGTGTGTCTTGAAAACATTTCCTGTCTATGTTGTCCATTGCTTCCCTTTCAGTTTACTTCATAATCTAAGACTTGTCAAGATAAGGGATACCTCAAACCCTCTCTGGGCTAGACCTGGGTTTGTTTCTTTCATTTATAAAATAGAAATCATAGGGCATTAAGGAACAGTACCCAATCCGAAGTGCTTTACTTTCCCTTTATTCCCCCAAAATGTATTACCAAGTAATATCCAGATAGTACCACTTTACTGTTCCTGCCCTATGCCTAAAGCTCAGAGTTTTCAATCATCTGAACACTTACAGGACACCAAGTCAGTGAGGCTCAGTTGGTGGTGGGAAAAAAAATAGAGGTTACCACTCTCTACAATTATAAGTCCATAATGACATCGAAACACAATTCACTTACCTCTGAGGGATTAGGTTTCCTCCCTGTTCTTGTATAGAAATTGTATCTGTAAGAGAGTCTGATTCTAAACAAAGGGGCTTCAAGAAATAGATTTGTACAGTTATATGTCTCTCATCCCTGCTGCAGATATCCAACACAGAGACCTTATCACGCCTTGCTTCCCAACAGTAGTCACAGTGTATTAATCTTTTTGATTCCCACAGGAAGGATATCTTTACATGGACTAGCCAGGGTCTTAGACTTCACAAGGGCATTTCCCCAAAGGTCACCTGAAACCCTTCACAAATGAGATGATGTATGTGAAATCACTTTGGGATCTTTAAAGTCTCATATGGTTATTAGGTGATGTTCTTCTTATTAATAGTCCTATCCATTTTATAGATATGTCTCCCCCAGAAAATTTGCACTGTGATAGCACTTAGATGGTGAGGGATAGACTTTCTTCTGAGATCCCATGGTCAATGGATCTGCCTCTCTCTTTCATGTTCAAACAGTCTTTGAAGAGCCCCTGACAAAATGGCACTGTGATGTCTAAGCCCGGGTCTCAAAGCTTGTATGAGATTTGATTCTCATACTACTTGATAGACCTGCCATTTGGACTTGACAGAACACTGTCTGCTAGCACTGCTTGTCCTGGTTTATTTTCAGGGCTGCTGTTAGTCCGAGTCTTGGATAGCAGCAGGACAGAGCAGAAAAGGCTAGAACAAGGAGCAGGAATAGAGGGAGATGCCCGACAATATCAGCTATCTGTATTACAAAAGTCACATCAAGGAGTCTGAGAATACAAAGTACATCCAGGTGGGGAAAGAGAAGCCACAGTCCATTGCAGCTTTATAGGCAAGTTTAAGTAGCTGAGCCTGGTGCGTTAGGGCTGTAGTACATGTTTACATAAATGATGGGTTTTCGTGTTTGTATCCAGAGCGTGGCATGCCACACGGATGGCTGCCCTTGCCCACATGAAGACCTTCAGCAGGTCACATACAAGGATTCAGCTCTCACCAAGTCCAAGCCAGGTAGCTTTTGGCCCTTTATGACTGTTTTAACAGAAAGATTATTAACACCAAAATTGGCTTCGACTATGCCTTTTGTGCTATACTATCCAAGAAAGGCAAGCAAGATCCCTAAAGCAAAAGACAAGCCCTCCACCCCACCCCAATCTTATTGCATTCTCAGACTCTTATTCCTTTACATCTTTGACTTTCCTCAAGCCCAGGTCCTCATTTCTCACCTCTCTCCATGGCTTTTCCATGTGCTTTCTAAAACCTTCCTCTTCCTCCTTCTCTTGTCACATGAACTCAAAAGAATAGTTTGGAGTGCACCTGCTACCACCCCATCTCTAATTCACACCTCAACCCAGCGTAGCCTACCCTTTCAACTCTTCTCAGTCAGGTCCCAGTGACCAATTTGCCAGATCTGTGAACACTTCTCCTGCCTTGTCTTATGAGACCTCTCTGCAGCATTCCTTCACCGCTGACCACACCCTCCTTGAAACTCTATTTCCTCCTCTTCTCATCTTGATCATTCTTTCTTTGTCCTCCTGGATGTAATTCTTATCTTTTGCTTATGCGCTGAAAGTGTTAGTTCATCCTCAGGCCTCTTTCTTCTCACTCTATATAATTATCCTCTACAGCCTCATTCATGATTTCAGTTCCCACTTGTGATAAAATAAGATTTAAAAATAGCTAAGATTTATCGAGTGCTTCTGTGTGCCAAGTACTGTGCTGAACTCTGCTTGAATCATTTCACTGAATACCTATGACAACACTCAGAAGTAAATATCCTTTTTATCTCTCACATTACTAATCAGAAAATAGATGCTATTATCAAGACAAGAAATAATGTGTTAGGATGGGGAGAAAAAGGAACTCTCATTTGCTGTTGATGAGATTGTAAATAGATGCAGCCACTATATAAAACAGTATTAAAATTCTTCAAAACAAAATAAGAATAGAATTGCCAAATTATCCTGCTACTCCACTTCTGGGTGTTTATCTGAAGAATACAAAAACACTAATTTGAAAATATACACATCTATGTTTATAGTAGCATTATTTTACAATAGCCAAGATATAAAAACAACCTAAGTGTCCATCTACAGATGAATGGATAAAGAAGATCACACACACACACACACACACACACACACACACACTGGAATATTACTCAACCATAAAAAGGATGAATGAAACCTTGCCACTTATGACAACATGGGTAGACCTTAAAGGTATCATGCTAAGTGAAATAAGTTAGAGAAAGACAAATATCATATGATTTCACTCTTGTGGAATTTTAAAAGATGAATGAAGAAAACAAAAAACAAACTTAGAGATGCAGACAACAGATTGGTGGTTAACAGAATGGAAGAGGGCGAGGGGAGGACAAAATGGGTAAAGCAGGTCAATTATATGGTGACAGATGGAAGCTAGACTTCGGTGGTGAGCATGCTACAGTGTATACAGAAGTTGAATTATGTCGCACACCTGAAACTTATATAATGTTATAAACCAATTAATCTCAATTAAAAAAAAAAAAGAATAGAGCATTTATTTCTCCCATATAACAGCCCTGAAGTGAGCCATCTGCGTTTATAAGTTGGATCTGCTCTATGCAACTCTAGAAGGATCCAGGACTTTCCAATCGTGCCGTCCTCCTCTAAGTATTGCTACTCAAAGCATGGTCAGCACCATGGCTCCCTGGCAGGCTAGTGGTTAGGATTCAGGCTCTCAAAGTATGGTCAGCAGACTGACAGCGTTTGCATTGCCAGGAAACGTGTTAGAACCATAGGATCTCACATCCTTCCTCCAACCTATTTATCTCCATGTTAACAAGATTCCCCACATGATTTTTATGCACATAAAGATTTGAGAATTATTTCCCAAACTCCAGGGTATTGTTTTGCCTGTGTAGTCAAAGCTGGGCTGCAGGCACTTATGTTCCACCTCATGGAAACACAAAAAAAGCAACTCTAGAGCAAGGCATCAGTTTTTTAGGTTGAAGGTAACCTGAACGTGACATGGAACACTTTCATTAGCATCCCATGGGCTCCAATGTACTCTCATGGCAGCAACCAGAAGACAAACTGGAGTATCTTGTCTCTAGTTGGGCAGACACGAGCCCAGTTGAAGCCCCATGGCTGTGGAAGAGGAGAGGACAGTTTTGGTGGATGAGAAGGGGGCTCTGTCTCAATTTTGTAATACTTTTCAAATATAAATACATCTATCTAATTCTTTAGTGACTTTTAGGGTTCTTTATTCTCTTGGTCTAATTACCATGCCAATATCGCAACGCTGGTTTAATAACTTATTGTGTTGAAAGCTATTTTTTAGTTAATCCCAAAGCTATTATAGTGTAATATCATTTTTCCCTCTTTTATTATTTCCTTTACCTATTTTTAGTGGCTTCCTCTTACCAAACCTTTCATCTTATAGCTCCTTTATTTTAAAAGGTATTGTCCTTGTCTAAATGGACAAAACCATTTTTTAGGCAGAGAGGAAGAATGACAGACAATACATATATGTCCATACATATATGACAAACTCAGAATATTTCAAGTAAAACTGAGAAATTAAGGGAAAATTATTTGGCGATCACGTACTCTTACAAAAGTCTTCTAAATTAGTGGTTTTCATAAAGCAGAGAAAGCCTTTCTTCCTCTTCCTACCTGTGTAAAACACTTAAATTAATGGGGTACTCTGGTTGAAGTAGGTTAGGCAGTCTCAGAGCCTAAGCTGTTCAGCTTCCCAAAACTGGCCCCCTTAAAACTCCAGGACTCCACAGAGCACTGTCCTAGGGTCAGTGATCACTTCCTGCTGTATCTCCCTGATGTAAACAGTATACTGGCTCTGAGGCCAGGTTTGCTTTAAGAGGCTCCAGGAGGAGAGCCAATGCATACTTGGGCAGAATAACAAAACACCAAGAGCAACAAGGAAGGTGTTTGGTAAAATATATCAGGATATCTAAATTTTCCCAAGACTAAAGCTTCCTTTGCTACTATCTTTGATTTCTGTTCCAGCTTAGATTTTCTCCAAACCGTGGGATTTAACTAATTGAATCAGATTGCCTTATTGTGAACTTGTTATGAAAGCCTACTGCCTGCCCACCACTCTACCTATTAGATCATAGGCTGTGCCTGACGCCCATTCATGCTCAGCAGTAATGCTGGCCTGGCAGGCCCATGGAGCTGCCTCTGTCTAGCCTTGTCCTGCCAGATGTTCTTGCTGGAAAAAATCTCTGTCTAGCCCTCTCCTACCAGATGTTCCTGCTGGAAAAAGATTTCATCACTGCTAATTTGAGAAAGCAGTCACAGTATTCCCTGTGGATGTTGCTGAAGACTCATGAAAAAAGTATGGATGCCATCTGACCTTTAGCCTAAATGCCCTATCTTATAATATTTTTTATAGTTTTGTCTCTCTGGGGGAGAGGGCTTATTTTGCATTTACTTTATTAATAAATCTGACATTAATTTGATATTAACTTATAAAGTATAAAATTGTAGGATTTAGGAATTATAAAGGAACTCTGAAATCATGGTCCAACATTCTCATTTTATAGGAAAAAACACTGAAGCTTAGGGAGGTGAAATATCTTGTCCATAATTACACAGCTAGTTAATAGCAGAGTCAAGACAGCTGAGCACTGGAAACAGCCCAGTGCATTTGGTAATGCAGCCTACTATCTAGAATTTGTTCTTAATATGTAATAGTTTTACATAGTTGTAAACATTAGTATTAGGCCATAAAAATAGCCCTCATTTTCAAAATATGTATTACAAAACACAAATCTCTCCCCTACAAATGGATGCTGTGCTACTAAAATTTTCTCGCTTTCTTTGTATGTTCATTAAATTACTTAATTCAATAAACGTTTAACAAATGCCTGCCATGTATGAGATGCTCTGCTACAAAGATGCTAAGAGACTACAAAGATACTAAGACCCTGTTTCTTCACCAAGGGGCTCACAGTCTAATGAAGAAGACCAATACTCACATCTCTAATGATAGAAAGCAGACTTTCATAATGCTATAATTGTATTACAGAAATCTAGTGGAAGGTATGATTAATTGTGACTTAGGAGTAAAGCCAGCGTTGGAGAAGGCTTCACAAAAGAGGGACTGTTTAAATAGGACCTTTCAAAAATGGGTAGAATTTTAACAATAGAACAGAGGGAACAGCAATCCTGGCACAGAGAATGGCATGGGCAAAGGTGTGGGGGTATACAAGATATACAATGAATTATGCTCCAATAATTATACTCAACTGAGATAAAGAATTAGTTTAAGATTAGTAAGGATGCAGTATATAGATGTTTACTAGATGGCAGTTATATAGCTTGAGGAGGATGTTAATGTTAACTCAGCTTAGCATCTCTAGTCTTTCTCGGTCTCATGGAGATGTATTTGCCAATGGACTCATAAATTGAAGAGTTTGGATTATTTTATGTCACCTTGGCTGAAACACTATATGTCGCTGCAAAGGTATTCTTTGATATGAAATTAGCAATTAAATCAATAGACTAGTAAAGCAGATTACTCTCCATGATGTGGGTGGGCCTCATCTGATCAGTTGAAGGCCTTAAAAGAAAAAAGGGAATTCTGCTACCAGACTGCCTGCAGACTTGAGCTGCAACATCAATTCTTCCCTGTGTCTCCAGCCTGCCAGCCTGTCCTGCAGATTTCAGACTTGCCAGACCCCAAAATTATGTGAGCAAATTGCTTAAAATAAATCTAGATAGGTAGACAGACATACAGACAGAGAGATAGATAAGTAGATAGATAGATGATAGATAGATAAGTAGATAGATGATAGAAATATAGATAACATAGGTGTATGTGTATGTATGCATATCTCATTAGTTCCGTTTCTTTGGAGAACCTTGGCTAATACAAAGACAAAAGATTTCAAAATGTAAAGTAACTCTATTAGTCATTTTTTCTCTATATGTCAGAATTTCAGTGATTCACAGCAAGAAAATATATCTATTTCTTTTTCTTACTCATGGGTCTATGGGTCAGCTGTAGTTCAGCTAATTTAGTCCAGATGCCTGATCTTCATTAAGCTAGGGTAGACTCCAAGCTTTGGGTTACATTTAGGTTTGCCCAGAAGTATTCATCTTTCTCCTAGGACTAGAGTTATGTGACTACTCAGCACTTCTTATTCATGTGGTCGAGCATAAGAACATGAAAGAATAAAAAGATCTTAGGAGCACAGAGGCCTTATCTAGAAACTGCCACACTGATGCTTCCAGTTATTCCATTGGCCAAGTAGGTACATGGCCAACATCAATGGGATGGAGAAGTTACTTCAGCCACCAGTGGGATACAATGTAGATACCTTGGCAAAGGCCATAGCTCTTATACAGAAAGAGAGCAAAGAATTGGGAACAATAACTCAGTCAACCTGAGGGACCTTGTTAGATATATTTCTGAAAAACAAGTGTCAACTGGGAGGAGGAGGAGTATAAAGAAGTAAGCAGACATAAACTCTTTCTGAAACAAGATGGAAAAGGAAAAGAACAAAAGAAAGAGGAAAGGAGAGGAGAGGAAGGAAGAGTTTTGATTAGAAGTTGAAAGGATTAGCAGCCAAAGGACTCAACATTAATTCAAAATAAACATAGACCTAATTTAGGGCAGTAGGGAGGGGACAGAACTAAGAATTATTGAAGACCTATTATATTCAGAGCACTGTGCTAGGCAATTTACATACCCTATATGATGTAATCCTTAAAACAACACTTGGGGTGGATACTATTGTCAGAACTGAATTGAAAGATGTTTTGGAAATTACTCTTATGAGACTTGTTGGCCTAATCCAATATGCTTGTAAAACAGAAAGAGGAAAGTAAGGTGACTCCTTAGCATCCACTGGGCAGTTGGTGTGATGGTTCCCCATTAACTGAGATGAGGAATACCGAGGGAGGGCCAGTTTGTGAGCTGAAGGAGATACATTTTTTTTTACTTGTGTTGGTGATAGCTATAGGACATCTACGTAAGATAGCCTACAAGTGGTTGGAAATTTGTATCTTAGGGCTCAAGAAGGGAAGCCAGTCCTGGAGAAACACTCCAGAAATAAAGACAAAAGCATTCCAAGCACAGAAAAATTTTATTAGCAAAAATATGAATGTGTCCTGTGCAGTTCATATTGATGAAACAGCTAACAATTTCATATACTGTTTTGACATACACATGTGTCTAATCATATGTATCAGGCTGCGCATAGCAGAGTAGTGGGAGATTAGGTTGAAAAGATAAGCTTGTACCTGATTGCAATTGTCCTAGAATACTAGAATAGGACGTTTGGGCTTTTATCAAGAAAGGGCCACTAGCCACTATAGGTTTTTGTGCAAAGATTGACTTAAGAGCCTGGCTTTTTAGAATACTGATGAAGCAGCAAGATAGACACCGGACCAAAGGTAGAAGGCCAAGTGGAAGGCTACTGTATTAGTTTTTGTAAATGTTAACAAGAACCTAAACAGGGTAGTGGCGGTAAGATGGGAGAATTGGTTTGAAAGAAACTATCGTGCAGATGGGAGAATTGGTTTGAAAGAAACTATTGTGCAGCACAGTAACCATTCTGCACATCATTAAATACGGATCAAGCTAATTTTGTAACTTCACATGGCTCTAATGGTTTCTTCTCTTCAGGTATGCAGAGCCTTTATAATTTACCGGTTATCTGTTTGCATAATTTTTAATTAAGAGTTATAATTTCCCTGAAGGAGAGACTGTAACTGTTTTTTGTCCTCTGCTATTTCTGCAACATTCATCAGAATAGATACTGACTAAATAAATACTTATAGAATGAGAGGGTGGATGCATGCTGCTCCTGATCACATCACGGTAACATTTCCAGGTTCTCTTCGCTCTTCCTTTCTCCCCTGCTCCTGTCTCTCACAATCCCAGCAAATATTCCCCTCCCTCTCACCTCTTTAAAGATGGCCTGGGAGGGGGTAATTTGCCTCAAGGAGTAACCAGATTACTGAGCAGCCTGCATTCAGTGAGATACTGATGTGATTTTTTTTTTCTTGTCTTGCTTTCAACCAAATTTAATTGATCCTCTCTTTTTTGATCCTAATAATTTTTGATGTTATCGCAATCATATCCAGTAACTTTCCAAGTTGTGTAAAATATTGAAAGTTCAGTGCCAATCTATTTAAGCCTCTAGTTTTATTTTCCTTGTCTTCTCCCACAACCTTAAGTTTAGGCTTCCCCCAAGGGAATGTCACCTCTCTCTTTTCTGATTCTAAATTCCCTGGTGTGGGGGGCAAGGAGGATCAAGGGGAAGGCAAACATTTTAATAATTAGGTTTGCTTTGCAGAGCTCTGCCGGGTGTTCCCACCACTGCTATTTGGCTAACACAGACCATCAGCAACCTTGGAATGGCAGGTGGCCACT
This sequence comes from Pteropus vampyrus, assembly GCF_000151845.1. Classification (NCBI taxonomy): domain Eukaryota; kingdom Metazoa; phylum Chordata; class Mammalia; order Chiroptera; family Pteropodidae; genus Pteropus; species Pteropus vampyrus. The sequence continues at coordinate 429,475 of NW_011888797.1, read as the reverse complement.
GATTGCTTTCTCAAAAGAGTGATGTATCACTTAGGGTGACCCATGGGAACCCCACTGTATAGTTCTCTGGTATAAGACCCCTAACTCTGCCCCATCTGGATTCCTCAGGACTCCCTAGAGCTGCCCTCAGTATCCAATGCTGGGGAGGCCAGTTTCTCGAATGGCTAACAGCACAACTTCCCTGCCAGGCTGTTCATTTTGACACATTGAGTCCTCCTTCCTTCTTTCCCTTTCTCCAGTTATTTCTTTATGTCTACTGGGACAGCCAGGGAGTTTCTGGGGGCAGAGGTGATTGTTCAAGTTAGTAGAATTGGTTCCGCCAGCCCTTAATAAGTCCCGGAGAATGTACTTAGCCCAATACATATTTTTGTAATTCTCTATAGACTATGAAAGTACTTAGTACCTTTGAGCCTCTACTTTGGGTCCTAGTCTCCAATTTTACACATACGTAACATCTGGTTATTTGGGAATACCATTAAACTTCATTTTGCGAACCCTGAATTGTCATTTACAGTCGTAGGTACTGTGTGATAAACACCGAGTTAAGTGTTACCTGAAGAAACATTTAATGAGCAGCTAAAATGGGTTAGTCAATGTAAAAGTGAAATACAAAAGTCTGATGCAGTTCAGACTCTAGAGCAAATAATGAATCACACTGTAACTTTAAAATAGAGAACATTTAAACCTCAAAATGGAAAATAGATTGGGGAGTGAAACAATGGGAAAGAGGAAAGGAGAAAAAGTAGCTTAAAAATAAAGGACTACGGAGAATCTTAAAAATGGAAACACTGCATAGTGAAAGAAAGTCTAACGTGTTTAAGATTAAAATCTGAATCCCTGATGCCCAGACTAATCTCTTCTCTGCTTACGAATCGGAATCATATAGATTTCCATTAATATTTATCTCCTTGAATCTGAAGGAAGAGGAAAATCTATTTTGTATCATTGCCAGTTTTGCTGCTCGCATCATGAATTTCCCTGAAGGATCACATCAGGTTCATGAGGTGCCAGCTTTCCTTAATAACTAAAGTATTAAATATTTAGCGTGGCATGCAAAGCAGCACCCGTCTTAAAAGTGAGTTACTTCAAAATACAAGAATCGCAAATTCAACTAAAACTTCAAATAAAAGGTAAAGGACTGGAATAGTCCATATAAAATTTCAAACCCAGAAGTTTCTCTTGCTTAAATTACTTTCACACTCTAATTTAAACTCAGAAACATTATGTTGCTGTCACACTTCTTTGTTCTCCTAAAGTTAAAAAAAATATCTGTATATAGCTGACAAAAAATAAGAACCTGTCTGCCAGCAAGTTCTCTATTCATATCCAACATACTGTAGAGTCGATGTAGAACACATGGTCTTTAACCACTAAAAAGCCTTTCTTTACTGGCTTAACACAGCAGTATGTTTCTCCAGCATGTTTGCACTACCCCCCAGTACATGTCTTACATAAGCGTGAATTTCCTTGGTTGTTTAAGTCAAGTCATGCAGTATTTTCACATGCTTTGATGTTGTGCATATGAGAATTATCATCTACATTTTTGAGAACTGCAATTCCTTGTGCCTTCGGCATTGAATTTAATACTGCTTGACTGACATCGTTTTAATTTCCATCCAACAGAAATGCCAATAATGTCTATGCCAGAAATTTGACATATTTAGTTCTCTCCAATATGGAATGGATTGAGCAGCTAAACTGGAAAATTTGGGGTCCGTTTTTGAAAATTAATTCAGCATAAAAATCATCTGTGATTTAGAATTGTGCATGAAGTATTTTGGTTTTCCTTATTTCCTTATCCAGAAAGATCTGTTTGCTTCGTATCAGATGAATTTCTAAATTGCAAGATGCAGTCGGTTGTTAGAACACAAAGTAAACAGTTTAAATTAATCCCGATGCGATTTCCTTAATTACAGATGAGACCCATTGGCCACGATGGTTATCATCCCACCTCTGTCGCTGAGTGGCTGGATTCCATTGAACTAGGTGACTACACGAAAGCCTTTCTAATTAATGGCTACACATCGATGGACCTGTTGAAAAAAATCTGGGAGGTTGAACTTATTAATGTAAGTTGGTCTCTTAAAGACATTTTAGCCTTTTAACCCTTGATAAATGAAATTCTTATGGTAGATGGGTAATCTTTTCTTTCTTTGTAAATATCTGGACATCCAACGTTTTACAGAGATGCCTTCGGTTTTAAATATACAGCTCTCCTGGTTCCAGTCAAGCTCCACTGTCTTTTGAAATTTTGATGTGAAGGGAACTGAAAGGGCTCTCAGGGTGTTTTGCGTTATCTAAGAAAACCTTCCAAGCATTTCTGAGTTTTCCATTTTAGGAAATATTGTCAGTTCAGGATGTGGACATGATAACAAATAGGCTCCCATGTTGATCTTTGTTCATATTCATTGTTAAAGATGAAAGTTATAATTTTTAGTTGTCTATCTCTATCACGTTTCCTTGTGTCTATTGCTTAATTGCATATACAAACCCTATACTTAAAGAGACTGCCTTTGTTCTTATTAAATCGGCTGCCGTAATATTGAAATTTTAGTTTCCACAGCTTATATCATCTAATCTTAAATTGTCTCTGTTTCATTCACATAGTTGGCATAGATTTTCTATAAAAACTGGCCAATGTATGTTGCCAAGTGTTTAAGTCCAAAGAGATCAACTAGATTGCATAAATATTTTTATTAATGTTACCTTTCTTATTTCATTTCTACTTTTATTTTATTTATAATGGCATAAAGGAATAGATGAAAAGACAATATATAATGATCATGTCTTTGCATTGTATTTGGCATCATGACCATTTCTTTTCAAAAGTGAGAAATCATTTAATCTTTTAGAGAATTTCTTAGATTTAGCTTCTATATTACAATAACTAAAAAAGTATTCATAAACTGAAAGATAAAGCAAATAAATTACTGCTAGTTCAAAAGTGCTCTGTTCTACTCTTTATGCCACTTTGTCTCCAAAAGTCGAGTCATACGTAATGCATGTCATTAATTATTTTAAGTGATGGTCATTAGTGGTAACTAATTATTCTTTGCTTTTAAATATCTGTTTTAAAAATAATTTCTAGAACATCTCATAAAAACTGTTCTTTAATCTAAAAATCACTTTAAATGGACAATTTCTTGGCTCTTCTAATTTGCCATCATCGACTCTTAGCTTTCTGTGCTCGTCCCCTCACAAAAGCTATCATTTTAGGAGAAACTTGCCGTCTTACTAAAAGCCTCTGATTAATTTTGTTCTTAGTCTGTATGACCATGGAAATAGCTGAAACTGTATTTCTTTTTGGTCGTATCAAGCAGATTTCAGTTCTCTGAGAACTTGACACTCATCTTATGGCTACTCTTGGCCATCAGTTAAAGGAGTACCTTCCATAAGTCAAACAAGCATGCTTCCAATTAAGTTGCATTCTAGTCAATGACATAACTTGACAAACATCTCTGTGTAACATCTTCTGAATAATATCGCTCCCCACTGAAGAACAAATAGGAAAGATAGCACAAGAGTCACTCAGCTAACTGGTATTAGCAGCAATCTCTCATTGAAAAGAATCAATTCCAAATAGAACTCTGTTATAAAATGTCTGAAGCAAGTATCATTGAAGCAAGATCATATTCTCTCAAAATCCAAATGCTGGGACTAGTGTTTTGGATCCACACTTTTCTCAGTGCTGTGGACACCAACAGCCTAGAAGTTTATGTTCAGTCACTGTGGCCAGGCCATGTGGACAGCTACAATGACTACAAAGTCAGTGGTGCCCGGTTTCCTGCCAGGGTTCTGTGACTTATCCATCACCACCCAAAGGGCCAACCAGCCTTGAGCTGGGACAGAAGTATAGCTTTTTCCACCCATACTGGCTCTTTAAGGGTTTTCCCTTTAGCCATATTTGCTGTAATACAATCTGACTTCAATCTGGAGAACAGAGGTGGCTGTCACAAGCATTGTTATCAGACTTGAAAAACACAGTCACTATGTTTTAGACCTTGAGGCCAGATTCCTCTGTCCTGAAGTATAACATCTGTATCTAACACCAGCATGTTCCCTGTTTTGTTTTATATTATTGTTCTTAAACTGGTAGAACTTAAAGTTTCTTGTGACATCTTTATAGGCAAGTTCACTCTCTTGATGAGGAGGCTTTGCAAGTCATTTAACTCAGTAGATATATTTATTATAAACAAAACCAATCTGTTTTTGTTTGGAAATCAAAGAACAAAGTGTTTGTGTCTATTAGAGCTGCTCTGAGCATAGTTCATTCGATAGTTTAGGGTTGTTGGGTTTTAAAAGGAGAGAAAGGCACAAATATGTGTGCCTTGTGGCTTATAAAGCTTTTGACTGGTCTCAAATTCAAGACTTTTATTTATCCCAACTAATGAGGACTGTATCTAAATATAAGATAACATCATGTATAACATATGGGCCCAGTAATTATATATTTGGTATCATAACTTCTTGTTTTCTAGCCTAAATAGAATGTACAGTCACCTTGAGTTAGATCAAACCTTATTAGGGAAATTCACATCCTGAATCTTTGTAATGACTGGATAGTTTTAAGGAAACCAAATGTCTTCAATGACTTGTTTTATGTAAAGTGAAGAGAGAAGTTCAAGTGTAGGCTGTCTTTGATACAGAGGTCTGCTACTGGTGGGAAAGAGACTGGAAAATGAGGAGTCTGACTGCTGATATGATTATAGATAACTTCAGCATCATTAAATGTATTGATTAAGCCTCCACTTTCACATGTTATTATGCTTAATATTGGACAAATGATAATGCAGTCTAGTGAACACAATAAGTTTATTCGAAGTATTTTCATGATGAAATAAAAACTATATAACGTTGTAACTTAAAAAGTAACAAATATATTTGAAATTTTAAACTTTAAAAAAGTCTCCAAAGACCTTTTCTTCATAGAGATATTACCAAGAAATACCAACTAATGTTGGTATTGCCTTAGAAAAATAAGGTTATTTGAATAACCTAATAAAGCTTTTGGTCACAAAGCTACACAAGTGAAGGGGTGAGGGAGAGTAGTGGAAATCTCATATCTTAATATCAGCATCGTCAGCAGGGAAAATAAAGCATAGAGAAACTTTTAAGACAAAAGTATTGCCTATTTTACAGGCCTGTATGTGTCCAGACTTAGAGACTGATGTATATGCCAATAATTATTCCCTTTATTCCCTAACCTATGCTTTATATTTAGAAGCTGATGTTTTATCAATATCTCTGTTTTGTTTCTCTGTCTGCCACTACCTTTAATAGCATCATTAACAGCACTTTTGAACTGATATTTTGGTGTTAAAAATATAGATATGTTGGGAGAGATTGTCAGGCAAATTATTCCCTCTGCCGATGCTAGCTAGATGAAACTCTAGCTTGAATTATAGCCCTATACAAAGGCTTGGCAAGAGAATTAAAGACCAGTTAGCAGTGCATAAGTACCTGAATGTTTTTAAATCAGATTTTTTAGGCCTTGCATATGATAGCATCAGGTCTACACAACAGTTCATACTACATGAAAATTTTAGACAAAAGAGTTGTATATTCTCTGCATAAAATATGTATGGATAATTATTAAATTATCCATTTCTAGACAAAGAAGGTATTATACTTATGAAAAACAATGTTAATTTATTTTACCACTGTGTACCTACTAAGGGGATTTTGGTAAGACAAAATAAATTTGATCTCTGTCCAATTTATTTATGAATCTCGATGTAGAACATATTATTAATTTCTTCCCAGTGTATTTACCAAGGAAATAATTCTAGCTCAGGTTTATGATATTCTACAGTATTGATAATGATAAACATAGCCATTGAGTGAACAAAATGAAATTCAGGCTTCAGTGCATTCTTAAAACTCTGCTAACAAGTACAAGACTAGCTTTAAAAAATCTATCTGCAATGGTTGGTTGTGTTTTAAATATCCTTAGGTAGAAACAAATAAAATAACCACGAGTGTGATTTCCATGTGTCCCATGAAAATCATTTGGACTTATTTTGCAACTGTAAATTGATTAGCAAACCATTTGCTTCTTGCCTGATAGCTGCTAAAACTGTACTTGCATTACTCTTTTATTTAGGACTGTCAAATTTCTTTTATTTTCCTTTTGCAATGTTGTTGATTTAATTTCTACCTTTCCAAGGGAAATGTTGTGATAATCTAATCACTTGGAGATGTACCGAGAAATTTTCAAAGGAAACATTCTAATTTTGTGTTAAATCTGTAATAGCGTGACTTTATTTGCCTCAAATGCTGAAGAGACATTGGCCTCTCAGTATCAAATTTAGATTTATTATTTGCTTTGATGTTTTTATTTCATGATCAGCATTATAAACTCACACTCCTATCTCCTCTGCCCTCATTGCTATATCGGCAATTAAATTCACTTCCTAAAAGTCTTTTTTGCATTGTTTATATGATTGTGTGAATGTGCATGCGTGTGTGTACGTATTGGATAAAGGCAAATGGGAACTTGTCCTCCCAATCAGCAAATCCACAAATTGCAAGGGAAGAGTGGGGAGGATGAATGTTATAATTCCATCTCCAAACCAATTATTTCCACACCACGGAAGCTACATCAGTCAACACTTCAAATGTTAAAAATTTTAATCAAAACCAAAGGCTTTAACTAAATAACTGGATATGAGTATTCAAGTGTAAAGCGAACTTCATAAATTACCTTTGGATTTAAGCATTTCATCGATACCCACATACATTCAGTGCAGCTAACTCTTCAGAAATCTGCAGGACAGCTAGACGCAGTGTCTGAGCTTCAGATTTTCTCAGGTGCATGTCAAGTAAAGCCCCTGGACTCCACCCTCACTCGCTACATCAAAATTGCAAACTCTTCCAGTCCTTCTCTTGATGCCTCCCTCACTTGGCCTATGTTTTAGAAAAGACACGCCCTTTTTCCCTTCCTCATATGACATGGACAATCTTCTCCCAAGTAAATACTCACCTTCCAGTGATTTTTAGCCCTTTCACATATGGCCTGGAGGTTGGTGATTAATGAGAGCTGGCATTATTGATTCCACAACCTTTCGGCAAATTTTGCATATCTGCACCTATGATGTGGCTCTCAACCTTGGAGCCTTGACCTAAACTGAGAAAGAATTATACCACAATAAAATGTACTTAAACACTAAATCTTCACTGGAAAGAATATAGCTTTTCTTTGCATTTAAAGTGAATTTGTACCCCTGTAGTGCCTCAGTGTCAGCATTGTGGAATAGTCACTATTAACATGTTGATATTGCAATTAGTAAAACATACGCACACAAAATGAAAGTAAACAAAGCATTTGGCCTAAAGAGAGAGAGACAGTCTTGATCACTCAGCAACAAGTGAAGAACTGAAACCCTCTGAATATAGCCATTTATGTGCAAAAAGGAAAATCATGTTCTGATTATCTAGAAATGTCTACCTTAAAAACATTATTTTAGTGGGCATCTATTTTTCCCTATACAGATTCCATTCACTCTTCTGCTGATTAATATTAAAACATTCAAATTTCCTCCAGAGAAGCCACTTCCACCTCTCCCCCATTCCATGCCTGAACATCTGAACTAGATCTAAGCCAAACTCAGCATTCCAGCCTTTTCACCCATCCCCACAGTTACAAAGTATTCCTCATCAGGATCATTATTCATTCTCCATGATTTGGGGGTCCAGTGCAAAGTGAAAATATGGGGCCCTTTGTTCAACAATTAGTACAGATTTTCAGTTAATGACATCAGAACATTAAAACCAAACACAGGACTATGTGCAACTGCATAGCTCACACATCCAAGAAGCCATCCCTGCTCTTCATGCCTTTGTGTATATCCATACTTCCTTCTATCCGAAAAATCTTCCTTTAACATTTTACAGTGTGGGGCTACTGGTAAAAAGACTGTATTTTGCCTTTATTTTTGAAAATATTTTTGCTGGGTATAGAATTCTAAAATAGCATTCTTTGTAGATGTTGGTCGTCTTCTGCATTATTTCTGACAATAAATCTGCTGTTATCTTTTCTTTTTTGTTGTCGTTTTTTGTTAGTGTTGTTATTCCTCTGCATAACATATCTCTTTTTTTCCCTCTGGCAACATTTACAGTGTTCTCTTTATCACTGCTTTTGAGGAATTTGATTATGATGTGCCTTTGATGTTGTTTTCTTCGTGTTTCTTGTGTGTGAAGTTTTTTGAGCTTCATAGATGTAAGGTTTATAGTTTTCATCAACTTTGGAAAATTTCTGGTCATTATTTCTCTTTTTATGAGGGGGGGGATGTTCCATGAAATAGGTATATACTTTCTCTTCAACTTTTCAAAACTTTTATATAGAATGATAATATACATTAAAAACTCCATATATAAGTATGCAGATAGTGAATTTTCACAAAAAGAGGCACACTTATGTAACTACCACCCAGAACAAGACATAGAAAATTACCAGCTCCTTTATAGCTCCTTCCAGTCATTAGTCTTCCAATGCCCCCCATGGTAGCTACCATCCTTATGTCTAATAGCAGAGCTTAGTTTGCTTATTGTTGTATGGCATGTTCTTGAATGTAGCTTCTTTAATTTTTCATTGCATTGCATACAGCTGTAGGTCTGCTCATTCTTTCCCGTTGCTGTGTAATATCCTCAACTTCTTTTTAGAGTTTTATTGAGATATAACTCACATATCATAAAATTCACCCACTTATAATGTACAATTCAAACATTTTTAGTATAGTCACAGTTATATAATCATCACCAAAATCATTTTTGTTGTAGTCAAAAGTATATAACATAAAATTTGCCATGCTAACCATTTTTAAGTGTCCAGTAATAGTAGCGTTAACAATATGCACATTATTGTGCAACAGATCTCTAGATTTTTTTCATCTTACAAAACTAAAACTCTATATCCATTGAACAATAACTCCCCTTTACCCGACTCCCCCCAGGCCCTGGCAGCCACCATCTACTTTCTGTTTCTAAAACTTTGACTATAGTTCAGTTGTAGTTTTCATCTCTAGCTGTCAGACTGGAGTCCTTTTTCTATTTTCCATGTCTCTATCTAATATGCTCAATCTTTTTCTCTATGATTTCTTGAACATATGGAATGCAGTTATAACAACTGTTTAATGCCCTTGCCTTCTAACATTTGTGTCAGTTTGGGGTCAGTTTTGATTGATTGATTTTTCTCCTCATTGTTCTTGGCATGCCTGGTGATTTTTATCGCATGCCAGACATGAATTTTACCTTGTTGGGTGCTAGATATTTTTTATTCCTATATATTTTCTTGAGCTTTGTTCTGGGATACAGAGAAGCTCCTTGGACACTCTTTGATCTTTTCATTTCTTGCTTTTAAGATTTGTTAGGTTATCATTTAGTCTATGGCTAATATTTCTACACGACTGAGGCAAGATGCTTCTGAGCATTCTAACAATGCTCTGTGACTTTCCAAGCTTTCCAATTTGAATAGTCTAAACTATTACCAACCCTGTTTGAATTCTGAGTACCATTCCCACTAATCTTTTGAGCTATTTTTTTTTAAATCTGGCCTCAAATAGTTTCCCCATATGCATGTGTTAATCGGCACTCTGTCCTCTCTAGTACACTGTCCAGAAAACTCTAGCTACTTTAGTCTCCCTAGACCCTCACCTCCATCTTCTCAATTCAGAGAGTCTTCCAGGCTTCCTGGGTTCCTCCTCCCTGCACAGGACCTGGAATTCTTTCAAGGTGATTAACTAGGGCAATTATAGGACTCACTTCATTTGTTTCTCATCTCTCAAGGATCAGTGTCCTTCCTTGCCTCATGTCCAAGGTCTTGAAAACCAGAGTTTCATATATTTTATCTAGATTTTTTTGTTGTGTCAGGTGGCGGGGTAA
>NW_011888797.1:410324-418496 GCF_000151845.1 Pteropus vampyrus | reverse complement strand
TATTGTGCAAACTCCAGCTTCTGCAAGTCACTGTCCCCATTCCCAACTTCCACCCGCTTTCTTTTATCTCGGCCTCTCGGCCTCCCAATTTGCCCAACAGGCATCAGCTTTCCTACCAGCTCTGTCAAAACCCTCACTGCCTAGTGCTGCTCAGAACCCTTCCACTCCCGGAGTGGGTGGATGTGAGAGGGAACGACTCTCAGCTTTGTGAAGAATATTCAAGATAAAGCTGCAGAGGGCCTCTCCACCACTCCTTTTTCTGACTATACTTGGATACAGAATTGCTAGTGTCTTTTCTCCCAACTACATAGCATTGACCTTTGACTCTCAGTCACCCAGTTCTTCCTATTCTTGAAGCAAAAACCTTGGGCCAGAGCAGAGTGGTAACTCAGCAGTTACAGATATACTCATTCTCAATGTACCATCCATAAACTTAAACTTTTCTAGACTCTGTTCTAAAGGTTCAGCTTGATCTATAAGAGTGGGAATTTCAACAGCTTCTTGAAGTAGCCCAATATTTCTTTTTCATTGAAACCATTCCTTTTAAATATATAGTATCGTTAATTATAATAAAGTTAGTTAATTTTTTATTCTGTATTTTGCTCAGATTTCTAATATGGCATGAGGACTTTTGTTTCTTTAAGAACTGTTTCCTGGAGATATTTAGTGCAGAGCCTGTTGCTAAGGGAATCCATTTATGTTGCAGTTAAATAGATAAATGCAATCAACTGACTCTGCTTCTAGGAGCTTTGAGGAGGTAAAATTCTAGTGGATTACTCTATAATGTAAAAATAAAAAGGAAAAGTTATCCATAAAATGTAAATACACTTTTCATGCTATTCTGATGGAGAAATGTTTCAGGTCTTCCTTGGGATAAGATCTGACATCATACTGAAAAGATGAGCCTCTACCTTCTTAGATGAAATGAAAGACAGAGTTCTTTTTATTAGAAAAAAAAAAAACTATTAAGAATTTTGAAGCCTGACATATGAGCTGCCATGGAAGAGGCTGTAATAAATAAAGACTCAGTAAATCATAAAAGTTAACATCATCACCAAAATGAGTATATAAGATTAATGTTAGAATCAGCCCATTATGAAAATAATTCAAAGCTGGAGAAGAGAGAGATCAAGTAGGTGATTTTGTATTTAGGATTTATATCTGCTTGAAAGATGTTTAAGGTTGATTTAGAGTTTAAGTTTAGCTACTTTATTAAAGAGATGTAGTATCTTAAATATCTGCAGTCTCAAACTATTCTGAACTCAAGAAAGGAGCTATTACCTGGAACCTCAGAAAGCACGGAAATTCTTTACTGTATAGACCTTATGCCTGGCACCCTGCCGCCACCTGGTGGCGATATACCTAAAATACAAGACAAGTGACAATCATAAAACAATTTCTTAAACGCAGAAAACTAACTTCAAAATAGAAATTATTCCATGCCAGTTTCATATCGGTTCCTATTTTTAATATTAAAATGTGAGTTAGGGGAATTTTATTTTTGTAGACACCAGTCAAGCACCAAATTCCAACACCATATACCTAAAACTGTTTAACAAAATGGGAAAAACTCTACTGTGCATTCTAGCAATTTAGATTAATTTGAAATCAATGCTCTTTTAAATATATATAAATATGGAACACGGGGTCTTTTTCTAATTAGGGAGTGAAGATGGGCAGGAGAAGGTGGGATGGAAGGACAAGTCGAATAAATAGTAAGCATTGACAGTAAAAGCTCAGAAGCTCTAAAGCAGCCTTCCAGGGTTTGACTCCCAACTCAATTATAGTTTTACCACCTTGGATAAGTCACTTAACCCTCTCTAAGCTTCCATTTCCTTGCCTCTAAATTTTGGATTAAATAAAATGATCTACTAAAGCATTTTGTACAATGGTTTGCAAACAGAAGGCACTCAATTTTTTCTCTAATGGAAACAAAAAAGAGGGGCAGTTTCCAAGTTCCCGAGATTTATGGGAAGCGTTATCAGTTATCCAACGGCCTCAGCCATGCTGTGCCACAAACTGTCTGAAAATGCAGTGGCTTAAAGCAATAAGTATTTGTTTAGCTCATGAGTCTGTGGGTCAGTAATCTAGGCTGGGTTTGGTTGGAAATTTCTTCTGATCTCAGCTGGCTCCCTCACATCTGGCAGTTGGCTCTCGTCTGTTGTGATGGGAGAGTCAACTGATCTAGGATGGTCTCACCTGAGACCGCTGGGGTAGCTTGCCTGTGCTCCATGTGTCCCGTCCTCTAACACACTCTCCCGGGTATATCCTGTGGTGAAAAGAGGAGTGAAAATGTGCAAGCACTTTCCCAAGCCTCTGCTTGCCTCCTATCTGCTAACTATTGCCCAAAGGAAGAAACTACATGACCAACTCAGAATCAAGGTGAGAGGGGAGGACATATTTCACCTCTTGATAGGAGGAGCTGAAAATTCACGTATAAATGGCTTGGATGCAGGTCAGGATGAAGAATTCAGGCCATTAGCACAATCGATCCACCACAAAAGAGAAGTATTTATTAGAAAAAAAGAAGAGAAAATTTTAGAATTTAAATGGTCTTATTGTTTCTAAGCTTCCAATCAGTATATGTGAAATCAAAACCATTTCAGAAAATCTAAAATGATTCGTGGTGCTAAAGTTGGGGGGGATGGGGAGTGGGGAGAAAAAAAGGCTATCATAGGGTGCCATACTAGAGGGCTTAAATGTATGAAAAATTTGGGAACAAGAACCCCCAACCAACATTCAACAACTGGAAAACTTAGATAATAACTGAGATGATAAACATACTGCATGATAATGGACTTGCTAGATCTATAAAAAGCTAAAAAATTGTCCAATTAATTAACCATCAAACTAAATTATTTTAGAAAATAAAACATTACAGTATGTGTCTAATAGAGAATCGTTTTCATGCCTCGTTCAAATATTTGCTGCACACCCACTCTTTGTTCAGAGTGGGTATGCAGCAATATTTTTTTTCTAACGTAAATGTGGTTCTTTGGATTAGTTGACTTGTCTAGCAGGCACAGGGAATAATAGTAATAATCACAGTAATAGAAGTTTGAGTATCTCCTTCTCCATATTCCCCTTCATTAACTGTCAATCTTGCTCAAGATTTTATCCTCAGATCTACTTTCCCCAATGCTATACTCTTAGACAACATCACCTATGGAAAGACTTCAGCTGGCACCTTGAAGTAGATGGCTGCCAAGTACACGTGTAGGCCTTCATTCCTGAGGTCTAAGCACTCAGTTCTTACAACACTTCAAGTTTATTAATCACATTCTGGCTCTCCATGAAGAAGATACGCTATGAAGTCATGAAACTGTGACTGCTGGTGCTAGACTGGCAGGATTTACATCCTGGCTCAGCCTTTGTTATGATTGTTAACTGTCGTGAGTTCCATCAGGGCTTAGACAAAAGCATGCGCACGCACCTTCCTATATACAGAGAGCGAGACAGGCAGAGAGAGAGAGAGAGAGAACAGAGAGGTGGCTCTTTTACCACCTCCTGAATGCCAAAAATTAAATATCGACTACCCTTCAGAAAATGCCCATGCCTAGCCTACTTCATGCATTAATCCTTGGGGGCCCAGAGATGCAGGATGAGATAGAATGGTTCAAAGTAAGAAGGCCCCAGATCATCTTCCTTCCCCCACAATCCCCCCCAAACACAAAATAGTTAAACAGATCACCCTTCACACACACGTTTCCTAGAGACTGGCTGCAGCAGAGAAGAGCAAGTTACAATGCAAATGCCACCTGAGAGAACTAAATCTATTAGTCATTCTCACTTACTGTGAAATGTGATCAGATAATTCAACTTCACCAAGAAAGTGCAGTGTTTAGGGCTTTAAATATAGAGAAGCGGGGAGGGGGTTTAGAACAAATTTACAGAGCAGCACCAGAGGGAAAGCAGGCTTGGCTGGCAGAGCGGAAAAGCTGAACTTGGAGTGAGATGAGCCAAATTCAAGTTCTGGTTCCTAAGTGGACAAGATACTTAACCTTTATAGCAGCCCTTACATTTATTTTGGTTCATCCTTATCACCCCCACCCTTGCGAGACACAAAACTGCTTGAGGACCTAACCTCGAGGCTCAGCTGTATATTCACCCCCAATGCCCTTCACAAAGCAGGTTTTTGAAAATATTCACTGACTCAATTGCTGCCAGGAGAAGAGTGGGCGGGGGTGGGGAAGGGAATGATGCAGAGGAGCCACGGGAGGCGAGGTTGTCAGAGACAAATTTCACCTACTTGACAGTTGAGGATCTAGAAGAGGCAACCATTTGTGTGACCCACATTCCAATCCAGTGCCACCTTTGGGTGCTGCCCTCAGCTGGGGATGCCGGGCATGTTAGGTAAAGATGCTTAAGTTGAAAGGCAGATTATACTATGTAAGTTTTTGTAGGGCTTCAATGTGTCTAAAATGTGTATAACTGGGAATCTTACCTTTGAAGAAGTACATGCAGTGGAGGAAGCCAGTGTAGCTGTAATAGCATGAGCAGGGGAAAGGCAGGTGGAAAATGAAGTCAGAGATAGCCACGGACAAGGTGGTGTGGGTCATGGAGAAGGATCAAATTATATTCCAATTACTGGTAGAAGCCATGAGAGGTGTTTTGAGTAAGAGAGTGTGACATTGTCTGATTTACATTTTAAAGATTCACTTCCACTGCTATGGAATAAAAGGTGGGGGGGGAGGGGTGCGGCGCTGGTGACAGGCATGGGGAAGGTGAAAATCTAGCTGGCAGACTCTCCCAGTAGTCAAGGCAAGAGATAATGGTGCCTCATACTAAAGTGATAGGGTAAAGAAGAGGAATCAGAATACGCAATGAAGACAGAGCTGATAAATTAGATATTGGTTGTAAGAGAAATGAGAAGAGTTGAGGATAAGTCAAAGGTTTTAGGCCTGAGTTATTTCTTGAGATTGGGAATATTTGGGAGGAAAGTTTTGGGGAGAAATCAAGAGTTCTGTTGAACATGGTAAGTTTGAACTACCTATCACAAATATCTGGAAGCAATTTGTGTGTGTGTGTGTGTGTGTGTGTGTGTGTGTGTGTGTGTGTGTGTGTGTAAAACATTTCAGCTTCTTTTTGCATTTGAAATGAATATATATGATCTATGCCTGAAAAAAAACAAAGTGTGGCCAAAAGCATTTTTGCACTCTGAGCCCTATGTGAAGCTACACTTTTATGCAGAAGCTTTTTCTCTTTAGAACCTGCTATTACAGCAGACACTCGGTCTGAGGTTTGGGGCCGAGAGGTGTACCCTTTTTCCATCAGAACACACCAGGCAGCATGTCCTCAGCTATTGACCTGCTATTTGTCAAGGAACTCGACTAAATCTTTAAGACAGTATCCTTGAGTAGAAATAGGAGAAAGACTATGAACACTAAAATAAAAATCAATACAAGCGTCACACACAGTGATTGACAACCTGCCCACAGCAGGTCTGTGAATTATTTCATAGCTTTCCAGCTGACTCTTTTCCCAGGCTGCCTTTTCACACTGATCTGAGAGCTCCTTGAAAGAAAAAAAACCTCAGGGCCTTTTGTCCTGACTTTTCAAAATCAGACATTAAAATGCAGTGACCTTCTTAAATTAACTTTTAAATATATGCCTTAGCAAAAATATCTTATTTTTCATTAAGACCATTTATTTCGCAATCATCTGCCTGTGCTTTGTGTTTATCTAAATACTTTGATGCCTTTGCCTAAATTCAGTTCACTAGCTAAGGGTATCAAGTTGCCCTAAGAATATTTTGTCCCATCTACCATAGGTGCAAGACACAATAGTGAGTTATAAGTTTTCAAGTGGACAGATCTTTGGTAATGTGTAAATGGGCCTGCATGAGACCCTGCGAATGTAATGGAATAAATGGGATCTAGTATTTGCATAGCCTTAGTCATCAAAGACAAAAACATCTGCTCTGTTCTACTGTATTTCATGGAATCTAAAATGCCATCTATTATAAGATGCACCATTATTTTCTGCATCCTTAAGAAAGAAAAAAAATGCAGCAAATTAAACTATGACATAGTGCTTTATGATGATTCTGCCCAAAACATAAACCCGACACAACAGACTCACAAGCTTTGACATTCCTTTCATTTAGAGGGCTTTGTCAATTTCTCCTGACTTTCTTGAGTTCCCTGGCATGTAATATGTAAATTTTTTCGTGTAGTATAGTAGCAAAGCATAATGTGACTTCATTTATTTATGGATATCTTCCTTTCTTCAGTCCCTTAAGGCACATGGTTACTGCTTTTAAAGAAAATACATAATAGCAGTCTCTTTTAAAATGAAGATGTTTGCTTCAAAAATATCAAGTTGCCCTCTTTTTTCTCTACTTATACCTAAGTACCAAGTAACTGTTTATATTAATACCAAAATATAGTGTAATCTTTTTAAACACAATTTAAGTGCTAGTTAAAATTACCTCGTGTGGTAGCAACATTACCTGTGAGCTTAATTGGCAATGTGAACAGCGATGACCAAATGTACATGCACAGGTGATGACAGTCATGTCACAGCAATTGTGAGGCACCACTGATTGTAAGATGCGTGACTAGTTCACAGATGGTAAAATGAAGGTAAAGTGTGTGTCTCGAAATCATTGAAATACAGTATAAGCAAGGTATTCTGGAAAGAGTGAATAAAAAGGAGTTTAGTTCTTGAATTAATATTTGCCTTTTGCTTAGGAAAAAAAAAACTCCCATTCTTTTGCATTTCCACAGATATGAGATGATATTGTACTCAAATACCGAAAGAGACCTCAAATTCTGTCGCGAAGTGGCAGTGTGGATGAAGTCATTTCGGGAATCTGACTGTTTTGGTCGTGGTAGTTGTCAGGGGTTGACATCACTGACTTGTACTGCTGCAGTCCCTTATGTATCTCTCGCTTTAAAATCGCTGCGCACGTCGTGAAGCTATCAAAACCACCCCCAGGGAATGGAGGTTCAGGCCCCACGTGACCGGAATACTCACAGCAAGGCAACTGCAAAGCCGGCGTGGCACATCATTATAGCTGGAAGGGCAGAATTGCTGCGGTCAGCGTTGACAAGCTGTCTGTATCAGGACGGCCCTGAGCAGCTTACCCAGAGGGACCGCGGTCCTTTTTAGACCAGAACAGAGTGACCTGCAACCTGACCTTTCCAGAAGCCCAACCATTTGCTCATCATCAAATCCAGTGCCTTTTCCACTTCTTCCTGACATGCCCTTGCTCTGATTCCAGACTGGACATTGTCTGATTCTTTACAAACTCCAAATGTGTTCCAGCCTTAGGGCTATTGACATTGCTGTTCCCTCCGCCTGGATCACTGTATGCACATCTTTACCTTTCTCTTACTCATTATCTTAGCCCATATGTCACCTCCGGGGATCAAGTCCTCCTCTGACCCTCCCAAACTAAAGTAGTATTTTCTCCATCCTCCATCAGTTTCCATCATTATACCTGGAATGTATGTATGTATTTTTGTTTGTTTGTTGTTTGTTTATTTGTTTTTATAGCCCTGAAATATCCTCATTTATCTGTCTTCTGGTCAGTTTCCATCACTAGAACATAAGTTCACCTCTGTATCCCCAACTCCTGGAACACATAGTAGATGCTCAGTAAACATTTGATCAATGTAGAATGAATAAACACAAATAGATTTTTATCTCACCAGTAGTTTTTTAAATATTTGGCTTAGTTCTTGTTCTCTTTCGGTTCTCTCCTTCTTGTCTTTCATTGACAAGATCTCACATTTATTTGACTTTATGACTCCCTAGATTACAGTGTTTGCTTCTCTTTTCCTAAAAGCTAACCCACAGATGCAGATTCTCGATCTATTCTGGTCTCTGCCCTGATCCTTTTTGTGTGCAGGGACTTCCTCTCTTCCTCTTTCTGCTTTGTGATGGCAGAGCTCTGGTGGCCTGTTACTGAAGCATCAGTGAATGTCTAAATGAGCAGCAGCAGAAGCAGTGTCTAGGGTGAGCTCTGGCAAAGCAGCTGCTAATGGACAGATCCTGTCCCCAACCCCCACCGTCATTCCCTTTCATACTTGCCAGTGTCAACTCAGCACCCAAGGTTCTTCCCAAATAACTAGAGGCTGGAAGAATTTCCAGTTTCCAGCACCTCAGCGGGGCGTACACAACTTTACTGCTAAACCGTTTTCTTCTAACAGGAACCACTACTAGTAC
>NW_011888797.1:406316-408819 GCF_000151845.1 Pteropus vampyrus | reverse complement strand
GTGGAAATTTGTATGGCAACCTAAAGAAAAGAATACCATAATATTCTTGAAATAGTAGCTATGGTATCTGATTTAAGTGTTCCAACCCAGAATTTGTTACAGGAACCACAAGTTGTAGTAGAACATCTGCTAAAGAGAGGCCATCCTCAGCCGACTGTAAATCATGATCCCCGTGGCAGGTGGCACGCAGCCTCTTCCCCTCCACCACATTGCTAGATTGAGGTAGAAATATGGGCTTTAAGGGAATTGGAGCCAGATGCAGAAAAAGTGCTCGTCTGACTGTGGACAGAATGAAAAATATTTAGGATTAAAGTTAGTAAGGAGTAACTGTTTCAGCCTTTGAACGATATCACAGGTAATCGAACTCTGTTTCATTGTTAAGGCAATGTTCTTATTTGTGGACTGAATCAGTGCAGATTGCTTTCAGCTTCGAGTAACTGACCAATAATGGTTTAAAGAAGACTGACATGTATTATGCCGGTCAGTGAGAGGCCCGGAAGTGGCACCTGCTAGTAGAGTCACTTAGAACCAAGGCCATTCTGTCTTTTTGCTTTGCTTTCTTTAGGACGATGGCCTTTTGTCCTCATGCCTTCATGTTTTTCACCTTATGATGGCAAAATGGCGACAGCAGTCCCAGGCAACACACCTGCATGCATGGGTGGAGGAAGGGGAAAGGGAACAATGACCGAGATATGTATTCTTTTCATCAGGAATTCAAAAGCTTTTTCAGAAACTTTTCAGCAGACTCATTTATACCGCAATGGCCAGACTGTGTGTATGTCAGTGCCCAACTTCAAGGAGATTGAGAAATGTGTCGTGGCTCTTTCCAGCCACCGTAGGGAAAGCAGGCCAGGGAGAAGAAACCAGAGTGAATTTTGCAACAGCTGGTAACGTCTGCCACAGAGCTATAGAAGCCCTTTTAGAAAACAGTGGGTCCTCTGGGAAGGCCTCATACTATTTATTAATAATGTGCGGTTGAATGAAAACTTCGCAAACCCTGCATTCCCGGGTACATGATATAGTACTAAAGAAGAAACTAACAATTTTCTTTGATCGATTTGATTTGGGATTTTTCTAGAAGGTATAGACTGATTTCCAAACTTTTTCTATAACCCCATCACACTTAAAGTGATTCAGATCTTTTCTCCACATGGAGACCATTGGGCATTTTAGATTAACAACACCAGAAAAAGAGTAAAATTTTGAAATTCCCTTTGAAAGTCAAAACAGAAAATTAATAAAAAAGTAAAGAAGGAATACTTTAACCTGCGACCGATTTTGTTTCACTTTTACTCCACTGATTTCGTTCTCTTCTTGGCCCTTCTTGTGCACATGTGGGTGATCTAGGGTAGAGAGATACAGAAAGAGGCAAGCCAGAAAGTTGAGAGAGATGTTTATCTTCATTACGTGGTGGCCTCAAAGTAACTCTTCTTTGAGTATGTATAACTGCAAGTCACCACACAAAGTTGGTGGAGGGGAGGGGGTCTGACTAGTTCAGTTCAGTAGTCATTCACCATCTACCTACTGTGTGCCAAGCGCTGTCCTAGGTGCTGGAGAGACTGGTGAGTAAGTCTCAGGTCTTGCCTTTGAAGTACTTACATTCTAGTGGGGAGGCGAAAAAGTAAACAATTACCATACAGTGTGGTATGGTAAGTGCCATGTTCGAGGTTTGCATAGGGACATGTATAGCAGAGACCTTAAAACAAGCCAAGGGCCGTGCATGGAATCAGGAATGTCTTCCTGGAGGAGGTGCACGGTACAAAGAAGGCGAAAGAATTTTGCTTTTTGGGGAGGAAGCTGCAGCTGGATTGGATGCTGAGATAGGAATTCAACTCTCCCAAGAGGACAGGAGAGGGAAAGGAGCTGGGGGAAGGTGCCAGAGCAGATAGAGGAGAAAGGGAAGAGAGCGGGCTGTTGGCCCCACGCACAACTACAAGGACCCAGAAATGGAACATCGGAAGCAAGATGTGCGGAAGTACCAACCGCTCCCACCATCACCATGGCCAAAGCAGCACGAGGCAACACAAGGCTCCAGCAGCCTCTTCCAGCCAGCCTTTGCCCACGGCCGGGGAGCTGAGGAGGCTGCCTGCATGGTGACTGCAACCATAGACCATAGTGGTGCTCTTTGCAGTGGGTCCAAGCTGGCAACCACAGTCATCCCACCTCACAAAACAGGGGTGAGCCAAGAATTATGAGATCCAGGAGAAAAGCTCTCCTTTTGCATCTGAGGGAAGAAAATGTAAAGACTGAAAACAACTTACAGTTAGTTCCCTGAATGTTTCCCGAGGCCGTGTCTAGAATAAATTCCCGTTTATACTTGACAAAGCCTGCGTGTATCTCAGATGGCTGTTTCTTTGTAATAGTCTAGTGAGATGGATATTATCACTTCCATTTTACTACAGAGGAAGGGGAGGTGCAGGCGGCAGTGAGGAACCCATGCACATTTACACATTTAAACATGGGAGAGCCAGAACTCAGTCCCAGGTCTACCTGAATCCAAGGT
>NW_011888797.1:404122-406266 GCF_000151845.1 Pteropus vampyrus | reverse complement strand
CTGCAGCTGGATTGGATGCTGAGATAGGAATTCAACTCTCCCAAGAGGACAGGAGAGGGAAAGGAGCTGGGGGAAGGTGCCAGAGCAGATAGAGGAGAAAGGGAAGAGAGCGGGCTGTTGGCCCCACGCACAACTACAAGGACCCAGAAATGGAACATCGGAAGCAAGATGTGCGGAAGTACCAACCGCTCCCACCATCACCATGGCCAAAGCAGCACGAGGCAACCCAAGGCTCCAGCAGCCTCTTCCAGCCAGCCTTTGCCCACGGCCGGGGAGCTGAGGAGGCTGCCTGCGTGGTGACTGCAACCATAGACCATAGTGGTGCTCTTTGCAGTGGGTCCAAGCTGGCAACCACAGTCATCCCACCTCACAAAACAGGGGTGAGCCAAGAATTATGAGATCCAGGAGAAAAGCTCTCCTTTTGCATCTGAGGGAAGAAAATGTAAAAACTGAAAACAACTTACAGTTAGTTCCCTGAATGTTTCCCGAGGCCGTGTCTAGAATAAATTCCCGTTTATACTTGACAAAGCCTGCGTGTATCTCAGATGGCTGTTTCTTCGTAATAGTCTAGTGAGATGGATATTATCACTTCCATTTTACTACAGAGGAAGGGGAGGTGCAGGCGGCAGTGAGGAACCCATGCACATTTACACATTTAAACATGGGAGAGCCAGAACTCAGTCCCAGGTCTACCTGAATCCAAGGTCTCTTTCCATAGAGACACCAGCGTCCCTATAGTTAATCTTATTTTCAACTTAACTACATCGTATTTAAAGCTGCCTTCTCCCAGAACTTCGGTTAGATAGAAGCGTAACTCACACTTCTGGGTTTCCTGCCAAAGCCTCAAAGAGTATCCTTCTTATGCATTGCTAGGTTTCTGTTGGAAAGCCTTCCTCTGCTTGTGTTTTGGTCATCTACCTGCTGTAGACAATAACTGCCTTCCCCACCCCTTACCCTGACATGTACGTCACTGGACATTGTGCTACTGAAGGAGGGCATGAGAGAAAAGAAACTGGGTTCTCATGCACAGGCAGTTTACCTTCCAACCTACACAGGCTACCTTGTAAAGCTGCCACCTGGCACCAGTCCTGGCAGCTCCCTCTGCATGATCACCAGCCCCCTCTTCTCCTTGGGGATCAAGTGGGTGGTAATGTCCTTCTTCAGTGCAAATAAAGTCAAGTACTGTATTTAATATACAGCCTGTGGCTCAAGATGGCAGCAAATAGAAAGAAAGGGTTGTTTTATGGGCTATTTCCCATGTCAACAATGGATCACTGTCTTGTGCAGTCTATACCTTGCTGGAGAAATGGGGATTTTTTTTTCCAATTCTTAGATAATCCCACCTTAGATGAGAAACAGCATGAATCAGTACATGGCCGCCTACTTTTATGTCATTTTTAATATATTTTAGTTAAGCCAGCAAAATGCTTAATTTCTTTTTTATTAAAAAATAATTATGCATATTTGCAAGTAGATTTGATTTATTAAACACAAGCAATAACTATAACTCCCACTTTGGATTTTCTCTGATTTTTTTTATTTTTTTCTGTCTGCTGCATGGAAATTTTTATTTTAATGAACTCGGTTGCAATCACCAGCACCCACAGTTCCTTTTAAAAATAAAATGCCACTTAACGTGTGTTAAAGGAATTATAAAAATCCCATGGGTACCTCTTCTAATTGTTCTTTCTTTAAAAATCAGTTGACATTTATATTGAAAAAAAGTATATAACGCACAGGAGTTAATGTCCTGACCATGAAAAGGGAGCCGTTTACCTCCTTCTGCACTGCCTCGCACAATAAGCAATTTGGAGAATATAGGTAACTTTTTGCACATTTTTCAAATTCTGCTTTCCTTTTGTATGGGTATGGTTATTGCCTTCCTTGTCCTACAATCCTTTTTATTGGAGTAAAATAACCTCCATAGGTGACCATTTTGTGAAATTCAAGAAGGAAATAATGCAGTAGGAGAGGGCTTATTTATAATATCCAACTTAACGACAAATTCTTCTCTCTAACCTTTGGTCTCATCGTCTTCGTGTCATCTAGAGCCATAAACAGAATAACGCCCAGAGGATGTCTTAAGACTTGTATAACAGAAGCTAAATGGAAATAAATGTATAATACATACTTACATTTAAAAA
>NW_011888797.1:388119-404072 GCF_000151845.1 Pteropus vampyrus | reverse complement strand
CCACAGTTCCTTTTAAAAATAAAATGCCACTTAACGTGTGTTAAAGGAATTATAAAAATCCCATGGGTACCTCTTCTAATTGTTCTTTCTTTAAAAATCAGTTGACATTTATATTGAAAAAAAGTATATAACGCACAGGAGTTAATGTCCTGACCATGAAAAGGGAGCCGTTTACCTCCTTCTGCGCTGCCTCGCACAATAAGCAATTTGGAGAATATAGGTAACTTTTTGCACATTTTTCAAATTCTGCTTTCCTTTTGTATGGGTATGGTTATTGCCTTCCTTGTCCTACAATCCTTTTTATTGGAGTAAAATAACCTCCATAGGTGACCATTTTGTGAAATTCAAGAAGGAAATAATGCAGTAGGAGAGGGCTTATTTATAATATCCAACTTAACGACAAATTCTTCTCTCTAACCTTTGGTCTCATCGTCTTCGTGTCATCTAGAGCCATAAACAGAATAACGCCCAGAGGATGTCTTAAGACTTGTATAACAGAAGCTAAATGGAAATAAATGTATAATACATACTTACATTTAAAAAGCACACTGTCCTTTGAATCTATAACAGTTGTTATAAATGATGCTTCCCAAATATGTTTATTCCCTAAAGCAACACCTTGTTCTTCCCAGTGAGCAAAAACAATGCTTGAATTGTTAGTCATCCATGACCTTTGTCATTTCAAACAGTAGAAAATGAAATTCAGTCTAGAGAGTTAATGTTCAGCTTTCACAATTGAGGGAGGAATGGAAAAGTATGAGGACATAAATAACAATAATAAATTTTTACCAAACTTCTATTATGTACAAATTGCTCTTCTAATTGCTTTACATATATTAGTCATTTTTTAATTATTTAAGTAATCTACTTAGATAAGTATAGAAAATGACATTGGACACAGGGCTAAATCATTTTTTAAAATTTTTAATAAATATCTAGTCTAGATTTGTCTTTGTTGCTTCTGCAAAGAAGATTAACAATTTATCCTTGATTATTTTGCAAAATATTTGTGAAGTCAACAAATCATTTGTCGTATGCATATTCTAGAACAGCTATAGCAATAATTATAGCAATTCACAATTTTGAAGCACCTTGGAGATTATACAGTAAATTATGTCTTATGTAATCATATGCATTTCTAACAATACACTTTCAAGAAGACAAGATGAGTATTAATATTCTGCTTTGCATATGGAGAAACTGTGACTTAGAGAAGTGAAATAAATTGCCCAAAGCCGCTACAAGAAGTCCACACCAAGCCTGTCTGGTTCCACATTTCTGTGCTTTGCATCCTATAGAAGTGAATCATAGTTCTTTGGCATAAATTTTCTATCTGTGGAGTTGAAAACTTCTTTGATCTAGTGGAATATTTTGCTTTGTTGAATAAAGCGGTCTAGTGTGCTGGACAGAGCCCTGGACCTTCAGCCCCCTGAGCAACGTAAAACCATTTAGCAAGTTCTTTGACCTTACTAGTTTGCTCATCTAGGAAATGAAGGGTCTTATTCTCCCTAAGAGTGAATAAGACTGCCCAAGTTTTTATCCAGTGACAGGGAAAAACTAGACCTGCTGAAAAAATTTAAAGTAATAGTTGGGGAGAAAAGTTGCCTTGTAATTACAACCATGAATCACACCTGTTAAATGTCCTGGTTTTATATCCATACACATGAGTCAACCACCTAATAATAAGTAGAGTAAAACAAAATTAAATAATTTTTATTTATAATTGACGGAATAGTTGTACCTCAAGGTCATTGCTCTGTGGCACTATCTTTGTCTAGTCTTGTAAGTGCAGGAGTTTGGAATGTATGGAAACTCACTTCAAATCCTACTTAAAAACAGGCTTGATAATAAATTTTGGTATGAACTCTCTCAATGATTTCACCTCTTTTAAAATATGGTGACAGAAGGAGATTTGACTTGGAGTGGTGAGCACACAATGCAGTATACAGATGATATATTATTGAATTGTACACATCAAAGCTATGTAATTTTATTAACCAATGTCATCCCAATAGATTTAATTTAAAAAAAAATATTCAGTTCTGTAACCCAGTTCATCTTTCCCTTCCCTCAGTGCCAATTAATTGAGAGTTCTGATTAAGTGGGATTGAGTAATTGAGGTTTGACTATATTAGTGGTTCTTAACTCTGGCTATACATTAGAATCTCAATGCCAGGCTGCACCCCAGAACAATTCAATCAAAATCTCTAGGGTAAGAGCCAGGCATTAATATTTTTTAATGTTCTCCTGGTGATACCAATGTACAGCCAAGATTGAGAACCAGAGCTAATTTTTTATTAACCAGAGAAGCATTAGTATAAAATTAGCTCCTTGTTTTCCTTGGAAGGTGTATGCTACCCTATGAAAATATTTAATGATTATCAAAATAAAAGTCATCGAAGACAATGAGATAAGCTTTGCAATCGTCATACTCAACTTAGATGAAAGTGAAAAATAATTCTATTCTATTCAGTGTTTATAGTACCAGTATTTCTGGTAGTGAAGGGAATCCATGGACATAGAATATAGTAACAGTTTAGTACTCAAAATTATTACTTCAATAAAAAATATTGTATGCACTCAGCCATAAAAAAATGAAACCTTACCATTTGCAACTATATGGATAAACCTAGAAGGTATTATGCTGAGTGAAATAATGTTGAACATAGTGAATTAGCAATTATGCTTCTGGTCAAGATGTTTTTTACTGTGCATTGAAGTAAAATACCAAAAGAAATCAATCATTATGTGGGAAATATGTCTTCAATATGTTTCTCATAATAAGACCCATGGAAAATTATATAGAAATGTACCTATTAAACATTTGAAGTACCTTTTGATTCTATTTTTAAATATGCAAATTGTTTTGATTATTTGATGTAATAAAAAAAAAAAAACATGCTCAGGAGAGTCAAAACTGAACATGTAAATGACTCTTCAAGATATCTATGATTAAAGCCAAATGAAAAAAAAAAAAAACCCAGATACACAAATACCCAAACTTACAAATTTCTAAATTAGAGAGCAGTTATTCACGTTACAAAAAGGACTTTCTGCTTTACAAAAGGATTCGGCCTAGCATTTCTTTAACTACAAGCCAGATAGCTGTTTTACAACACACATTCTCCTAGATGCTCTAAATACACTGTAAGATCCTAGCTATTTTAAGGAGTCCTCTCATGAATCTTTTCATTATGCAAATCCGTGCCTCTAATTGATCTGTTTTGTAGATTGGTAAATTTTTTCCAGTAAAATCTGAATTTGCTTAAAGCATCCTGTACTATAGAAAAGGTCTGCATTTAACTTCTTGGTTGCAAAAACAATGGATTTCCTTGTCAGGTGATATAGCAGAGTAGTTAACCTGAAAAGGTCTATCAACCACGATTTGTATAATTTGCTTAAGAAACTCACCTGTTCACTTGAGAAGGAAAAATAACAGTATAGCTATATCAGGGGAGCCTGATAACAGTATAGCTATATCAGGTATCAGTACAGAATTTTCTCAAGGATCCTTCATAACAAATGCCCAGAAAAGTAATATATTGGCTATGGTTTTCTGGTGCATATAAGATCACCCTTCCTGAAAATGAAGATTTAATTGCCTTGAGGCCATTCATAAAATTTTACTTGAGAAATTTATTAAAGTAAACTGGCTGATAAGTAACAAATCTTCAATCGTGTAAAGCCTTGTGACCTCTTCACTCAGTAACTTTAAGATTTTTAATCTCGAGAACTACTAAAGAAGGTAGTCAGTGTCCCCTACAAATTTGAAGCTGTTTTCTTAAACTCCTACCTATCCACCCCCAATATCTAGCACAGTTCTTAGGACATGGAAAATGCTTAATAACTGTATAATAAACAGATTTTAACAATTAAGAAGTTATTATTTGTATGTACTCAGAATTAGGAAAGTAAAATTTCCTTGCCCAAATTCTCTAGTGGAATATGTCTGAGAACCCAGGAAAAATGACTGCGTTATTGTTAGGATTAGGGTTTGGGTGACCCCCACTTTACTTATCATAAACCCCAGGATGGCTATTTTGAACTGTTGAAAATTATCACTTTCCTTCACCTTTTCTGAGCCAGTATGTGCTTTTTTAGTTTGTTTGCACACTCGTTTGCTCCAGAAATAAAGCCTCCTGGTTTGAAGCTAAACAAAATTGTTTCCAAAGAATTCATTAAGGTAAACCAGCTGGGGAGGAAGAGAAAGGCCTCTGTAGGGCACTTTCTGGCAGGCGTGGTCCACTTGCTTCTAGGAACTGATGCTATCCTGCTACTTTACTGGGTCTCAACATTCTGAAGTAAGTTCTTAAATTACAGATGAATTTGTGCAAGAGATAGCTTCTAGGTGGTTATCTTTTTTACAGATTGATGAATATCATAGTATAATTCATGTAGATATAATCAGTGGTTCAAAAATACAACCAAATTGCAGGAAGATAAAATTAATTGAAATTAAGAAAAGACTAGAATAAAAACTTTGAAATCATTTTTGAGTTGCATCATAATCATATGATAGGCACTAACTAATAGAAATTGCAAATTTTTTTAAATAAACAGTTCTATTTACATTTTCATTAACAAAAATAGAATTCTGTCTTTCGGAGGAGTTCTCCATGGCTGGGAGGATATTACTTTCTGGGTCAAGATACTTCTAGGAGATAAAAGAAACATCGAATTAAAAATGTAAAGTCTTAGAAGCTGGAGTACTGAAACTATAACATCACGCAGAGTCCAGTCTGCCAAACAAGAACATTCCTGGAATGGAGCAGGGAAAAGAGCATGGAATCTGTCTTTACTATTTACCAGCTTTGTGTCCGCACACATTTCCAGTGCGTTTTGCTCTAATAGAAATCGTACACTATTATTGCTCTTGAGGCTGTGCCTAATAAAGATTTCTGGTTTTAATTTAACCAGTAATTCCTTTGCATAGATGACTCAACTCTTAAGCAAAAAAAGAGTACTTAATTCTTTAAGAATCAAGGAGGGGTTCATTATATAACGATGGAATAATATGGAGGAGGAAATTTTGACTGGAAATTTTCCAACACCCTTCAATTCTCTTCACTTATTTCAAGTTCTCCTTAGCTTCCCCCAACTTTCCAGAGGCCAGGCCCACCCTGCTCCATGGCGTGACAGAGTTCTGCAGGACTAGGAGCCAGGAAAAGAAATCCTTAACCCCCGACCACAGGAGATACTGGGCTGGAGAACTACGTGAAGTAAAAAGTATGTCCCCCTCTCCAAAACAGGGTTTCAATAGTTAAGGGAGAGTCAGAGTTGGATGCTAAATCTGGGAAGGACCATAACTGAGGAAGTTAGTGGAATGTAGAACCAAGAGTTGAGAATCAGTTCCTCCTGCTGACCCCATTCATGTGAACTGCAGCCTCTTATGTCCAGTCACTTCTCTCTGCTTGCTCATCCTTACCGAGATTGTAGTATTTGCAATCGATTCTACTGGGGCATTGCATTCAAAACTTTTATGTTGTTAAGTAGGGGGGTGGTAAAATATCCCCATATCTTTCTTTCTTAGTTCTTCTAGCTGGTCTAACAAATAAACTAACACAAGACAGATGAACAGGAGAAAAAGTTTAATTTATACATAAAGAGAAGTAGACCTAAAGAAATAACCAAAGCAGGCAGCTTTTATACTTTTTAGTCGACAAAGCCATGAATTTGTGAAGAACTGACAAGACAAAGAAGTTTGAGCTTGGAGTACTAAATTAGTAAAGCAGTAGCAAGGTTTGTTTCTACAGGCTTCTCAGTCCTGAATTCCATCTCTGGTGCTAAGGGTGTCTCTCTACCTCCTAGTAGAGGGAGGGTACCTTTGACATGGGAGATTTATTTCTGGCTTTCTAGGGGATAAAGGAGGGTCAGCGTGTCCTTTTGCACTAGCTGTTTCTCAAGTAACTTTTAATTCAAAATAATCCATATACCACTTTGGCACATTTGGGGGCAGGCTGCCCTGGGCCCCCAGCAAGGTCCAGATAAGAAAAGAAGAATATTTAGATTTACTTCAATTTTTCCTTTACTTCCGAGTTATCTAGATACCTATACCAAGTAAGGAGGTAACTGCAGTCTGAAGCGGCTAAACGAGTTGCATCAGATTATTTATTTTTCGTGGTGGCCTGAAGTCAGCACAGTAACTCCTCCTTCAGGAATGAACATTAGCATCAATCTTCGCCACATCTTTACCTTTTTCTTAGTGCTCTGTCCTCGCCAGACATCATCTGTGATCGCACTAACAATATCCCCCGATCCAGGCAAGCTCCAGCACTCTGTGTAATACCTAGAGTCCACAGTGGCATAAATATTTTCTGCCACCATCTTTCCTGAAGCTAACTCTCATCTTCAAACCTGTCACCCTGAGCCTGAGAGCACAGGTGTGTTTCTGCTAGGGACTCTTTCACTGGCAGTCTCTTCCTTCTTTGGTGATGAACATGGAGCGAGCTTGTCCTGCCTTCATTCCATATTCTCTCACATGAAATCTTGCAGAAATTCATTGATGTTTCTGGAATGTGAACAACACCCTACCCTAGTTTCTGTAATTTTTTTTTTCCTTCTTTATATTTAGAGCATTTCGATAGCAATTTTTAGGAGGCTGATGTGAGTTTAGCATGTCTACTCAAATTATATTCTTGGACCAGTAATCAAACATTCAGAACCAGAAAGCTCAGGTCCAAATGAAAGCAGGTTGAGCTCAAAGTGTGAGAAAGTCCCAGTGGCTGACTACAATGTTAGCCTGGTTGTAGGAGGCTTCTCAGGAGTGGGAAAATACAGTCCAAGACTGGAGCAGGTAGAAACACCACCAGAATTCTCAGGAAACCAACATTGTTTCCTATCTGCTAATATTCCAAATTCCTCTGCCTGTTAAAGCTCTCTTATTGACATTAAGATAATACTAATTTTTTATTCCTAAATTTTATTTTATATGAGTGTTGTGTGTAAAAAAGAAGGAAGGAAGTAGGAAACATCTTGACGCTTTCTTATCCTGAAGCTTTAATCAAAGTTTATTATTACAATAGAATGTAAAGAACTTTTTTTTTTTTTTTAAATCTGAGAACTGGTGCCTACGGAGCAAAGCTGGGCAAAAGGGATGGTAAGTATCTCACATTACAAACATAGCACCTACCAGATACCTTCTTCAGAGCTAACTAAGAAGTAGAAAAACTCGACCTACTATATCAATGCCCCTCCTGCTGCCTCTCAACTCACATGCCAGTAAGGAACCCACCAGGCAGGAAAATGCAGCCAATAGAGGTACAGCTGATAAGGAGGCTGCAGTAGCTGAGTGGGGATGAACGCATTTCAATCAGAGCCATATCTCTCATGTGAAGGACCCCAAAGAACCCACACGTGTCCCTGAGAGAGCTGACACCTGGATGTTACAGGTGTGACTGCAGAGAAGCAGCAAAAGCAATGGAAAATGCAAAGAATTCTTAACCCAATTCATCCTCTCTCCCAACCTCCAAAATACGAGGAACTGGGTCTTGCAGGAGGAGGAAGGAGGTAGTCTAGAACCAAAGCAGCCTGGTACCACACTCCAAAGTGAAAGGGTTGCCCCTACGCACCCCCACATCAGGCCCCTGAGTCACAAGTCCAGCTATCAGTAGAGCAGTGGGGAATTTTTAACTGGATATCAGGTTATAGTAGCAAACTGGACTGGACAGAACTTTCAATGACTGTAAGCGCCTTCCCAAGATGTCAATAAAAGTCGACCATCTAGGAGAGATGGGAGATTTGACATAATAGAGTTAGGACCAGTGACTAGCAAGAAAAAATGTACTTCTAGCTTGCAACTTACCATGGCCAGACTTTTCAATATACAGGTTATATAAGTGTAAAAAAATCTGCTGCCATCGTCATGAAAAGTCTAGCGGACCTAGCTAGTATTCGCTTGAATCCTCATATCTGTTTCCATAGAGACATCACTTCTGCCTACGTATTTTCTAACTCACCAGGTCTATGGTTCTCAGGTACTGTGGTACCAGATTAAACAATACAATTCTTTCATAACTAATTCCTGATCATCGTCCTTTAAAAACGGCTGGTGGGTAGGTAGGCAGCTCCAGCTCCAACATTGTATCCCTAAGGTGACTATATATTAAAGAATGGGGCTTATTTGGAGAAAAACAAAAACAGTGGAGCAAAAGCAAGAGAAATCTCTAATGTATTTTTATGCTTTATAATATTACTTCAGTGTTTCAGATTTTAATTGCAGAACCTGTCAGGTTCATGTAGTTTTCGGCAAAGTGATTGAGAAATGGCGTAGCTTAATCACTAAGAATTTATGTGGCCTCTGGACTTTGCTTGCCTGATTAATGAACAGTTAAAGGTGAGTGATTTTAACTCAGCACCTCAGTTTCTTTGAATAAATAATGAAGGCAAGAGTAATGTTTATACTAAATGACAGAGGAGTAAGCAAAATGGAACACTTTAAAGTGTTTAGAACAGTCCCTGGCACATGAGAACACAATATTAGCTTTATTGTATTAATTAATATCATTTTCATCATGGTTATCAAAATCTACAGGTGAATCTCAAAGTATATTTGAGATTTTTAGCCTCCACTCATTTCTGAGATTTCAGAGGCAGTTTGAAGTTGGGCCTACATATGGAAGGAGTTGCAACAAAAGAGAAGAGACCTCTTTCTAATCATGAGTCCCTGAACTATTAAATAGGACTTGTTGCCTGTAACTTACTTTGCCCTTGGCATTGCACACAGTGCAGCCCACATACAGAAGGGCCCCAGATAAATGTTTACAGGAGCTGGGGGAAGAGGGAGTGAACCTCTTGGACATGCCCACCTGTGGGGCTCTACTCTTATTCTAATACGAAATCAAGTCTGAGTTAATTTACCCTGAGCAGTATTGTGGTTAGCTATGAATTCTTCATGGGTAGGGACTGTATCACTTTGGCCAGTGTCAGGCACTCAATAAATATGTGTGGAATGAATGAACCAGTTCATTTCTCAAAATGCTGGTGCTGTAGGATGGAGTGAGTACACAAGGCTTCAGCTGGCTTCATCTTAAGCCAAGTTAAGGGGATAAAGCTATGGTCAAAGCACCATGAGTTTGAAGATTTGTGCTCTGTCTTTCTCCCACAGCCCCCATGTAGTCTTGTCTTAATGTGTTTCTGAATTGTAATATGACACAAGCTACAGAGTCTGACCTAGAAGACTACATGACCCATGCCACAACTACGGGGCTTTGTTTGGCTGCGGTAGAAGAGATGCTAATTTCTATTTATTCGGGCATTAAAAGAAGACTTTCAGCATCATTGTTCATCCCAGCTATCTGTTTATTCCCATGAAGAGTTACTATTCCAAACCCTTCAGCTGTACTGAATGGGCTCACTGCTCAGAATGCCATCAGCATATGTTTTGTCTCACATGTGCTTTGAGTGGTGTGGTGTATGTATGCATGCGCATCCCATAAGTATTAAAGTTTTATTTTATGAGTCTCAACTTTATAGAGCCCAAGGGCAAATGTGCATCCCTAAACAGGAATGCAAGTCCATTCACTATTCGAAAGGGATCTTGTTTTCTATTTATTAACCACATTCAAAAATTCACACAAAATTTAAGCCAAAGTAATCCAGAGGAAGAAGTTAAATTGAGGAAAGAGGACAGGACAGAAAAAAGAGCTAGATTTGTGGCATTCGTGTTAAATTGTGATGCAAATAATGTTCAGAAACATGGCCAGCAAAGTTAATCCTTCCTGTGGAGGCTTCCACTTTATAATCCCATCACTAAGCCTTTTATACGTTTCAAATTCCCATTGCTTTCTGCACATGTTTTTAGGAAGGATTAGAAATGCACTGAGCAGGCTCAGGTGAAGCAGATGCAAAGGAACTGTATGTGTGGGGTGATTGTGACGTGATAGCCCGGCTATCGCACTGGGCCAAGACAGGAAAGCGATACTCTTATAAATGCTCTCCAGTCCCAGGGCCTGGGCACAGAGTGGAGCAGTCACAGCCTCCGTCTAGCATTCACTTCCTGTTTATGAACAGCTGGGTCGGTGGGAAACCTCGGCGATACAAGCCGAGTAGGCGGCATCCGCTGCTTGTCTACAGGGTCTCCTTTTCATTTTCTCATTTGTGACAGTAAGAGGCTCTTGATGACAACGGAATATTTTACTCTGTGGGAAATCTGTTCCTTTTGCTTCTGCTTCTGCCCCCACTGGATGTTCTTATCTGCTCTTTGTGAGGAGGGCATAGGCAATTATAGAGCAATACATCTTCACCCACATAATTTCAGGCAAATATTGTAAAAGGCATGCAGATGGCACTGGGGAAAAAAAAAACCTTCTGTTGCTTCTATCTCTTTAGTTTAAAAGAAGAGATAGCAATTTCTTTTTTAGTAAATAACCTAACAGTTCATTCATTTATTCATTGAGCCAACAAATGTTTATTCAGTGTCTACTTGATGCTGGTCTGCGTGGGCTATACATTTATACTTAGCACCAACACACCAACCATCCACCATAGGAGATTTTTCATGGCCCATCTCAGCCCACACAGCATCCACCTGGCTTCTCTTTAGCCTCCCTTCATTTCCCTCCTCATTCTCATCTCTCTCCTTTTTCTCATTTTTCTCAAGAGGAAGAACTGAATCATCCTATTGCTACTGAATTCAAGCCATATTCTTTGGGTCTGAACTTCTACCCTACTCATTCACTCATTCAGTCAACATTTATTAAGAGCCTATCATCGAAATAGTAATACAAACAACACTTTTCTTTTATATAGTGCTTACTTTGTCCTCTTTATATATACTATCTCATTTAATATTTATGACCATCCTATAAGGAAGATATTGCTATAAGCCCCATCTTCAAATGAAGATGTTGAAACAGTAACTTGCTCAAAGTCACACAACTGTTATAATGGGCATGATTTTCTCCAAAAGTAACAGAAAGCCCAACTTACAGTGACTGAAACAAATAGACATTTCTCTCATATAACAATAAACTGGGAGTTTATTTGTTCCTAGTGTTTGTTCCAGGGCTCAACAATGTCAGAGCTAGCCAGCATCTCTGAGAACCGCCTGACTTTTTCCTTCACAAGCATACAATGGCTGCCCTGTATCCAGGCATTATGTCCACATTTATGTTAAGAAGAAAGAGTAATGTCATTTGCTTTTGTCCCTTTCAGCAGGAAGTCAAAGCCTTTCCAGAATCCCTTGCCACTTTCTACTCACCTCTCATTGACCATGTCTGTATCATATGGCCACTCCTAGCAGCAAGAGAGACTAGGGCAGTGAAATTCAAGTGTTTTTTTGTTTTTTATTTTTATTTTTATTTATTTATTTATTTATTTATTTATTTATCAAGGTTGTATAATGGAAGGCAGAAGGCAAAGGGGATCTTGGATGTTTGTTAGGTCATCCAGTTGGCAGTTTATATGCCATGGGTATTAAGGGGTCGAAGCAGCTTGGGAACCCAGGAGGTCTGTGCTCCAGAGCATGCAGCTTTAATCATCAGGCTCTCCTGCACAACGCTGGTGCTGGTTACTCCGTGGTGAGTAAAAGAGACAAGGTCCTGCCTACATGGATCCATGAAACAAAGAAGCACACAGATGAATTTATAATTGCAAGTTCCTAGAAGTACTGAGATAGAATAACAGGCTTTTCAAAGGATTAAGAACAGCTAACGACCTCTTATTGTTATTTTCATTGACCCTGAGAAGTCCAGGAACCTGTCGTGGGAAATGAAACTCTTTATATACAAGCTCTTCACCTTGACTTGTCTAAAGTCCTATACTCTATACTCCATTTTATTATTATGTGCATCATCTTTTTCTGCCTTGCCAATTTTTTCTTCATTTTCTGCTCTCCTCTCCGTTCCTCTTTCTTTTCACTTCTTCTACTCATATATTTCTTAGCATTTTACTGGATACCCCTATAAGAAGAGGAATTGAGCTTTATTCCTGTGAACTGAAATTTTTCCTATCCTATCTTCTAAAGAGTTAGGAAGAGATCATCACTCTAATAAAAATCACAGTGTCCACCTAACCTCCTTCACACTGTAGGAGGAAGAGAACCAAATGGGTATTTTTAGGACACTGGAAAAGCAACAGTTTCAGCCACTGCAAATTTCTTCTGATGGCTGCCAGCCCCAGCCGTGCAGCCTTGGGATAGCCCAGCCCAGCCACATGCTCTTCACAGGTGGTACCTGGCTGAAAAGCACCGACCTTATAGCCGGAAGCCTACCTTCTGCTAAGCAGTTAAACTACCCTCTCACAGGTTAGAATAGTATCAAATTTTCCACTCCCCTTAGATCTCGGTGTTTTTTTTTCTTTTGATACATAATAAATCATGATACTTAATTAACCTTTGACTCAGCATTACTAAAATTTGGCATTTTATAACCTTTTGCATTTCATCAAAGCATCTCTTCCCAGAGTTTTTGTTATTTCTCTGACCCATCATCCCAAACTCCAGTATAATATATGAAACATCTGTCACCACCACCACCAAGTAGAGACCCAGCTGGCTCAGTCATGAGATACAGAATGGCCAGGGCACACTGTAGCCATATGAGCTACTTCGCTCCAAAAACAAAATTGATTATAAACTCCAGTTTGTGTAACCACAGATTTATATAAAAGTGAAGCTGCTAGCGTGATCACTTGGCTGTGCGCTGTAAAGGTCTCTATTCTTGCTTACCAAAAGGATGACTCTGCCATGAATGCAGATGAATTTCTGCAGTTTACCTTGCTCGGTGACTTTCACAGAAAATTTAAAGCGCCATCTATCTCTGTCTATCTCAGCAGCCAAATGTTTAACTCTGTGCTTCTAAATGCAGCAGTGTGCTAGTTGGTGAGTGTTTGGTAGGTAGGGACTTCTCTTTAAATATTCAGGGACAGCTTTGTCTGCTAAAGATTAACAATTACTATTTCTGTTATAAGCCACAAAGAGATCATAACCAGTCATTTCATTTTAGGGCTTCTCTTAGCTATTACAATGTAGCGACACTAAAGCATAAAGATTATGCAGTAACTGAAAATTCCACTAGGTGGTTCTGGTGTTCTTCTAACCAGAAGCAAGTCCATGCTAAAGCTCTTACTCCATCCACCACTTTATATTTCAAAGGGAAAGAGAAATATAAAAGTGAAAATGTTTTGTTGTTATTCAATATTTGTTCGAGACTACAGGTGAATAGATTAGGTTTTGTAGTGGTTGATTAGAGACTAAACTTCTCTAGAATGTTAAGGATTTTAGGGGGGAAGGGGGTCTCTTTTTTTACACAGACACATGGAGACTACATTTTAATCTTTAACCTTATTTTTATGGTTAATAAAAAGTATTAATTTATGTACTGGTGCTCTGATGACATATCTACCACCATTTACTCACCATTCATTTGGCAGTCTCTCAAATTAAGACGCAAGCTTCCAAAGAATGGAATATATTGTCATGTATACACCTTTCTTTCAACTCGAAACAATACGATTCTCATTTTTAACATTCTTAGTGCTTGTTTTCATTATTATTTTCAGTAACCTTATCTAAGCATGATCCAGGTGTAAAGTTGCTCTTAGAATCCTTATTAGAAGATCTTCTCTTATGTTTTAGAATATAATAGTGTATAAACTAAGTTTTAAAATGTGCTTAAATCATCCTGTCTCCAAAAATCATCTCAAATTCTTAATCCTCTGTCATTTCCCTTTCACTCCTCCAGTTCCAGTGTCTTTCTAGTTTATGGTTATGATTATCGTGAAATGTCAGATGTCCTCTCCCAAAGCAGCCTGGGTAAATTCCCACGATACCAGACTCTAGGCTGAAGTCCCAAAAGGAGAGATGACAGC
Organism: Pteropus vampyrus; assembly: GCF_000151845.1. Classification (NCBI taxonomy): domain Eukaryota; kingdom Metazoa; phylum Chordata; class Mammalia; order Chiroptera; family Pteropodidae; genus Pteropus; species Pteropus vampyrus. The sequence goes on along the minus strand of NW_011888797.1, from coordinate 390,266 downwards.
TGTTTATTTCCTGTCACACTAGAAAAGTGGCACAAGGACAGGCTGCACGTAAAACACCAGACAAATACACATTTGACCTTGAGAAAGTTCCAAACCAGAAGAACGGCCAAGGAGCTATGCAGGAACGTTATCAGAGGAAGTTAAAATAATAGATATTTTTCATTTTAAAAGAAAAATGTGGCCAAGCCTCAAATGAATGAAAACTCCAAAAACTTTGATATGAACCTTTTAACAAGAGAAGTTAGGAAAATTTAAATATCAAAAGATTGAACAAGAATGTAATTGTCTGAGATAGTAGAGAAAATGAACACTGGCATATTCTAAATGTTTGTTGGTTACTTACTATGCCACTTAAATGTTTTCAAGCTGTGTCTAGCAGGAAAATTGTAATTCTTAAAATCTGGTCTTATTTTCAATGGCAAGTAATAATTTTTGTTTCAATTAATTCAAACAATGCAGAAATGTATGAATACGAAGTGAAAGAATCTTCTTGCCATTTTCTTACGCCCTTCTCTGTGTCCAATGCCAGTCCCTAGAGAAAGAGGTAACTTCTCTTAAAAAGTAGTTTAGTATATATATAGCCTTCTAATAATTTTAAATGTCTATTAACATATAATGAATGATATGTGGTACGTTTTTGATATAGTGGTTATATGTTGGGGTACATTTTTAGCATGTTTCTGGTATTTTTATTTTTAAAAAACAATGGAGATATACTATGTATATTGTTCTAGTCCTTGCACTTACACGATTAATTTTTTTAACCAGTGTGCCATTATTGTGTTAATTTTCTCTAATATACATTCCTTTTAAAAATTTTTCACTTAAAAAAGCTGTACATAATTAATGTTATACAACGTGATGAGTTTGAGGATAATTCTATACCCATGAAACTATCACCAGAATCTATGCCATAAACTTGGGCACCATATTTAAAAGTTTCTTCACACTTTCTTATTTACTATTTATTATTATTATTATTATTATTATTATTATTATTATTATTCTGTGATAAGAACACATCATATAAGATCTACCCTCTTACCAAAAATTTAAGTATAAAATAGAATATTGTTAACTACAGGCCTATGCTGTACAATAGAACTCTAGGACTTACTCATCTGTACAACTGAAACTTTGTACCCTTTTGCTAAACCTCTTGCTTGCCTCTCGCCCAACCCTTTGGCAAACACCATTCCACTCTGCTGCTTATGAGTTTGACTATTTTAAACTCATCATATATGTGATATGCAGTATTTGTTCTTTTGTGTCTGGCTTATTTCCCTTAGCATAATATCCTACAGGTTTATCTGTATTGTTGCAAATAGCAGGATTACTTTCCTTTTTAAGGCTGAATAATATTCACTGTGTGCATATACATTTTCTTTCTCTGTTTCTCTGTGGTTGAACATTGAGGTTGCTTCCATGTCTTGGCTATTGTGAATAATACTGCAATGAACATGGAAGTAAAGATATCTCTTTGAGATTCTAATTTTAATTCCTTTGGATATATACCCAGGAGTAGGATTCCTGGATCATGTAATAATTCTATTTTTAATTTTTTGAGGAATCTCATGCTTTTTTATGGCTGCACCAATTTACAGTCTCACCAGCAGTGTGCAAGTGTTCTCTTTTCTCCACATCGTCAGCAACATTTATTATCTTTGGGGTTTTTTTAATAAAAGCCATCCTGAAAGATGTGAGGTAATATTTCATTGTGGTTTTGATTTGCATTTACCTGAGGATCAGCGGTATTGATCACCTTTTTGTATTTTTTTGGCCATCTGCATATCTTCTCTGGAGAAATTACTATTAGTTCCTTTGCCTATTTTTTCATTAGGTTATTTGGTGGTTTTTTGCTACTGAGTTATAGGAGTTCCTTATATATTTTGGACATGAGCTTTTATCAGATATATGGTTTGCTAATTTTTCCCATTCGTGGGTTGCCTCTTCATTTTGTTGATTATTTCCATTGCAGGGCAGAAAGTTTGCAGTTTAATGTAATCCTACTTGCCTATTTTTGCTTTTTGGCACCTGTTCTTTTAGCGTCATATCTAAGAAATTATCGCCAAGATCAATATTATGAAGCTTTTACCCTATATTTTCTTCCAGGAGTTTTACAGTTTCCTATCTTATGTTTAAGTCTT
>NW_011888797.1:384605-387039 GCF_000151845.1 Pteropus vampyrus | reverse complement strand
TGAGCTTTTTATATATGGCTTTTATTATGTTGAGGTAAGTCCCTTTTCTACCTAATTTGTTGAGAGTTTTTATCATGAAAGTGTGTTGAATTTTTTCAAATGCTTTTTCTGCACCTATTGAGACAATCATATGATTTTTATCCTTCATGCCGTGGTATCTCACATTAATTAATTCGTGACTGTTGAACCATTCTTAAAACCTTAAATCTCAAGAATAAATCCCACTTGGTCATGGTGTATGATCCTTTTAATTTGCTGTTGAATTTGGTTTACCAATCTAAAAAAAAAATGTATCTATATCCAGCAGAGTTATTGGCCTGTTGTTCTTTTCTTGTGGTATCTTTGTTTGCTTTTGATATCAGGATGATGCTGGCCTCATAAAATGAATTTGAAAGTGGTTCCGCTTCTATTTTTTTAAAGAATTAAAGAAGGATTAGTATTCATCTTTAAATGTTTGATAGAATTTACGCACTTAATTTTTAATAAACATCTGTCCAATTGGTAAATCTATAACCTTACTAAAGTTATGACCAAAGTAGCCCAGTCTTAAAGTGGTATAATAGGCAAATAAACAATACATAGCAACCAAACAGTAATTCCAAAATATCTCAGCCTCTTTACTTAAGTTATCAAACACTTCGAAGAGTGTTCCTCATTCACACAGTATTTCTTAACATCCCCTTTCTGAATGAGTCTGAAGAAAACTTGAAGACCTGAGAAGGGGAAGAAAGTAATTTGGCAGACTCTTTAGCGGGTTTAATGAGAAGAGCTAGGAACACTTAGACTCTAATATTTTTGTCCTGCCATATACATCAGATTGGAAATTTTAATCTGTACAGTAAAAGCAAATTCTTTTGTCCTATTATAGCTAGAGACACTCAAAGTTCTTGTATAGCCTCCAATTGACACTCAGAGTTCCTTCATGATGTGACAGTAAACTGTAAATGTTTCTTCCATTTGATCTTGTTTCCTAAAGCCTTCTTACACCTAGAAATCATTCTATAGGATTGAAAAAAAAATCAAGTCCTAATATCTAATTTTTACCTTTAAAAGCTGCTCTTTGTGATAATTTGAAATAACAGTCATAATACTTTTTATATAAAAAGTATTTAATAATTGAAAAATAATATATTTCAATATTTGACCATTTCAAATAACATTCCTATGAATAGGACTAAAATGAATATACTAGACCTCCATTAGGAAGATTAAATATCATTTTGTATATAATTAGCAATGTATTTATTTCACAGGAAAATTAATGAAGTAAAATTAATGTTAATCAGATTTTTAAACAGAGTCAAAAATATTCTATAATTCACAGCTTTATCCGGCACAATATTCATCACTTTGCTTTCAGCACTTAGCCAAAGAAATGACTCCTTAATTACCAAAATATATCATAAGTGAAGAATAAAATTTTTCCTATAGCTTGCTGTTTTCTTGGCATGTTTTGGAAAGCCACTGTGTTCATCTGCTCATAAGGAAACAAAGAACTCATTCAATTAAGTTCCAAGCAGCAAGAAAAACCTATGAGGGGCTAATAAATATTTGAAAAGGTGAGTGCAAAGGAAGAGCCATCAGTAGAGGGTTGTTTCGAGAAAGAAAGCAACTGCAAAGAACCAGCCTTTTCTATTACTCATCAATAACTCCCAAGGGTGATGACAAACAAATCAAAAGACCTCAGAAACGATGTTCCTCGCATGTTTTGAAGATATGAGGAAATGAAATAAACACTTAAAAATAACTTCTTGTGTACAAATAAATTAGGCCTAAGTCCTAAAAACAGGTCAAAGAGAGACATTTCCTCATAGACTTACAAAGATTTTGTAGATGAAGTAGAAACTTCAGAGACTATTCGAGAGAAGGGGGAAAAAAGACAAGAACAAAACAAACGAGGCCCTTGATCATGGAGCTTTCATTCCAGTAAATAGAAACAGACCAAAAGCAGATAAACAAATAGATGAGATCATTTCAGATAGGGATAAGCATTCTGAATAAAATTTAAAAGGCTAGTGGACGATAGTAGGAGTGGAATACTATTTCAGTTTGTGTCATCAAGAAAATTCTAAGGAGAGTAACATTTAATATGAGTTTTTTCTTTTTTAAAAAAAATTTTTCAATTACAGTTGATGTACAATATCATATTAGTTTCAGGCATGCAACATAGTGATTAGACATTTACATAACTTACAAAGTGATCAGTTCTGAATGATAACGAAGGAGCCAGTCTTGCCAAGATTTGGAGGCAGAGCATTTTAGGCAGAGAGCAAAACAAATGTAAAGACCCTGAGATAGGAACAAGCATGACATTTTGGGGAATAGAAAGGTTAATTTGGCTAGAGTGTCAGGGAGAGACGTACAGAGTGGTGGTTAGGAGCCAGATCATATAGGTAGGTCTTGTCCATCAGTTTAAGACCATCTGTCTTATAAC
>NW_011888797.1:346858-384555 GCF_000151845.1 Pteropus vampyrus | reverse complement strand
ATTTCAGATAGGGATAAGCATTCTGAATAAAATTTAAAAGGCTAGTGGACGATAGTAGGAGTGGAATACTATTTCAGTTTGTGTCATCAAGAAAATTCTAAGGAGAGTAACATTTAATATGAGTTTTTTCTTTTTTAAAAAAAATTTTTCAATTACAGTTGATGTACAATATCATATTAGTTTCAGGCATGCAACATAGTGATTAGACATTTACATAACTTACAAAGTGATCAGTTCTGAATGATAACGAAGGAGCCAGTCTTGCCAAGATTTGGAGGCAGAGCATTTTAGGCAGAGAGCAAAACAAATGTAAAGACCCTGAGATAGGAACAAGCATGACATTTTGGGGAATAGAAAGGTTAATTTGGCTAGAGTGTCAGGGAGAGACGTACAGAGTGGTGGTTAGGAGCCAGATCATATAGGTAGGTCTTGTCCATCAGTTTAAGACCATCTGTCTTATAACTTACCCCTGGCCCATACTCCGCAACTTCTGTGGCCTGATTTGATTATGTCATCTTTTTCTCACTTCATATGCACTATCTTCTGTTGTTATCTCTTTACATATATATATTCTATTTTCCCAACAAAATTGTAAGTTTTCTAACAGTAATATATGACGTTATCTACAGATCTCACAATGCTTTGTTTATAAGTTTTGTTTATGTGTCTGTATGTGTATATGTGAATATACTCTGTAGATAGTATATACTAGTGGTTTTTAATTTAAGCTCTAGAACCAAACTGCCTAGTATCAAATCCTGGGTTTTATTTCTTACTAGCTATGTTACTTTGGCAGGTTAATTTCCCAGTGATTTGGTCTTCTCGTCAGTAAATGGGAGGACTAACTATACCTGCCTCATAGGCTGATTGTGAGAATTAAATAGGTCGACAGATTGTATAGCATTTAGAACATTTAAAGGTGAAAGATACAATGTCTGAGATGAAAACTATACCAGCAATGAACCAGCAATGAACTATGAACCAGCAATTCAATTTCTATGTGCATAGCCTGACTAAGTCTTGTATATAATGCTCCAAGAACTTGTACAAGAATTTTCATGGCAATATAAAACTGAAATTCCAAGTCTATCAACAGGAAAATAGATATGTTGTGTATATTCATACAAAAGAATTTATAGAGCAATATGAATGAACCTCAGGAACATAATATGAAAAAAAATTACAAAAGAGTATATACAAATGATTCCATTTATATAGTTTCTTACATTTGAAAATATGCAAAATCTAACAATATATATTTAGAGCATATGTTGACAAAACTATCAAGAAAAGCAAAAAGATAATAAAAACAAAACTCAAGAGAGTAGTTACCTCAGAAAGGGAAGGGGATGGGATCAGAAAGGGCACACATCAGAGATAATGTCCTTTTTCTTACATTGGTGGTGCTTTTTCTACTTAAAGGACAGTGGGCAGAGCAGAAAGCATTGGCATCACCTAGGGTTTTGTTAGAAATGCAGAAACAGGCCCACCTCAGGCTACCTCAATTAGAATCTGCATTTTAACAAAATCTCATGTGATTTGTTTCCACATTAAAGTTTGAGAATCACTACTTTTAAATTTACATATATTTTGTAAGAGTTCTTTGTATTTAATGGATATTTAATAAAAACTACTTTATTGATTCATGTTTGATATCACATTCCCATTATCTCAGTGTCTAAATCTTTGAAATATCCAATTTCTTTTTTCTTATAATTACCCCATACAATTCTCTATCAAAAATTAATGCAATAGCACCTGCAACAAATTACTGTACCTAAAGCCCAGTTTAGTTCTCTCCATGAAGGAGCTGTTTAATTAGTGGTTGATAACGGATGATTAACTGGCATTTCATATCAAATGCCCCTTTGGAGTATTCATTTCAATATCAGAAAATTGAAGTAGCCTCTTTTAACAAGAGACAAAGACTATCAAAATCAACTTGCTTAAGTAATATTCCATTTGACATTAACTGGACAAGAGTTTTCTTTAAGAATTGTGATATAGTCATTTACACTCTCATAGTTTCTGTAGGAATTCTTTGGTCTAAGAGTGTTTAAAATGGACTTGGGATAATGCTTTTGGCCATAATGGAGTATTAAGATCTGTGCTTAACCTCCCATTAGAAACTGGACAAAATATATGAAGTAACTATTTTCAGATATTGGACTACAGGCAGCATAGGATTACAATATCTGAGAGAAGGGAAATAAATAAAGTAATTTCTACAATTCCTCCAGATTTCTGCTTGGGGGCAATTTATGGACTATGTACAAAGGGAAGAGTAACCCAAAAGAGCTTGGCTTCCTTGCCTTCCTTGCTGACTCAGAAGACAGAAATCAGTTTGGGGAGGCTGGGACTAGAAGTTGCAGAGCAGAGATCTAGAAAGTAAAGTGCTGTGTGGAAAAAAAAAAAAAAAAGTTCCAAAAATCTGCCTAGTACATGCTGAGTAATAGGCCGTGCATGAGTAAATTCCATGAGCCAGACAAAATAAAACCAGAGATTTGTAAGAAGAACAATTCCCAGAACTTGTACAGAGTGGGAAGACATTGGATCTCTGAGCAGTCAGTATGATTACCTGGGATATTAAGTAGAGACCCCCAAAGGATCACACCTTAATGGTAGAGACAAGAAGACTACTCTAGACCCACTTTAGCAGAGCTTTAAAGGGATTTAGAATAATTAAACTGACTAACAAACAATTTAGCTGCCTGCCAAGATAAAAATCGACATTTTTAAGGAAGTCAAAATTCAGACGAACAACAATGTAGCATTTTTAATCTTCAGCATCCTATCAAAAAACTATTAGACAATCCAAAAGACAAAGAAATGTGAAAATTATCACCAGGATAAAAAAAATCATTTCATAGAGACAGACTCAGAAATGACAGAGATGATGGGACTAGCAGACATAGACATAGAATCACTAGGTACAATACTTAAAAGGAAAACTTAAACATGAGGGCAGAAATAAATGATATTTTTAAAAGGCCCAAATGAAATTTCTAGAGATGAAAAGATGTAATATCTGACATTTTACTGTATGGAATTAAGAGCAGGTTAGACACTGCAAAAGAAAAAAAGTCCATGACCTCGAAGACGTGGCAATAGAATCATCCAGAATGAAATGTATAGAGAAAAGAGTGGTGAAAAAATTAACAGTACCTCAGTGACCTGTGGCATATCAAGCAGACTAACATATGTGTATTTTTTTCCAATTATATATATGTTAAAAAATGAGGATGAGATATTTGACTAAATAATGGCCATCAAATTTTCTAAATTTGATATGAGAACTATAAACCCAGATCCGACAAACCCCAAGCAGGATAAACATACACACAATACATACACACACACCCCACACCAAGGCACAGCATAATCAAACCGCTAAAACTTTAAAAGCATCCAAAAGGGGGCAAAAAAACCACGTTGTATTTAGAGGAATAAAGATTAAATATTCTGCAGGTTTCTTGTCATAAACTATCCAAACCACAAGACAATGGAACAAACACCTTTAAAATTTTGAAAAAAAAAAAAAACCTGTCAATTTAGATGCTATATCAAAGAAATATATCCTTCAAAAATAAGAGTGAGATAAAACTTTTTTAGGCAAACAAAATCTGAGATAATTTATTTCTAGCACACCTACACTTTTAGAAATGTTAAAGGATGTTCTTTTAGAAAGAAAATGATACCAGGCAGATAATCAAATCTACATGAAGAAATGAAAAGTCTTGAAAATGGTGAACAAATGGGTAAATATGAAATACTTTTTCTAATTTTAAAATTTTACTAAAAACATACTTAACTGTTTAAAGCAAAAATAATAACAATGTATCATGAAGTTTAACATACATAGAAGTGAAATGTATGATATTTGAATGAAAAATGAGAGATGGAATCATACTGTCATAAGGGTCATACGTTATGCATTAAGTGGCATTTTATTTGAAGATAGACTGTAAATTAAAAATGCATAAAATTTCAAATGCATAAATCTTAGGCCAAGAACTAAAAATAAATAAACAAAACAAAATAGTATACATAATAAGCTAACAGTGGAAATAAAATGGAATGCTAAAACAATTACTCCATTTATCCAAAATAAAACAGAAACTCAGCGAGAATGGAACAAGAATAGATGAAATAAATAGAAAACAAATAGGAAGATAATCGATTTAAATTCAACTATATCAACAATTACATTAAATAAAATTAAAAGACAAAAATGGCATTAAAAATGTTTAAAAACAGTACCCAACTATACGTTGTCTATTAAAAAGAATCTACTTTAAATATAAAGACATAGATACAACAAAACAAAACAAATTGGTCTATACTTTCCCCAGTATGGGAATTTAAGTTCTTTATAGGTATTTGATTTTTCTCCTACATGCTATAATGTGTCCCATTTTGATGAATTCATCAATTATAACTGTATTTTGAATATTATTGAATCTATCTCAATCTCTCAATTATCAGTCACCCAATTCTTTCTTAAGCTACCAATAATGTCTATTGACTATATGTAGATAAACCATAAACTGGTATTTGAATTTTAAGGTGATATGAACACTTAATTGCTATACTTAGATTCTCCAATTTCTACTGACCTACAGTATTCATCAAAAATGGTATCTTACTTTCCTCAAAGCATAAGAGATTTTTGTCTTTTTATGGCAGCCATTTTTTGGTATCATATATGACTGTTTCACTAATTATAGGCCAGCCTTTTTTTTAATTTTGATTTCTAAATATGGAATCAGAGTTTGATGATCACATTTTGTAGAGTTTCCTTTAAATATGTGGCATTTAAACACACTGAAAGTGAAGCTTGCATTTTTATGTTTACATATGAATGGATAAATGCCTTCAGTTCTTCACAACTAAATTTAAACTTTTTGGAATCTTTGCCTTTAGAATGTGCTAATCATATACCACAAAATGGCGCTGACTTCTACAGAAAATAACTCAGCCAAGGATACTGCGTTCCGTCTTTGCAGTGAAATGCAAATTTCTCAAAAGATTGAAAAAGATTTTCTTAATCAAATAATTTTAAGTTTTACATTTAGGGCAAAGAAAGCATACTGAAAATATTTTGAGATCCTGGAATTTTCAAATATTAGAACTGATAATTTTCATTCACTTTAAACTTTTGCCTCTCAGAATTTTATTGTTCAACAGTGAATACATTCCATGAATAGCCAGTGATGCTGTCTCTTTTGCTTACATTATTTAGTTCCATTGTGTTATCACTAGCTAAAGATGCTCATACATGCTGAAATGCTTCCATCGATCAGTTGAGAAATGTCAATATTTCCATTCAATTTCTTTGTTCATTTCCTTACTATCCAACCTTGTCTTGACTTTGAAGCCATTGTATACCTGACGTGAAAAGATAATTAGCTATTAGTAGTTCTAATAGCTAATTACTTTAAGGCAAAACAAAAAATAAATTTAAAAAGTTTTAAATCTCAACTACAAATAAACAACTTTTCTAATTGAGAACATTTATCAATTCAATCTGCTGTTTATCAAAATGAATGATTTAATACAAGACTTTCCATGCTTTCATTTTGATAATAAATATTTTCCTGAGCATGTGCATCTGTTTGCTAGTAATATTTTGTGGCACTTACATAAAGTACACTCTCCAGTCTTTATTTATCTGAAATGTGTCTGCTGGACCCTGAGGTTTGTTTGTTTGTTTGTTTGTTTTAATATAAGACTTTGTCACAGTGGCCTCTCCTCTCCCAACACCTACAGTTTGGTGGGTATATCCAATCAGTATCTTCGTAATTAAAGAAAAAAAAAGAGCACCTAACCAGGTTCAATTTTAGTCTATTTTATACATGCTTCACTTTGATTCAAAATCTCCTGCCTACACAAGATCCTTAAGTTAAATATCTCTCACCAGAAAGGTTAACCTAGGCACTATCTCTTTGTTGCATCTTCTGAAACCAAATGAAAAAAAAAAAATCAAGGATACTCGAGTAACTATTTTCCCAAGGACCTCCGGAAGTATCTAGACTGGACTCAGCATGCCCACTCTTAGTAACTACACTTCTGGGGCGTCCCTATCTGAATTCACTTCTGCCCAGCCACAACCCCACCCCCCACTCAGGTCCTCCAGTCTGCTGCTTTAGGAATAAGTTCCTCAGCTTGAGTTAAACACCAGTCAATAGTGTAAGATATATATATATAACATGTCACTAACATGATCTGAATATCAGGTACATGGAGCACATCAAATACATTTCCTTCTTTTTTTTCTTTATAGCTTCAATTATTTTTCACTTCTGGCACACAGAAGTTGGCTAATCTATATCATTTTAAAAGTATCCACCCTTCGTTTATTTGCATAAAAAAGTAATTTCCAACAACATGCTTTGGAAGCTGCTTAAATTACTCAGTATGACCCCAGAGTGAACATGGTTTGGTGGACAAATGAAGATTCCCCATCATTTCATTCTACTTGCCTCAGTTTGCAGACACTAGATAGCCTGGTCCTTCTCTGCACACCCTGCTCTCTGTGTTCCAACCACACTGGCCTTTTTGCTATTCTGCAAATCACATCCAACTCTCCCTCACCACAAGTTCATGTTCACTTTTGCCTCAGTCTGAAATTTTCTTTCTCCAGATAATCAATCAGTCGTATGGCTGATTTTTTCACTTCATTCAGGTCTCTACTCAAATACTACCTTCTCAGAGAGGCACCCCTGACCACTAAAAACAAAAATTGTACCCCCCATTACTTTCTACCCCTTCATAGCACTTTTCACTATATTATATGTTAGTGTCTGTGTTTATTACCTGTCTCCCCCACTAGAAAGTAAACTCCAAGCGTAGATACTATATTTTATGCAACATTATACCACTGCCTGGCATATAGTAGTCACTCAGAAAGCATTTGGTGAATTGAAAACAGGAAAGAAAGGAGGCAGGAAGGCAAGAAAGCAGGAAGGAACTCAGGGGGAGGGAGAGGGGAAATGATTATCCAGGTTCAGAGTGGAAGGTTATCTTCAGTTCCTATCACAGCTCTGCCAGGGTGACTGTTGGTTTGCACTCCTTGGCTGTCTGATTTACTCTATCTGAGATCAGCCTATGAAGCCTGCCTAGACCTCCAGCCCTCATGAATTCTCAGGTGTCTAGTCCCTGTGGAATATACTCTGTGGCTTCTGTGCCATCTTCCCACCATCTCTATAGGGAAACAACTTCATGATTCTCCTAAGGAAAAGTTGGCATTTTTATACCGTGTGTACTATTTCTCCTTTGATTCAGCCACTCCAGAGCTACTACACTAGGCGCAGGCCTTGGGAGACAAGGTGAGGATAATGGTAGCTAACAAATATTATTCATTATGGGGCAAGCACTAAACTAAGCACTTGGATCATTTATTCAACCCTATAAAGTACTGTTATCTTCATATTACAGTTGAATAAACTGAGAGCCAGAGAGGTTGGGTAACTTTCCTCAATCATCCAGCCAGATGGTGTCACTCTAAGGCCCATGTTCTTAATGGTTACTCAAACCGATGTAACAAAAACACCACTGAGCTGGGGCTTAAAAACAAAGATGCTTGTCCTTGCTCTGTGACCTTAAACAATTTTCTTTACTTTTCTGCATTAAGAACTCATAGTTAAGGTATACTCTTCTCACCTTTAAAATCAAGAGTTGGACTACATAATCTATGAAGGCTCTCCAACTCTGACATTCTATAAGTACCTGCCCCAAGAAAGGTACAGGTGGAAATACCTTAAAAGGTCATTTTTGTGTACATTCCACAGTGCTCACATCACCTGCTGTGGCTCCTATCATCTGATATGGCAACATGACAGAATGAAAAAGACATGACCTGGGTTCAAATCCCAGCTTTGCCATGTCTCAACTCTGTGACGTCAGGTAACTAACTTGACCCCAATGAACATTTTGTTTATTTCTTTGCTTTTCGTTTTGTCTACAAATCTAATACGACTCAACTTACAGGAATTTCCCAAGGATTTAAAGAGATAAAGTACGTAAATATGACTGGTAAATATTAACTACCCAATAAAAGTTCATTTTCCTCTTACTTTTCCTCTATACAAGCATTGGATGTTTTACACAGATGTCCATGTTACCAGACAAAAAAAAATGGATGCCAAGAAATGTTTAGGTCTATGTTAAACTATTATTCGTGACCATACATTTGCTTTATAAAATAAAACAAGAAAATCCAGGTTCCCGCATAATTTTGGAATAGCATTGCACACTCACAGTTTTCACCTGTTCTCCGAAAATACTTAGAATGACCTTAGACCTCATTAGGATCACCAGAGGAGATCATGAGGAGTATGTAGGCTTCATTGTAGGAGCAGATGATGCTAAGAGATACCCATATCAAGCTAATACCAGCCTTCCTATTACATAGCATTAAAGGTGTTTCTTGGCAAGTCCAGACTTATCTTTATAATATTGTCTTTAGTACTTGCTTTGATCTTCTTCTGGCTGTGATAGAAAGTGGACTCAGAAACCCGGGGTTTGCATCTCAGCTTTACCACTCAGTAGCTGTGTGCAGTCAGGCAATATTATCAACTTGCTAACTTCTCTGAGCCTCTGTTTCCTTATCTGATAAATGAAGATCATGATACAGTCGACCTTACCATGTTGTTATGAGTCTTAAATGAAATAACGTATGGGCCTGACACAGAGTATCCACTTGATGAACACTGCTTGAATCTGACACAGGAACAAAGATGATATCGTTCATTCTCCAGCCCAACTGAATAAACACATCTTAAAACCATAAAAGGTTTTGAGAAAATGTCAAAGTCAATGAATAAGATTATTATTTCAAGGTAAGCAAACCTAATTGTCGGAGCAATGCAATGAAACAGCTCATCCCTGAGTCACGTCTCTGTTCCTAACTACCAGGAAATCACCTGAGAGAGCCAAGCAAGCCTCCTCTTTGTTAAGCTGTGAGACCATTCCTCTTCTGGAAATGAGCAATACCTGGATCTCCTCTGTTCCATGATGGCCCGTTCCTTCACTTTTTGTTCAGGCAGAGGGACAACCATAACTAACATAGGACCATGACACCTGCTGGATCCTAACAGAATAGGAGTTCTGTATATCTAGGCATAAATGTTCCAAGAGTAAATTCTGTTTATAAAGCCTAGAAGACTCACACAGCCCTTCATTTTATTGTTAGGTGAGCCTAGTTCTCCATTCCCTGTCAAAACTATGTCATAAGCTTACCCCAGATTCACTGAAACCCCCTTACTCCATATTTATCCAAACTTACAAAAGTTTATACCCTCTCTTTCCCAAATTTTGGAGTTGGTTTTGTAGTCACAATGACAAACATATTTTGAATTTGATCATTCCTTCATCAGACAAAGAGGAATTTCTAGGGTGGCTTTTTCTTCTTGGTTATTTGTCTTTTTTGTTGTTGCTTTAACAAATATTTTCTGAGTGTCTACTCTACGCAAAGCACTTCCACATCTACTACCTTGTTTAATTATGGCAAGACAATAGTTGTTAGGAACATGAGCTTTAGAGACAGAAATATTTAGATTCAAGTTCGAGTTCCACTGCTAAGTCTAGAGATTTGTCATATCATCCTCATTTCATGAAAAGAAAAGCAAAGCTAAGAGAAATTTTAGAGTGTAATTAAGGTCACCCAACCGCAAGGGGAAGACTTGAAGTGTCAGCCCAAACCTGCCTGACTAAAGCTTCTGTTTATCATGACTTCTTAATTACTCTCACAGTGCGGAGACTCTTGTCACACACCCTGGTTCTGAAATTTGGTGGCGGGAGCGGGGGAGGTGAAGAGGAGGAGGTGGGTCATGCCTTCCTTTGTAAATATTAAGAAATCTGTGGACTCTCTCTCCATAAACCACATATAATTTCAGGAGTTAACAGATTCTTTGAAACCCAATCTCTGGAGGCTCATGGACTTTAGATTTAAAATGTTGCTACTAAGCTGTGGCAGTTGTCATAGTATGTCCAGAAGTGATGTCTTCTCAGTAATGGTTAACTTTTCAGGAAGCGGTGACATGGCTCATAGAAAGTAATCAATTTGTAGTCATTCTGTATATACTTGTTGAGCGTCCACTCTCAGCCAGGCACTGTTAGAGTCACAGAGCATATAGCAGAATGAAACAGATGAAAATATTTGCATCTCCCAGGAGCTTACATCCTAATTGGTGTATTTTTTTATATACTCACTCCCCACCTACAACAGCAGTTCACAAATTTCCTACCTCTTATATTAAAACCTGAATACATCTTTGCCCTACGGTAGTGTAGAGATTCAATTTTTAAAAATCAGTAAAGTTAACCTGAAGGAATTTACCTCAGCATACTAAAGCCTACATATCAAAAGCTCACAGCTAACATCATAGTCAATGGGGAGAAAAATGAAAGCTTTACCTCTAAGATCTGAAACAAGGCGAGATGCCCATTCTTGCCATTTCTATTCAACATAGTACTAGCCAGATCAAGAAAAATAAATAAAAGGCATCCAAATCAGAAAGGAAGAAGTAAGATTATCTCTGCAGATGACATGATCTTATATGTAGAAAACCCTAAAGAATCGACACACATTAAAAAAAATTAGAACTAATAAATGAATTCAACAAAACCACAGGGTACAAATCAACATATAAAAATCAATTGCATTCCTATACTGAAAACAAGTAATCCAAAAAAGGAAATTAAGAAAACAATCCCATTTATAAAAACAATCCCATTTACATTATTTATTCAAAAAATAAAAATAAGATACGAAAGAATAAACTTAACCAAGAAGGTGACTTATACACTAAAAACTATAAAACACTGATCAAAGAAATTAAAGCAAATACAAATAAATGGGAAGACATCATATGTTTATGGATTGGAATAATTAGTGTTGTTAAAATGTTTGTAGTACCTAAAATAGTACCTAAAGTCATCTTTTTATAGGGATTCAATGCAATCCCTATAAAAATCCCAATGGCATTTTTTACAGAAATAGAAAAAACAATTCTAAAATTCATATGGAACGACAAATTTGAGCCAAAACAATTTTGAGCCAGAACAAAGTTAAAGGCCTCACATGTCCTAATTTCAAAAGATAATACAAAGCTACAGTAATCAAAACAGTATAGTGAATACTTAGAATGACCTTAGACTTCATTAGGATCACCAGAGGAGATCATGAGGAGTATGTAGGCTTCATTGTAGGAGCAGATGATGCTAAGAGATACCCATATCAAGCTAATACCAGCCTTCCTATTACATAGCATTAAAGGTGTTTCTTGGCAAGTCCAGACTTATCTTTATAATATTGTCTTTAGTACTTGCTTTGATCTTCTTCTGGCTGTGATAGAAAGTGGACTCAGAAACCCGGGGTTTGCATCTCAGCTTTACCACTCAGTAGCTGTGTGCAGTCAGGCAATATTATCAACTTGCTAACTTCTCTGAGCCTCTGTTTCCTTATCTGATAAATGAAGATCATGATACAGTCGACCTTACCATGTTGTTATGAGTCTTAAATGAAATAACGTATGGGCCTGACACAGAGTATCCACTTGATGAACACTGCTTGAATCTGACACAGGAACAAAGATGATATCGTTCATTCTCCAGCCCAACTGAATAAACACATCTTAAAACCATAAAAGGTTTTGAGAAAATGTCAAAGTCAATGAATAAGATTATTATTTCAAGGTAAGCAAACCTAATTGTCGGAGCAATGCAATGAAACAGCTCATCCCTGAGTCACGTCTCTGTTCCTAACTACCAGGAAATCACCTGAGAGAGCCAAGCAAGCCTCCTCTTTGTTAAGCTGTGAGACCATTCCTCTTCTGGAAATGAGCAATACCTGGATCTCCTCTGTTCCATGATGGCCCGTTCCTTCACTTTTTGTTCAGGCAGAGGGACAACCATAACTAACATAGGACCATGACACCTGCTGGATCCTAACAGAATAGGAGTTCTGTATATCTAGGCATAAATGTTCCAAGAGTAAATTCTGTTTATAAAGCCTAGAAGACTCACACAGCCCTTCATTTTATTGTTAGGTGAGCCTAGTTCTCCATTCCCTGTCAAAACTATGTCATAAGCTTACCCCAGATTCACTGAAACCCCCTTACTCCATATTTATCCAAACTTACAAAAGTTTATACCCTCTCTTTCCCAAATTTTGGAGTTGGTTTTGTAGTCACAATGACAAACATATTTTGAATTTGATCATTCCTTCATCAGACAAAGAGGAATTTCTAGGGTGGCTTTTTCTTCTTGGTTATTTGTCTTTTTTGTTGTTGCTTTAACAAATATTTTCTGAGTGTCTACTCTACGCAAAGCACTTCCACATCTACTACCTTGTTTAATTATGGCAAGACAATAGTTGTTAGGAACATGAGCTTTAGAGACAGAAATATTTAGATTCAAGTTCGAGTTCCACTGCTAAGTCTAGAGATTTGTCATATCATCCTCATTTCATGAAAAGAAAAGCAAAGCTAAGAGAAATTTTAGAGTGTAATTAAGGTCACCCAACCGCAAGGGGAAGACTTGAAGTGTCAGCCCAAACCTGCCTGACTAAAGCTTCTGTTTATCATGACTTCTTAATTACTCTCACAGTGCGGAGACTCTTGTCACACACCCTGGTTCTGAAATTTGGTGGCGGGAGCGGGGGAGGTGAAGAGGAGGAGGTGGGTCATGCCTTCCTTTGTAAATATTAAGAAATCTGTGGACTCTCTCTCCATAAACCACATATAATTTCAGGAGTTAACAGATTCTTTGAAACCCAATCTCTGGAGGCTCATGGACTTTAGATTTAAAATGTTGCTACTAAGCTGTGGCAGTTGTCATAGTATGTCCAGAAGTGATGTCTTCTCAGTAATGGTTAACTTTTCAGGAAGCGGTGACATGGCTCATAGAAAGTAATCAATTTGTAGTCATTCTGTATATACTTGTTGAGCGTCCACTCTCAGCCAGGCACTGTTAGAGTCACAGAGCATATAGCAGAATGAAACAGATGAAAATATTTGCATCTCCCAGGAGCTTACATCCTAATTGGTGTATTTTTTTATATACTCACTCCCCACCTACAACAGCAGTTCACAAATTTCCTACCTCTTATATTAAAACCTGAATACATCTTTGCCCTACGGTAGTGTAGAGATTCAATTTTTAAAAATCAGTAAAGTTAACCTGAAGGAATTTACCTCAGCATACTAAAGCCTACATATCAAAAGCTCACAGCTAACATCATAGTCAATGGGGAGAAAAATGAAAGCTTTACCTCTAAGATCTGAAACAAGGCGAGATGCCCATTCTTGCCATTTCTATTCAACATAGTACTAGCCAGATCAAGAAAAATAAATAAAAGGCATCCAAATCAGAAAGGAAGAAGTAAGATTATCTCTGCAGATGACATGATCTTATATGTAGAAAACCCTAAAGAATCGACACACATTAAAAAAAATTAGAACTAATAAATGAATTCAACAAAACCACAGGGTACAAATCAACATATAAAAATCAATTGCATTCCTATACTGAAAACAAGTAATCCAAAAAAGGAAATTAAGAAAACAATCCCATTTATAAAAACAATCCCATTTACATTATTTATTCAAAAAATAAAAATAAGATACGAAAGAATAAACTTAACCAAGAAGGTGACTTATACACTAAAAACTATAAAACACTGATCAAAGAAATTAAAGCAAATACGAATAAATGGGAAGACATCATATGTTTATGGATTGGAATAATTAGTGTTGTTAAAATGTTTGTAGTACCTAAAATAGTACCTAAAGTCATCTTTTTATAGGGATTCAATGCAATCCCTATAAAAATCCCAATGGCATTTTTTACAGAAATAGAAAAAACAATTCTAAAATTCATATGGAACGACAAATTTGAGCCAAAACAATTTTGAGCCAGAACAAAGTTAAAGGCCTCACATGTCCTAATTTCAAAAGATAATACAAAGCTACAGTAATCAAAACAGTATAGTGTGGATATAAAAACAGACAGAATTCAATGGAACAAATAGAGAGCCCAGAAATAAACCCACACAAATATTGTCAACTGATCTTTGGCAAGGATGCCAAGAATGAACAATGGGGAAATGATAGTGTCTTCAATAAATTGTCTTGAGAAACTGGTATCCACATAAAAAAGAATGAATTTGGACTCCTATACCATACACGAAAATCAACTCATGGATTAAAGACTTAAATGTAAGACCTGAAAACATAAAAATTCTAGAACAAAACACAGGGAGAGGTTTCTTGACATTTGTCTTGGCAATGATTTCTTGAATATGACAACAAAAGCAAAAATAAACAAGTGGGATTATATCAAACTAAAAATCTGCACGGCAAAGAAAAAAAATCAACAAAGCAAAACAACCTATGAAATGGAAGAAAATATTTGCAAACTATATATCCGAAAAAGGTTAATATTCAAAATATATAAGGAACTCCCACAACCTAACAGATTAAAAAAAAAATTTTAAATGAGCTAAGAACTTGAATAGACATTTCTCCAAAGAAGATGTACAGCTAGCCAGCAGATACATGAAAATGTGCTTGATATCACTAACTGCCTCGGAAATGCAAATCAAAACTCACATCTGTCAGAATGGCTGTTATTTTTAAAAAAGAAAAGACAAGTGTTGGTGAGAATATGGAGAAATTGGAACCCTTGTATACTATTTTTGGGGATGCAAAATGATGTAGCTGCTATGGAAAACAGCATGGAGGTTCCTCAAAAAATTAAGAATAAAACTATCATATGACCCAGCAATCCTCCTTCTCGATATATATCCAGTCAGGATCTCAAAGAGTTGGTAGCACATCCATGTTCATTGCAGCCCAATTTACAATAGACAAGATGTGGACATAGATAACCTCTATGTCCATCAACAGAAGTTATAGAGAAAATGTAGTATATACGTACAGTGGAATATTATTCAGCCTTAAAAAGAAGACAGTTCTGCCATTTGCAATATCAGAGATGAGCCTGGAGGACATGATGCCAAGTGGAAGAAGCCACACACAAAAGGAAAAAAATATTCCATGATACCACTTATATGATGACTCTAAGATAGTCCAACTTATAGAAGCAAAAAGTAGAACAGTGATTGCCAGAGGCTAAGGGAAGGGAAAACAGGGAGGTTATTAGTCAAAGGGTACAAAGTTTCAGTTATATGAGATCTACTGTCCAGTATAGTGCCTGTAGTTAACAATACTATATTGTATACTTAAGAATTTGCTAAGAAGGTAGATCTTATGTTAAGTATTTTTATTACAAAATAATAATAATAATAAAGAAGGTGGAAGGACACTTAGAGGTGATGGATACATTTATGGCATAGCTGGTGATGGTTTCACAGAAGTACACTTATCTCCAGACTCATCGAATTGTATACACGAATTGTATATCTTTTTGTTTGTCAATAATACCTCAGTAAAGTGGTTTAATAGAAAAAAAATTAAGTTGACACACATTTGAAGGGGTGGAAGTTAGTAGTCCATAATTTTGCTTAAGATTGTACTAGAAGTATACTGATGTCATTTATATTTTCATTCATCCAGTCATTGAACAGATATTGACTGAGGGCCTACTATGTGCCAGAAACTCTGCCAGCTCAAAGCAGGCTGATATTGGCATGCCTGAATGGCCCCTTCTGTGAAATAGTCGTTTGTATAAATAAAAGGAAATTTAACAGCATTCTAGAGAATATCGTTAAGTGTGAGAAGAGGTGTCATGGAGAAAAGAAAGACCAGAGTAAAAGTATGAAAATATAACGAACAAATAAACAAACATATATACATACATACGTAAAGCAATTAAAGAAAAATAGAATGAGAAAGAGAGAGAGAGAGAAGGAGGGAGGGAGGAATGAACGAACGAACGAACGAACTTGCATGAAGAAATGAAAAAATGTAAATATGTATTGAAAAGAGTTGTTACTAGTCTTGAAAGCGAAACTCCATTAGAGAAACAGACAGTAATCGAACATAACATTAACTGGATTGAACAGAGTACTGGGATGAATAAATAATACCTGAGAAAGTTTCAGAGGCTGGAATGGGACCGAACAAAAGAAGAGATGTAAAGAGCAGAAGGTCTGAACACCAATTTAAATTGCTAGTTACATGTTTATGTGAATGACTCATTGTTTCTTATTTTCTTTCCCCAAATCTCATATTTTGTAAATCCAGAAAAGCTGGCTATATAGTTAGGTAGAATGAGCCTGGGTCATTGAGTAGCCTCAGTTTGATAACAAGTACACTGAGTAGGATTCCATTTCTCTCTCCGAGCCCAGTGAAGTCTATCTTATAAAGTATTAGAAGCATGTCTCTGAACAATAATTTCCAGAAATGCATTTCACAGCCTTAATTCCAATGAAATTAGTAATTAATTTACAGCCCCAGAAAGTTTACTAAACACTTTCTCTTAAACGTAATTTGTGTTTAAAATAATGCTCCCATGTGGTATTTGTTTTCTCATAAAGCGAACTTAAAAGTAAGCAAAAAAGATATTTCTGTTCCACAAAATCAATTATCTGGGATTTGGTTGAGGTTCTTTACTTATTTATATAATGTGATTCATCAATAGTGGTTCATTTGGTTTATTTTTGTTATTGATTTGTAAAGGCAGTATTTTTGTAGAGAGTATAAGAGGAAAAAGATCATTAAAATAAACAACAAAAAATGTAAAGTATTAAATTTAAAGTACATGTAAAGTATTTGGCCCATGTTTGATAATTAAACTCAATGTTTCAGCTTAAATTTCGTCATGTCCATTTACCAGGAGATGACACCAATAGTCTGTGCAGTTTTCATCCCTCTTGCTTGGCTGTGACACCTGGCCCTCCTCCCAGTCCTGTGCAGATCACTTTAATATTTCAGTTCATCTGGGTAGTCTCTGTCATTTTCTACTTGAGGAAACTAAAGGCCAGAAAAGCTCAGTGACTTCCCTGCATTCCCGTTTAAATCAGCAACAGAGTCAGGTTACAATACAATTCACAGCACAGCCTTCACCATCTGGGCGGCAGCAGCTCAGATTCTCAGCTTTGTTCCAGGTTTATTCACTAGGGCAGGAGAGTGTGGGTGCTGCTGGAGAATGTTCTGGGGGCTGGATGTGACTGTGAGAAAACCAACGCATCATTAGAACGTGTTCTTATGCAGTTCTCATCTCGTACTGAAAACTTAGTACAAGGGACATTATTCAGTTTTATTAACGTATCAGCGCTCTGCCCCACTCCCACTCCCACTCCCACTCCCACCACCAAAAAAATAAATAAATAAACAACACACATTGCAAAGCAAAGTTTAGTTTTAATGACTTTCTTTTCTTTTTATTTTTAGGTTATTCTTTCCTGGTCTGGGAAGCCCTTGCCCTCCCCACACCCCTCTCTCCTAAGTATCAGGGCCAACTGTCCTTCATGGTGGTCACACAGCTTCCCACTGTTAGTCTCCGCATTTTATTTAAAATCATATGACCCAGTCAGAACCAAGAGGTCTTTGATTCCTTCCTAAGAGCTTTGAGAGAGATAAATCCCCTCTCCCTTCTCTAAGACTGTATGAGAATGAGATACGTATATTTTCAATTCTTTTCTATCAGTACAAAAGGGAACCACGGTGACTTCGAACCTGAGCCATTTCGGCCTAACCGCCTTCCTGATTTTCTTGTCTGACATGACTTATCTAGGACATTGGTTCTCAAATTTGAGTGAGTTTCTTAAAACACAGATTACTGAGTCCCATCCCCAGAGTTTTTTGATTTAGTAGGTTTGAGGTGGGGCCTTGGAATTTGCATTTCTACAAATGCCCTGAGGATACTGGTGTGGAGACTATACTTTAAGAACTGCTGACCTAAAGCAGGGGTTTTTACCTCTGGCTACTTCAGAATTATCTGGGGAGCTTTCTTAAAAAGACCAAGGCTAGATTTCAGACCCAGAGACACTCATGGAGTTAGTGTATAGGTAAGAGATGGACAATATCATTTTTTTTGACGCTCCAGGTGATTCTTTCAACTGTGCTCCGAACCCCATGAGACACTGTTAAGTGTCAGGGTCCCATTTTGAATCAGCTTCTCTCCTTGTTGAATGTCTTTGGGATGCAGCTGGAACTGGCACTTCCTATGCCTTCCCCCACAAGCTCTCTGGTTCCACCTCTTGTTTTCCCACAAATATCCTTTGAATAGCTTTTAGTGCCCACCCCGCCTCTAGTCTGTAGATGATAGTTTGGTGATGCCCTACAATGTCTTTCAGATGAGGCCCAGCTACTAACATAGGAAAACAAATCAGCACTCCCAGGCTGGTACGGCATTTGCTATTAACCAATCTCCAACCTGGACAGCTGTCCAGGCGTTTTGATAAACAGTACATAACTTAGGTGATCAATTTAGAGTCTTCATTTCAACCCTTGAAAGTGCCTCATGGTTTTTGATTCAACTAACGCAGCTGTTAGGGAATATCGCACAGCTCAATAGTTAGATTTTTACAACCAAACAGATTCCCATTTCCTTTTCTCAGGTTCTTTCAAGGATGAGATGAAGTGAAACCTCTTCTAGCACAAGGAATTCTACTCTTTAAACTTCCTTGGCCCAAGGCCTCTAATGTCGCCACTTTAACATTTACTAAATATTATCCTGGGTTTTTTTTTTTCCTTTCCATTTTTGTGTCTCATAGCTGTGTCACAACTCTTAGAAAAGTTATCTTACATTCTTATTCTCAGTGGCCTGAAGAAAAAGGAGCTCAGATATTCATTTCATGTGTGTAACCTGAAGGGCAAAACATTATTAGGAAGACAGTAATAATATCCTCATTGTCGCCCGGTCATTCCTGTGTTGTAAATGATGCTCAGACTAGACTCAAAAGCATAGTGAGTCAGAGTCATTTCAACTAACAGATCACATTCGCGACCAATTAAATTCATGGTGGAAAAACGGCCTGCATCTGACTTTTGCTCAACAATAAAAGTAACTGACATTTGCGATATGGTGAGCACAATGTTGGGTGTTTTATATATATTGCCTCAGTTAATTCTCCCAACAGAGAGGATACATGTATACATGTGTGAATGTATACATGTGTGAATATCCATCTGGTACAAATTAGGAGACTGAAGTTCAGAGAGCAAAACATCTTGCCCAAGGTTAAGAGGTATAGTCAGTATTTGAACCTAAGCAACATTGTAATGGAAGTCCTTGAAGTCAGGATCACTACTGTATTCCCAGCACCTGGAACAATGCCTGTCACTTGGGTACTCAGTAAATATCTTTTGAGTGACAGAATGAATAAATGAATCTGACTCCTGTTATCCAGTAGGTGCTCCTGCCCGAATGACTGTCCTTGGAGCAGATGTCTAAATCTTGGCTAAGGGACTGTGGGAAGAGACACATGCCACCCAGCCTTGACCAGATAAGAGGCAGGATCACCCTATCTTTAGCTTGGCATGTGTCTGAGACACAAACAGAAATCCGTGGCTTGACTTCCTGAACAGAGATGGAGCAGAGGCAGGGAAGAACTTTGCAATCTCGGTAGTAAGTTCAAGTCCTCAGTGTTGAGTTCTGGCTATGTCCATACCCTGGCATTTAATCTGTCTCTTATGCACAACCAGTAAAATCGCTAACCTGCAGTAATAGAGACTGAGAACCATGAAAATGTTTATAACAAGGAAATTTCATACTTCAAATCAATAGGAATCTAATTTAAAGCTTCAGAATCAACACTTCTTTGTTGTCTGTTTGCTACATACTATTCCTTCCCATATCATTAAAGGTGCAATTTTTGTTATAGTATAAGCATAGGAGTCACTAAGCCATTATAATTATTAAACAAGGCACTCATAATCATCACCTAATCATAAGTCTTCATAATCAGGATAGTCCTCTTACTCAATGTGATTTTAATTTATAAGGTGGCTCATTGATATGTCTAAATGTTGTGGCAAATTAATAAATAATCAGCTACATGTAGATGTAACTATATTTTAAGTAATAACAGAGTAGGCATCACTAAATAAATTAAACAGTGACTGTGCTAGTTCTATGCAGCGAATTATGTCCTTCATAAATTATTTAAAACATTTATAGCTTATAAATGTAGTCATATGATTTTATAACTCTGATTGACAATCACTGATGAAATATTATTTTTCAATGTTCAGTACAATAGAAAAGGAAAAGATGAATCTGGTTAGAATGTTGAGATGTGTGTATCTGTGTGCACATGTGTGGGCACATACGTGTGATCAAACATGCCAGCAGTTATCATGGAAGGTTAACTCTACTGTACTGATTTGGGGTCTATGACTTCGTGTTATTTTTTTAAAAGCGTAGCAGTGGTAATCAGAATGTTGACTGTCTAATCATGCTAGACATGAGGGAGAAAGTATCAGATGTCCAGTTTTATAGCTTCCTTATAAGCTACAATGCCATGTGCAGCTTATGAGTAAGTTAAAGGAAAGAGAACCAAAAGGTGTTTTCTTTTGGTCTTTTTTCCTAAAACTTTTGGTTTTAGTGCTGTTATGTATTCATAAAATATAGATATTTCCCAGTGGAGCTTTCTAAAATCATCTAAATGTATGCATGTGTGAATATCCATAGAGAGATAAGGAAATGGAGAGACAGAGAGAGAAAAAGAGGAGAAGAGATATAGATAGAGTTTGTGACCAGAATTTCAAGAATTTCTCAGCCTGAGGAAAATGCTCACTAACATGCTGAAACACCCGCTAGGTGCTGGGTACAGACCACTGAGAAAGGTTGTTATTTTTCTTTGTACTCACCCTTATTACCCACTCCTTTCTCCCACCCCTGCCTATTTACGTGTGCTTAATCCCTATGTATTGTGTTCCCCAAGCCATGTACCTCCTCTAGGAACTGCAAACAAGGGCAGATCAGCAAGTATGGGCAGGTGTATAGAAGGCAATCATTCCACCATCTTTCTGGGATGGCTTAAAAGGGAGTCATTAACCCCCATCTTTATCAGTCCCCCACCAAGCTACTTCAAATATATGTATGTTAATCTAAATAAAAATTATGAGCTTGCTATGCAGATTTTAGCTTTAAGACAAGTTCCCCAGCACCCCTACCCTACAATAAGGTCAGCACCTCTAAGGCCCCACCATAAATATTCTGGAGCAGCCATTGTATGTATAATCCAGTGTATTTGAATTCACTCACTCTGTAGCAAGTTAACAATTACCCCATTTGTGAAGTCTAAGGACAAGGGAGAAATCCAGAAAAAGGAGGCTTTTCTACCTCCTGGGATCAAAGAGAAAATCCTATTCCTTAAGCCGTAATCTCCTACTATAGAATATAATATTCTGAAATGAACCCAGAATGTATGTAGCGATATCCTTGCTTCTAGAGCTATTAAGTTATTCAATAATACCTTTTGAGGGAGAAAACGTTTTTAAAAGAGAGAAGGTTAAGAAAAGTTCTAATACAAGGATATGACGTGAGCTGAATCTTAAAAAGGTGAGTTGGTGTTCTCTAAACGGCAGTGGGGTGGAGAGAGGGGAAGGCAGTGGTAAATTCAAGACAGAAGGATCAGAGAGCAAAGGCATGGAAATTGAGAAAGTGTGGTTTCGTGAGAGCAGGAACTAAGTCTGCCTCATCCAGCATTGTATCCTCAGAGTTTAGCATAGTGCTTATAACATAAGAAGCACTCCATTTACATTTAAAATTTAAATAAGTAAATCAATTAACTACAGGTAGTTCAATATGGCTAATGGATGAAAGTGGTGTGTGCATGTGTGTAGAGCAGTAAATCTAAAAGATAAGCAGGGCCAGATCATGATGGTCCATGTAGACCAAGCTCTACCACTGATTTTAAGCAAGTAATATGGACACAATTGCATTTTAGAAAATCATTCTGGGTCCTATGTGAAGAATAGGTTAGAGACTGGGAAACCAAGCAGGAAAAAAATGACATATAATGCAGGTAAAACATGATAAGAATACAATTAAAAAAAAAAAGAAATGTAGCATTGAAGATAGAAGGGAGAGATGAATTCTAGAGATGGCAAGGAAGTAAGGCTGATAAGATTTGGTGACCAATAGACATAGGGAGGAGGAAATGGAAAGAATGAAGTGTGATTCCCACTTGCTTGTCTGGTGGTGCCCTTCGCCACGTTCACAAAGAGGCAGACCAGGTTTGCAAGAAAGAGAAAGAGATTCATTTTAGACATGTCGAGGGCCTAAGGGAACATTCAAGGGGAGATGACAAGCAGATGGTCAGATCTCTAGGTCTGGAATTCAGGCAGGACTGGTCTTGATCAGAAAGGTCCAACTTCCAATGCCACTTCCCAAAATGCTTTGCATTATGAGGAAGTAGTTAGAGGAATATGTTGATCTATCTTGGAGGGAGTTGAACACTTAATTAAAAACTTGCTTGTTCATTCTTTCCACAAATATCCAACTGCCTCCTCAAATCTTCACTTGTCTAAGACCTGTCAAACTCAACACGGCTAAAACTAAGTTCCTAATCTTCCTTAAAAAACTTTTCCGCCCAAAGCCTTCCCCCCATCTCATTTGATAACAATTACATCTATCTAATTGCTCAGCCAAAAATCTTGAATGCCTGGGTCCTAAATGCCTCTCGGTCTCTCAGACTCCAGATTTGATTACCAGCAAATGTGCCACTTCTACCCTCAGAATACATCCAGAGTCTGACCACTTTTTCCCTCTTCCGCTGCTGCCTCTCTGAATCAAGCCACCATCATCTCTTGTCTGTATTACTGCAGTGGCCTCCTAATTGGTGTCCTGCCTCCACCCTGTATCCCCCTTTAGGCTTGTCTCGAGATAGCAGCCAGAGAGATCCTATTAAAATGTAGGATCTGATTTGATCTCTCCTATATTCTCCCCCAAGCTCCTTGTATTCCAAACCCAAGAAACTTTTGCTGTTCTCTGTTCGTTCCAAAACATGCCCATCTCGTGGCTTTTGCTCTTGCTGTTCCACTCTCAGGGATGCTGTTCCCCCATGTAGCTACATAATTCACCTCCTTCAGTTTCTTTCATAAATCTCACCTTCTCAAAGGAGGTCTTCTCTGACTCCTTATTTAAAAGTATACTTCCTCGACACCCCAACACCCTTCCCTAGTGTTTTTTTCTACAGTACATATTGTGATCTAACTATATATTTTACTTTTTGTTTATTGTCGTTTTTGCTCCCCTAAAATGCAAGTTCCATGAAGAGATTTTTGTTTTGACGATTTCTCCCCAGCATATATAATAAATCACACTAGAATAAAATATTCTATTCTATAGATAGAATATCTTAATATTCTATCTTGATCACTCAATGAATACCAGAGAGAAAGGAGGAAGGGAAAGGAAAGGGAAGATAAGGCTGAAACTCTATGTGCTGAGCATTATCAATTATGTACGGAATTATAAAATCATGACCCTACCCTTTATGCAAAGTTAAATAATAATACAAGTACGTGCAGGGGTATATAACACTGTTGTACTCTTTGGGCTTTTGTGAATCTAGGCTACTGGAAGAATATAGTGACACTATCTGTTCTCAGATTCCCCTTTGCTTCCTTGATGGACAGCATTTGCCACAATGCAGACATTTCTCGACTAAGCTCAGAAAATCCTCATATGTTTTTCAGACACAAAATGAAATTGTGAAATAACGTGTACCATCAAGCTGCATAAACACCACTTCGTTCTATAGTCATTTACCTCATCATTCCTTTTTTGTTTGATGAACTTGTTAGAGAACACTTTGTAACGTGATTATTGAAACATTTATGGTTGAAAAACTTCTTTTCATTTGAGGCTTTAGGTCATTGTCATTTGAGTGTAATATACTCTTCACCTAAGATTCTTGCATTCCTTCCCTGTTTCTACTTTCAGCTTTTGTATTTCTCATCTTTAGCCCTTAAAAATTAAAATACCGTAGCAATGGAGGGAAAATAATGAAGCAGAGATCTCTGGTTTGGAGAGCCTCTTCAGTCTCCCTGTTGTATAGAGTATGGTGGTAAATACACACTGGCTGACAATAGTAAGAAACATCCAGTAGAGCGCTAGGTTTAATCTCTCTAATTCATTCATATAACAAGTTATTGATCCACCTATTTATTAATTCGAATCAACTAACATTTGCTGATCTACATTGTGATGGGTGAGGTGCTGTTAATGAAAATGTGACTAAGACACAGTCTCTGCCCTC
Organism: Pteropus vampyrus; assembly: GCF_000151845.1. Taxonomy (NCBI): domain Eukaryota; kingdom Metazoa; phylum Chordata; class Mammalia; order Chiroptera; family Pteropodidae; genus Pteropus; species Pteropus vampyrus. The sequence continues at coordinate 360,377 of NW_011888797.1, read as the reverse complement.
AAGGAGCTCCCTGTCTGGGTGGTAAGAAAGGCTTACATATAGCTGTAATGCAAGGAGCAAGGTGTTTTAATGAGGGAGAGCCCAAGGAGCTGCAGGAACATGAAGAAATCACCACATAAGAGACTTGTCACTGCTTTCTTTGCCAACTTCAGGTGGAATCAATTGACCTTCTTTTCAATGAAAGAACAACCGAGGCTTGTATTCAATTTCTAGGAGTCTTAGGGATTTTTTCCCTCTTAATAGGAAAATTAAGGGAAAGACACTAAAGTTTATTTACTAAGTGACTACTTTGCCATAAAATTGTTTGAGAGGGATGCAAAAGCAATAGTACAGGCTTCTAAACTTCAAGGATTTTGAAGAATGCTGATAAGTATATAAATCAATGCATGATTAAGTATTATCTAGTGTCTAAGTGGAGTAGACTAGATGCCTCAACTTTCATGAATCATTTCAGGCATCTCACTAAAATGCTGATTTGGATTCAGCAGGTCTGTGGTTTGGCCCTGGATCCTAGTTTTCTAACCAGCTCCCAGGTGGTACCAATGCTGCTGATCATTTGACAACACTCTGAGTGGCAAAGGTATAGATAATGAAGGGCCAAAGAACTTCAGAGATGTGGATTTAAATATTCAGAAAAAGCCACATCAGAAAGATGAGACATGAGTTGGGCTTTGAAGAATGAGAAGAATCTAAAGAGGTTGACTGGAAAAAGAAATAAATAAACTGGAGACCAAACTGAGGCAGTGGAAGATACATTCGGGGAAAGTGAACAGAAGCATTTTCCTGGGGCAAAAATTACTATAGAGAAGCATAGTATGTATTATACAGTATAGATGAAATGATCTATTGGGTCATGTTGTTAGAAATTTGGTATGCCAGGATGAAGACGATAGATTTTATCCAATCAAATGGACACCAGTGGAATTGGGGGTGGGGTGGAGAAATAACATCTTTCCATTTATATTTTAGAAACATTAATCAGGCAAAGTTTATTAATTACAGTGGTAATTTAAAGATGAGGTAACAGATTCCCTAGATTAAAATGCGGTGACAGAAATAGAAAGAAAAGAATGTATGTGAGGTGAAGGGCTGTGAAGAAAGATGCAATTCTTGCCAAAAAGGCTCGAGAGTCTCAAATGGGCATGACAGACATTTTGAAGGAAGGCTTGATAAGACATAATGGATAAACTATGAAGAATGAAGAAGTTAAAGACGACAATGATTTTAAACTTGAATAATTAGAGTGGTGATGGGAAAATGTTGATCCATAAGGGGGTAAGTTTGGTCAGAGAGCAGATTTAGACATCAGGTATTTAAAGAGATGTCAGAGCCCCAAGTGGAAACTTCTGGCAAACCATAAGAGATGTGAGGTGGAGATCAGGGAAGGGGTCACCACAACAAGATGTTAGAAAAGTCAGCGAAGTGGCAAAAATTTAAACCATGAGACGGGGGTAGGTCACTGAAGGAGATACTGGAGTGGTCCAGAGGCAGAAGGCTAATGACTAGACTTACAGGCATGTCCTTATTTAGAGAACAAAATAATACAGATGAGCCAGCAATGTCAAAATATACCCATAGAAGATAAATTTTCTGAATAGTCCATTATGCATACTGTTTACAGTAAACCAAACTTTTTGACCCATAGGATTGCCTTTCTTAATTGGCTTTAGCAGTGTATGAACATATTTGTATTTCATTCTTAGCACAGTCAATGCAATGCTTTGCTTTGTCCTCACGAAGCCTGGATTCCAGCCTCAGTATTATCTCTGCCTGTTCTGTGGCCTTGGATGACTCCTTTTACCAAACCTCACCTCAGTATAATCACAGCCAAAAGGCAATAAAATGACTACGCTACTACAAGCCTCACAGGTGTTATAAAAAACAAAATCGCATAAATATTTTTTAAAGTATAAATTTTAATGAAGTCATCAGTCTCCTTTTCTAATTCAGCAAGAATAAATGCAATTTATATGCAGTCCTCAAGCTACTGTCCAACTAACTGAGATTACCAAAAGGCAGACAGAATTATTTTTCTAAATTAATATAGCCAAATCTAGGTTTTTAAACATATTCAGCAGATTTCGTTAAGGGCTTGTGGTGTGCTAAGTACTGTGACACAGGCAGCATGCCAGATACAGAGCTAAAATCAACACAGGCCCTGCTATGAAAGGACTTAGAATCTAGCAAGGAAGAAGAGAAACACAAGTCATGAATAATAAAACACGAATCAATATGAAACAAATGCCATAGACCCATACGAACCAAGTGCAACTGACGTGCAGAGAAGGAGAAATTTCTGGCTAAGGGATAGACAGGAGGAAGGCCTTGAATGAGGGTAAAACTGTGACAGATGGAGAGGAAAGGGAAGGCATGCCGTGTAGGCCCAGAGGGAAGAGGGCACAGACAGGGCTTGGGCAATGGCAAGGAGCACAGTCAGCTTGGAACATGGAACAATTAGGGGAGCAGCAGGAGATAGTCAGATTGTAAAGGGCACAGATGCCAGGCCAAGAAATCAGGTTTGTTCTGTGGACAGTGGAACACAACAAGGGCAACAAAGGACCCACAGAAGCAAAGTGACACAATCGGAGCTCTACTTCAGATGGGTCAGCAAAGAGGTAGGCTTGAAGGCAAAAATGGAGGCAGTAGAATTTTGGTGATATGGATGAATTTTTTTTTTTTAAGTTGCTCATTAAAAGAGGGGAGAGCAGTATTCTATGAAAAACCATCACTGGCATATCTTTCCAAAGGAAATTAATGTCAATGGAAACACGGAAGTGCACCCCGCTCTTTTCCAAATCATCCTATTTCATAGTTGAATGCAAAGTTCCAAAATAGAAGAGTGGTGTGCTGTCTGCTGAAGCCAGGAAAACTGGCAGTGGCGGGAAGCAATGTGCCTGCGCCAGTGGGGCGTGGCAGAAAGGAGATGGGTAGAAGAGCTGAAGTGATGGCTCTGAATTCCTTGGAGACCATAAGTTCCTTTGAGACTTTTTACATAGCTCATATACATGTGAAATTCTTCATTCAATTTCAGGGGGTTCATTGACCCCCTGAGCTCTACCCATTGAGCCCCAGAAACTCAAATTAAGAACCTCTGAGCTGGACAAAATTAAGAACGCTTCAGAAGTACTATAAGAAGTAGCACATATAAACCCACAATTACAGAAGGCAGGATTACCTACCTCAGATGTTTCCAATGAGAATCCTGACAGAATTACCTGAGGGTTATTCCCAGACTTTCTGGAGACGAGACTCAAAAATAGGAATTTTTAATTAACCGAGGTCATTGTGATAAGAAAGTAGGTTTTGAAACCTCTAAATTAGTTTTTTGGGGACCACAGCTAGACCCCTTGCTAGGCAGATGTGACACTCTGCTGTTACTGAAGATATTAGTCCATGCTTGTTTATACCTTAGCCTTCCAGAATATTATGTTATTCTGTTCCTGATGAAGTAGAAAGAGATCCTTCAATATGTCGTTATGGGGCTGAACACTTAAGGAGTTACTACTTAAACCTGACCTCAAGGTCTTAATGCATCTTCATTCACTACTCTGACTTCGTCCCTCACTCAACATGGTCGCCATGACCTCTTGAAAGACAAACATTCCCTCCTTTAGCCTTTCACAATCTCAACTTTTCCCACTGTACTTGTAGATATAGTTATTAGTTCCATCATCATCATTATGGCATTTGACTTTTCAGGGCTTAGTCCTAATCCCAGTGTTCTAGAGGCTATCTTTTGAGAATGAGGCATACTGGGGCTCCTACTGGATGTCCTCCTGCAATTCAAGGGGAGACTCATTCAGATAGCACCACAGATCAGAAAATCAGTAGATTTCCTTAACTGACCCTTGTCCTCCATACTATTTCCTGACCTTTATTCTCCCGCCATTTCTCTGTCTCTGGAATTAGCTAAAAGCTAAAGGACAATAGAATAAGGAGGCAGTCATTTCATTCATGTCTCTGATGTCTGGTGTTTCTGGTTATTTCAGGACAAGAACCTATGGTAGAGTCAAGCTCTTACTCACCTACAGGCAACCTAAGGCAGTCTCCTTTTCCACAGAGATGTAGACAACATCTTTCCTTTTTCAGTTTCTTCCTCCTCTAATACTCTCCACACCCCAACAGCCAAATTGAGCCACTTTGGACCACTGAGGCGCAATACCTCAAAGCATTAAAATCGAAAATCCATGCATTAAGCAAATTCTCTGGCTTCCTACCTCATTTTTGAGGGTTTTTTGTTTGTTTGTTTTTGTTTTTTTTTAACAGTTGCCTAGTCAGGCCTGGTTTGCTGAGAATAAAAGGATGGAGGTGGCTGCACAGACCTAGGAAATGGCAAATAGCATCATCATATGTTCCCGAACACTTTAGATTTCCAAACCACCTTAAAAGTAACTCATGCTCACATCTCCCCCTTTAAAGGTAGTCCATGCTTGCTCATACCTCAGCCTTTCAGAATATTATCTATTATTCTGTTCCTGATGTAGTAGAAAGAGGAAAAAGAGGAAGGATGGGAAGTCACGCAGACCAGATGGTTACTTACCGTGTGTTCTTGGGCCTGTTGCTTAATCTCCCAAGAGCCTCTCTTTTTTCCCCCCTCAAAACATAGGGGAATGTATTTAAAGATAAACAGCAGGAGACCTAACCATTACAACCAGGTAGAAAGACAGAGAGAATAGAGATAATGTCAAATTACAATTGAAGTGCAGGTGGAAATTACAGCAGTAAAAGCAATATCAGCACAAGAGGCTAACAGCAAGTTCTCTGATGTGAGACAAAATGTCATTTCCAAAGGTGTTTAATAATTGTGCTTCTGCCAGAAGATTTGTAATTACAAACATGAATAATCCTCGACATATATCATTTCTAAAGATAGAGGCTGTAATTCTGTTCCAGATGAAGAGCTAAAGAATATTTCACACTGGTTGGTAAGTGACAAGGCAGTAACAACCAGACAATTAGGATGATGCATCAGCAAAATTGGAGTGGAAACATCCCATACACGGATGCTGAATCCATCAACGAGGAAGGGACGCTACCATTACACACAGCTATGAAAGGCTCCTGATAAAGGGAAACCATATTGCACAAAGATGAAGGACAAGGATATTACTGCACAGAGCAGAACAGTCATCACTTCCATCCTACCTGAGTAATGAAGGATAATTTTATTTTTACAAGGCAGCCAAAAAAAAATGTATTTTTAAGTGGAGGAGACGGTTGATGTAAAATATAAATCCTCAATATAGAATTACTGGTTTGCATGTGAAAAAGCGTGATGGAGTTAGCGGAGATTCATCAAGACCTGCTCCAACCACGTGGTCCGCTCACAATGGGGGAGCAGTGGGGTGGATGAGAGGAGGCAAACCCAGTGTCTGTGCCTCACAGTTGACCAAATAAGACAGACAGGCAAACAGGAGGGGGTAGGGGGAAAGATTTGTTCAAGACAGAGAAGCTGGAAAACTGAACATTCTGAAAGCATCTCAATTGATTTTGCCGGTGGTGATGCTCAGAATTCAGTAGCACGTGAGTTTCACGTTAGCCTTGCTCAGGAGCTCTGCGAGTGTCAGTGTGAGCTGCAGAGAAGCTCTGCTCCAGTGTGACCGTCTCACACCATCCCCGCCGATCCTTAGTCAAGCAGTAAATACATTTAGGAATGAATGCAAAACAAATTTGTTATTGATTCTGGTTTCACTCGAGACCAAATATAACAAATGTTCCATATTCTTAGAGTTTGTTGATGGGAGAAAGGTGGCTGGAATGTGGAATGCTGCTGGTTCTGTTCATTTTTATTTGTTAAGTGTGTGATACGGGGCAGCATGGGGACATGTGGGACATGGAATCTGCTGTGTTTTGCCTTCTGCGTAAACCACACAGGAAAGCTTATCACTCCTGATTTCCAGTCAATGATCGTTCTTCCCTGGACTGGCTAGAGTCTATCTCTGTGCCTGTTGAAAAAAAGCAGTGGGGGAAAGGAATGCCTTCTCTAATCAAATTAGAAAGAAAAATAAAATTCCTGAGAGAGGAATGATTAAGAAGAAAAGTTTTAAACACAATTCGTGTGCACAATTTTAGGCAAACGGTGAGGCGATTATAACAGGATCATATCTATTCAGACTGTGAGCGGAACTTCATGGAAATAACTTATGAGCAGTGAGATTCTTACACATAAACTCCCACACGACTGATACTATGGACATCTTAATCTCTTAAATCTATACAACAAAAGCAGAACCCTGACTTTTTTAACTTGAAAATTATTTCACTGTGTGGTTTGATTCTTCAGATAGTTATTCTTTTTTCTTCCTTGTTCAGGGGCCAGGATCGTGGGAGATCAGAATTGGGATGGGAACACAGCTTTCGAAATGACTACTGTATTTTCTAGATTGCATGTATACATAGTTGTAGTAGGCAGAATAATGGCCCCAAAGATGTCTATGTTTTAATCCTCAGAACCTGTGAGCGTGTTAGGTAACATGGCAAAGATAAATTAAGGTTGCTGATGGAATTAAGGTGGCTAAACAGTTGACTTTAAATAAGGAGATTATTTTGGATTATCCTGGCGGGCCCAATGTAATCACAAGGGCCCTTAAAAATGGAAGACACTCTCTGACGAGGGAACAGAGAGATGGCAGCATGAGAGCTCAGCCTGATGTTGGTGGCTTTAAACATGAAAAGATGGCTATGAGCCAAGGAAATTGGGTAGCCTCTAAAGATGGAAAAGGCAAGGAAATGGCTTCCCCAAGATCCTCCAGAATGGAATGTGCCTTGCTAACACCTTGATCTTGGCCCAGTGAGATCTGTGTCAGACTTCTGATGTACATAACTGTAAGATAATAAATTTGTATCGTTTTAAGTCATTAATTTTGTAGTAATTTGTACAGCCGCCATAGAAAACTAATACAGCTATCATTTTATAAAATCACACGTTGCACATAGAAAGCTACTGAAATAGCCTTGAATTTGGAACATTCTCAGATGCCTAAGGAAACAGATTAAAGGCTGAACAAGATCCAGTCCAATCCGCCTTATCAAACCAGAGCACATTTCAGGAATTGAGCTCCGCTATCTGTTTATGGACACTTCAAGAAATAGCAGTATATTCCCCAGTAATCACAAACCAGAAGACTGCTGAACAGAATGTACAATTGTAAGAATATAAAAGGAAACAAGAATTTGATTTGCTTTTTCATACAGAGGCAGAGTCTTATTTCTATAGTCTCTATTTGCCTGAATTTAAGAAATCTTGGCCCCTTTTTTTTAAGACTATGAAATTTTCTCATTTGAACTCTTCAACGTTTTTAGATGAGGTTTGAGTGTTTCAAATTTAAAGATGACAACTGACAAGAATAACTATCTGCTGGGGCGCTTGATGCACAATCGTTCCATCTACATTGAACAAAAATTTATTCAACCCCCGCGATGTTTGCAAACCACTGGGCTAGGCAGGGGAATGCAGTAGAGGGCAAGCTACTTTCTGGCCTTGCTTCGTCAGAGCTTAAAGTCTAGTTGCGAATGCAGACACATACGAAGGTCATTACAGCACAGTGTGAGAAGTGCTGTAACAGAGGAAGGACACTTTGCTGAGGGGCACCTAACCCAGATTTGGCAGAGAGTAGGGGGAAGAAATAGCTAAAGGCAAAGATTTCCAGAGAAAGCAGTCCCTGTCGCACTGCCTTCATCAGGCAGCTGAGTGACATTTGCAAAACTGGGTCTCGTTCTTTTTCTGTCTACAGTCACCCTGCTCCTGACTGTAGAATGGTATGTTGACCATTCAAAAACATCTCGTAAGGAGAAATTCAAAGCATCCTTCAAAATTATGGTACAATATGTTTTTTAGATTACCATACAGGTATAGTTAGGGCTTTTTCTTTTTAAACATACGATACGACAGCTGGCCAAATAAACTTTTACTACCTTTTCTCTATATATCCTGTCTATCACATTTGGCTAATTCCTAATATAAGAAAAATAATAAAAGTTCATATTTGAAATTTGGAAAATTGTGGAAAATCATAAAGAAAAAGTGTTTCTCACCATAATCCTACTACCCCGAAGGCATCTTTGCACTCAGTTTTTTTTTTAACACATACAGTCAATCCTCGCTTTTTACAGATTTCATATTTGCGAATTCAGTGACTTATCAAAACTTAATTGTAACCCCAGAATCAATACTTACAACACTTTCCTGGTCACTAATGGACATGCACATGCAGAGCAGTAAAAAATCTGAGTCACCAAAAGACACGTTCCCGCCTCAGGTTGAACACGGCAATGCCTTTACGTTTCAGCTCTCACAGTGCAAACAAATATCCTTTTTTCAACCTACTTAGTGCCACATTTTTTATATTTTTGTGCATTTTTGGTGATTTCATTGTTTAAAATGATTTCCAATTACAGTGCTGAAGTACCATCCAGCATTCCTCGCAAAGGCTGTGACGAGCTTATGGAGAAAATACAAGTGTTAGATAAGCTTCATTCAGACATGAGTTACGGTGCTGTTGGCTGTGCATTCAGTGCTAATGAGTCAACAATGTATATTAAATAAGGAGTCTTTAAACAGAAACACACGTAAAATAAGGTTATATATTTATCAGTTGACAAAAATGTGACCAAAGGCTGTGTTTTCCCTAAGAGCAATGAATCTAAATTCGGTAATAGAGTGTTCCTAGCGATTTTATAGAACATAACTACTGCATATAGTCAGAATCTACTGTATTTTCTTTATGCCAAAAAAGAAAAAAAGAAATCACGCCATATTTTAATTTTTGTACCCTATTTTTTTATTTAACCTTACATTCTAAACATTTTTCAATGTGATTAAATATTTTTAAATGTTTTTGATGATGTAATCAACCAAATAGATCGCTCGATTTATTTTTTTCTTTTTCCTAGATGTTAGGTTATTTCCAAAGATCATTTTTATATATACATTCTTATGTTTTTCATTCATTCATACATTCATTTATTCAACAAGTATTTATCGAGTGCCAACTATATTTCAGGCTTCGTGCTTAAAACTACAAAATTAAACAGGATGAACACCAATCTCTGACCTCCTGAAGTTTATAATCAACTGAGAGGGACAGATAATACACAAGTATTTGCACAAATGATTTGTTATAATGGTAATAAGTGCTAGTAGGGACACGTAAGGAAACTACAAAAACACATGTGAGAGTGTGACCTTGATGACAAAGGAGTTCCCTGATGAAGTGATATTTTCAGCTGAGCCCTGAAAGAACTCAGGATCAGCACACACTAGACTCCTAAATGAGGGGTAAAGGAAAGGGCTTTTTCTTCTCTCTTACTCTCTTTCTCCTCACCCTCCCCACAGCAGAAGCCAAACTGTGCATCAGTGAGCTGTGTGTGACCACAGAGTCAGGCTCCTATCTGGCTGCCTGTTTACACTCGGTACCACCCTCCGTGCCACCCCCACCACAGAGGGAGCAAAGACAGGAGTAGAGAGGCCATCAGGGTAGGCTAAGGTCTCCTGTCAAGATATGATACAGTAGCTAGCAACCAGCAGACCCCACAGGACTGGCTGGCAGAAGAGAGGGGTCAGGTGTAACTGCAGGCCTGCCCAGGATGGGGCCTGGACTCAACTGTAGGATTAGGCAAACAGGTGTGCTGCAGCTTCACACTGGCTGGGACCACCACAAACACAACCAAATCCCGCTCCCCCATGCCCTTTCCCCCAATATAGCAGCTGCTCAAAATCATCCATACCTATTCTTTCAAATATCAGATTCAGAGTTCAAATGGCTATTTAGGGATTTCAGTTACAATGTGTGAACAAGTGGGTAATATTCAAGCCAAGAACCAATTAAAAATCTTAGTTGACTTTGTTCAATGCCTTAAGGGCAGCATTACTTTAAGAGGTTAGAGTGTCTATTTTGCCAGGGAATCTTTGAAACTATTTTCTTTGAGGGTATTCCTCCAAGAAATGTGTACACAGAACTCGAGACAATTTGGACATCAAGCTTAATTATTTGGGGGTTATTGGGGAAGTATTAGTCTGAATTATATCAAGCAGAATTTTAAAAGAAATATAATTTATACTTTCTAAATTAACACCAAGACTAACTGCTAATTAGCCATTGCCACTAGAGGTCCCATCTGCCCAGCTTCAATGAACAGATAAGTCTCTTTTGTAATTAGTCCCTGAGTGGTATGATTTGTAACACATGCCACTTAAGTGCTTGGAAATACTTATTCTCATAAAAAGATTAACTTCAGTGATCTTTAGCACATCACAAATTTACTTAACAAATCCTTTCTTAACACAAAAGAAACTTCAGCTGGTTATAGGGTAAATTATTATCAGTTCCAAAGTAGAGATGCTCAAATTACCATGGAGTGTAAAAGTTAATTTTTATCCAGAAGGCCTTGATGTCCAGGATGCAAATTAACAATGGCTTATTCACCAGCTATATACCGCGATTCTCTAAAACCTACACTATTGACAACATATGCACCAATTCTATTAAGGTTTCTCAAAAACGTCCTTATAGAAACTTCAAATGACATACACTCTGAGCTAGTATTAGCTGATGCTCACCTGAAATTTTCACCCAGAGATGCAGTTTGAAGCTAATTTGACACCTCAGTTTTCTTACAATCCCAGTGTGAAAAAGAAAAGGAGAAGAAACAAGGTGTAAGTTGCAAAATCAGGATCAGACTTAATAAACTTTTGTCTTTTTATTCTCTGTGTAGTGGAATTGAGATACACTCCTTTCCAGAGAATTTCAGATAGTGCCAACCCACCCTGACTATAATAGTAATAAAAATAAAAACTCCTTACCGATGTATCATCCTTTGCAGTTCTCAGAGTGCTTTCCTATGAGCTGTCTTGTTAAAACTCAACACAGTTTAATGCCATTAACCCCCATCACCTTCTCGCCAAGGCCTTTTTTCTTTTGTTATAATCAGCAAGCACATTTTCACCTTGCCCAACCTTTATGCTCCATGATCGACGACACAAAAAGTTCATCTTCCGCTCTGCCTTTTTCAATATCTTTAGCCATTCCTTTCAAGAAACTGTTCCGGTTTCTGTGACATGATCTATCTTAGTGAATCCATGCTGCAGAGTCTTACATGCTCGCATTTTCATCCAACTGACTCAGTAGTTTAGTCCCAATAAATAACTGCAGTTTGTGTGTTTTCCCACTGAAGATGGATTCTGATCTTACAAAGTGCCCTTCCAAATACTCTTTTACAGCTGCAGTTGTATTTTTAGGGGAAGCATTCACTCTGTCTCAGGTTCACTCAGGCACCGTCCTTGGTCTATCCATAATACTCAGAGCAGTGGTTCTCAGCCGGGGCTGTACATGAAAAGCACCTGGGAGCTTTTAAAAAGCACAGATGCCTGGACCTCATCCCCCACCAACTGAATTGAAATTCTTGTGAGTAGGGCCTGGGCATTGGTATTTTTGTTAACTCCTAGGTGACATGTGTAGTCAGGGCTGAGAACCAGTGCCTACAGGTGTCAATTAGAATTGTTTTACTCATATCGCTTGATCAAGATTTTTAAGAAAGATACTCCGCTGAAATCCATCAGAATTTAAAAATGTTAATTATAATGACTCTTTGCATTTGCCTGGAGATTTTTTAAACTTTATGGTATTACTCTCACAACTCATTGCTATTTGCATAATTAATATTTATGAAACACTTTCAGAAGATAAACTAGGTGTTAGAACAAATAAAGATAAAGAAGATAAGTTCTTTGCCCTTCAACACATACAAACTAGTAAATGAAGTCAAACATACTTCCAGACAAGCTGCGGATCCCACATCTAAAGTCCAATGGGAATCTAAGGCAGAAGTCATCTGGTATACCTGTGACATTCAGGAAAGGAGTCATCCAGGAGGCAACTCCTTTGCTAAGTCTTTAAAGATGAGTAAGGGGTCTTCAAGTGGAAGTTGGGGTGCTTAAAAAGATTTCAGGAATTTCAGGCAGAGGGAATAGTATAAGCAAATACAATGAAGCTATGTAACACTGGTATGTTGGTTAATTAGGCAGAAGGAGAGGCGGGGGGAAGAAATGAGGCTAGAGAGTTCACAGGGGACTTCAATTCTATACCGAAGAATTTGAACTTTATCCTGGAGGCCACTGGGCCTCCAACATTTTTTATTACATACCCTATTAATTAAAAATTTTAACACAACTTCCAACATTTGCTTTGATTGTTTATAATTTATCAAAATGTGATGCTATGTTAATATATTATAAAACATATGCAAAAGATAGCAACTTTTAAAGGACAAGATTAAAAATTACTATAAATGGAAGTTCTGATATTATCCTCTCTCACTCCAACAAATCACCTTGCATATCCCCAGAGTATGTATACCCTACTTGGGGACCACTGCAACGGACATGGAGACGCAGTGAAGGACTTAATCTATACTTCACAGAATCTATGAGGTCAGTAGGGCCAAAGTAGGAAAACTAAGCCCTAGAGGTATGGAGTGACTTGTCAAGGTCATACAGCTAGTTATAGCACAGAAAGGACGGAGACTCACACCAAGATCCAGGCCATGTTCTGCCTGCTACCTCACATCTGCTACCCTGAGCTGTACTCACCATACTTTCCCGTGAAGTTAAGAAGCTTCGGACAAGATATAACTGTGTTCAACTACGTAATTCTTCCTTGTCTTATCAGAATATGAGAGAAATTCTGACAAAGGGACCACAGAACATCACAGGGATGATATTGAATTAGGATCACTGTATTGAAATCTAAGAGAGAAGTCGTTTATCTGAAATGAAGGAGGAATAGGAGGGTCCTAGTTAACAGAGAGCTCACGTGTACATGGTAGCACGAACTATCAATTTTTAAAGAAGGCAATATGACATGGTAGATGGAGAGAGCACAGCTTTGGGGTCAGGGAACCTGAGTTTGAGTCCTGACTCTTATGCCACTTAATATACCTGGCATAAACTCAGGCAACTTGCTTAAGCTTACTCACCAGTGAATTGGGCTGGATAATTTCTACACCATAAAACTGATGTGAATACTAAATATTCTCCCAATAGATGTTCTTTTCCCTCCTGTTCCTCAATAAATAGAATATCACAAATTATGCTAATCATCACTAAAATTGGACTGAAGATTAAATTTAATTTCATCCTTTCTGTATCATACAGAAGGTATTTCAGGAACTTCTATTAAATTTTCATTGTAAATTATATGCTTGCTTCTTGTTGGAAAAGTGTTAACAACTCGTTTTTTCTACACATATTAATAACTCTCATTTGTTGAAGGCTTACTTGGTGCCTAGGATTTTATTAGCTAGTATATATACAATATTTCATTTAATTTTCACATCATTTGCAGCAAATATCATTTTCTTTATTTTATAAATGAAGTTAATTGGCAGAGGGCCCATAACTAGAATCCAGTCCTATTTATTATATTAGGTTAAAGGGTTATGAATCTCATTTTATAAACTCTTTCACAGAACACTAGCTTCTTGAGATATAAGTATTCATTCAGAGACAAAACTGTTTGCCATA
>NW_011888797.1:318338-346808 GCF_000151845.1 Pteropus vampyrus | reverse complement strand
TCCTGACTCTTATGCCACTTAATATACCTGGCATAAACTCAGGCAACTTGCTTAAGCTTACTCACCAGTGAATTGGGCTGGATAATTTCTACACCGTAAAACTGATGTGAATACTAAATATTCTCCCAATAGATGTTCTTTTCCCTCCTGTTCCTCAATAAATAGAATATCACAAATTATGCTAATCATCACTAAAATTGGACTGAAGATTAAATTTAATTTCATCCTTTCTGTATCATACAGAAGGTATTTCAGGAACTTCTATTAAATTTTCATTGTAAATTATATGCTTGCTTCTTGTTGGAAAAGTGTTAACAACTCGTTTTTTCTACACATATTAATAACTCTCATTTGTTGAAGGCTTACTTGGTGCCTAGGATTTTATTAGCTAGTATATATACAATATTTCATTTAATTTTCACATCATTTGCAGCAAATATCATTTTCTTTATTTTATAAATGAAGTTAATTGGCAGAGGGCCCATAACTAGAATCCAGTCCTATTTATTATATTAGGTTAAAGGGTTATGAATCTCATTTTATAAACTCTTTCACAGAACACTAGCTTCTTGAGATATAAGTATTCATTCAGAGACAAAACTGTTTGCCATAGCTGCAACTGAGAAGTTTGAAAAAACACCTTAGTATTATTAAAGATTCTGTGAAGCCCTTCAAAAAGGAAATCAATTTATTTTTCTTTAACCCAAATTTTTCAAATGTATTTGACCATAGAAACCTTTTTGGTTTCCAGAAAGAATTATTAACATCACCCAGGAACAAACATTCATGAATCGCTAGTTTGGGAAATGTTTATCTAAAGAAACTATACAACTACTTCCATTTGATGTGTTACTCGGTATTATCAGAAAGCCAAAGACAGATGCAATATTGTTTGTCTAATCATTTGGAAGATTTAATAGCTATAGAACAGGGAAGATTATATGGCTCTTTTCTATAGCAACAATGTCACACAAATAATCCCTTAGTCTTCAGAGCTTGCCATTCATCAAACATGGTCCCTTTAACAAACATAAAATTTGTTTTGGAAACACAAAACTTAAGGTATTATGGTTCTGAGCATCCTGGAATTATGCCATCCTATTCAGGGTGAGCTTTTTAGAACAGAAGGAATGACTGTACTGCATAGCAAACAACTCACGAGAGAAAACATTTCTTACACAAGTGACTATGACTAAGGAAATCTTGCTCCTTATAAAAGATTCTCAGTGGTGGAGCTGCCGGGCTGATTGATGAGTGCTGCCTACCAGAGTAGAGAAATTGCAAAGAGATGCTGCACACAAGACCAGGAGGAGTGCACTGTGCTCACCTGCAATTCCCCCAAGACCCCCTGCCTGGGTCCGGAGGCTGTAGGAGAGGAACATGACAACTGAGAGAATGCAGAGAGAGCTGGAAGGGGATTATAGCCATTGAGGTTGGTGCATTTTCCCCACTATTGGACAGAGCTCTGTCAGGCAGCCGCTAAACACCACAACATATAGAGCTTGTTAAAATCAGATGCATGGGTGTGTCCCATCTTAGTAATCCACAGATGGCTTTGAGAATGTATGGTCAAGGGCATCAGTTTCTTTCAGGGGTTGGGATGTGGGGGACGAGGAAAGTGCTTCCTTAGGTTTTTCTTAAGGAAATGGAACTTTCGTTTGGAATACTGTGAGAAGTCAATCAGGAAATAGAGAGGTTAAGCTTGAGGGGGAAAATGCAGTGTTGAAGGGCAGTATTAATTGAGAAAGAAGTTGTGAATGACTTTTCCTTCCTATCACATACAAAAGTGTCTAGGAAATATTTGACGACACAATGACCTGAGCTTAGTCCTTTATTTTTCCCCCAGAGGCAAAAAACATGGTCGTAACAGGATATAAACGTAAAGTTAAAAACAGCAATACTGGGTGTTCTAGCTCAGATTTTTAAGGGTTAACCTATCTTTGAAGTATACAGAGCCACTATCTGATGACAATATAGTAACCCCAAATATAATCCTAATAGAAAAAGGAGCGAGCAGTAGAAATCGTCACTTTGTATTTACCCAGAACCTCAGATTTAGTTATTTTTGCCTCTCCCCTATTCTCATCTAAAGAATTCATTTTCTTTTACTAAATAAATACTAAATAAATTTCCAGATCATAAAAATATGATTTTCTCCCTTTGGCCAATGACCAGAGGGGCTGAAGTTCCTCTAATTTTAAAGTTCTACTTTAGTTATGTTCAAAATAGCCTAAGTTTGAATAATATTGTTGATTGGACTCTAAAGTATAACAGGGGATGTTAAACTTTACAGAGCATTTATCAACAATTCAAGTCACAGTGTCCATGATGGACAGAATCAGGTTGATTTCACTTCCCAGGGTAGGAGAGTAGCCTAACAACTCGATTATCCTCAGGCTATTGCTCCCAGTACCTTAAAAGCCACATCTGAAATGTCCTTTTCTGTTACTGTCATTTTCTGCCAGAGGTACCAGCATGGTAATTTCTGAATTGTTTCACTAGTAAAAAAGAAGAAGAAGAAGAAGAAACAGGAGGAGAAGGAGGAGGAGGAGGAGGAGGAAGAGGAGGAGGAGGAGGAGGAGGAAGCAGAAGTGGAAGAGGAAGAGGAAAAAGGAAAAAACCACAAGCGCCCAATTTTTATTATAGCTTTATTGAGATATAATTCACATACCATCAAATTCATTTGTAAGAGGTACAGTTCACTAGTTTTTAGTGTATTCACAGAACTGTGCAACCATCACCATTATTAATTTTAGAACATTATACCGTCCCAAAAAGAAACCCCAAACCCATTAGCAGTCGCTCTTGATTCCTCTTTCTCCCCATCCCCAATACTAGACATTTCTTATAAATAGAATAATAGAATATGTAGTCTTTTTTATTGTTTTTTTTCTTTAGCATAATGTTTTCAAGGTTCATCCAAGTTTGTCATGTATAAGTGTTTCATTCTTTTTTATTGACAAATTTTTATTCCACTTGTATAGATATACCACATTTTATTTATTCATTCATCAGTTGATGGACATTTAGTTATTATTACTTTTTGGCTATTATGAATAATGCTGCTAGAAATTTTAATGTACAAATTTTTGTAAAGACATATGTCTTCAGTTCTCTTGGGTATATGCTAAGGAGTAGAATTGCTGGATTACATGGTAAATCTAAGTTTAATTTTTTGAAGAACTGCCAAACTATTTTCCAAAGAGACTGCACCATTTTACAATCCCACTATAAATGTACAAGGGTTAGAATTTCTCTACAACTTTGTCAACAGTTGTGATCGTCTGTCTTTTTTATTTTAGTCATCTTAATAGGTGCAAAGTAGTAGTTCATTGTGGTTTTGATTTTTATTTCCCTAATCACTAGTGAGATTGAGCATCTTTCATTTTGTGTTTATTAGTCATTTGTATATCTTCTTTGTAGATATACAAATATATTTTACTTATACATTTTTGAATAGAGTCTCTTACCAGATATATGATTTGAAAATATTCTCTCCATTTATGCAAATTTTTCACTTTTTCAATGATGTCCTTTGAAGCAAATGGTTTGATGAAATTTCAATGAAGTCCAATTATGTTTTTCTTTTGTCACTCATGCTTTTGATGTCATATCTAAGAAGTCGCAGCCTAATTCAAGGTCACGAAGATTTATTCCTTTGTTGTTTTTTTTTTAAGAGTTTTATAGTGTTAGCTCTTTCATTTAGGCCTATGATTAATTTTGAATTAATTTTTGTATATTTTATGAAGTCCAATTTTATTCTTTTGAATATGGATATTCAGTTGTCTCAGAACCATTTGTTGAAGAATCTCTTTTTCTCTCAATTAATTGTCTTGGAACCCTTATCAAAAATCAATAGACAAGAGTTTATTTCTGGCTCTCCATTTTATTTTATCAATCTATATTTCTATCTTTATGTCAATACAACACTATAGCTTTGTAGTAAGTTTTGAAACTAGAAAGTGTGAATTCTTCCAACTTTGTTCTTCTTATTCAAGTTTTTTTTTTTTACTTTTCTTGGTCCTTAGAATTTCCATGTGAATTTTAGAATCAGCTAGTGAATTTCTACAAATAAAAGCAGCTGAGATTTTGGTAGAGATTAAACTGAATCTGTTGATCAGTTTGGGAAGTATTGTCATCTTAACAATATTAAGTCTTCTAATACACGAACATGAGTGGTCTTTCCATTTATTTAGGTCTTCTTTAATTTCTTTCAATAATGTTTTGTAGTTTTCAATGTATAAGTATTTCATTTCTATAAAATTTCAAGAAATTTCAAAAATTTCTTGCCTAATTATTTTGTTCTTCATGATGCTGTTATATAAAAAATTTTTCCTTAACTTCATTTCTGAATTGGTCATTGTAAATATATAGAAATACAACTAACCTTTGTATATTTATCTTATGTCAAGCAATCTTGCTGAACTTGTTGATTAGTTCTAATAACTTGTATGTATGTGTATTACTTAGGATTTTCTATCTACAGTATAACATAATTTGCAGAGATTGTTTTACTTTTTCTTTTTTAATGTGGGTGCATTTTATTTCTTTTTCTTGCCTAATTGCCCTGTGTAGAACCTCCAGTACAATGCTAAATAGAAGTGACAAGAGCAGACATCCTTGTCTTGTTTTTGATCTTAGAGATAAAGCATGCAGTCTTTTACCACCGAGTATAATTTTAGCTGTGTAGTTTTTGTATATTGCTGGCCTTTATCTAGTTGAGGAAGTGTCCTTTTTTCCTAGTTTATTGAATAATTTTATCATGAAAGAGTATTGGGCTGTGCCAAATGTTTTTTCTGCATCTATTGAAATAATAATGTGTTTTTGTTCTTTAGTCTATTACTGTAATGTAATACATTACATTACATTGACTGATGTTTGTATGTTAAACAGTGTTGCATTCCTAGGACACATTCTACTTGTTCATAGTGTAGAATTCTCTTAATATGTTGCTGGATTGTTTGCTAGTGTTTTCTTGAGAATTTTTGCATCTATGTAAGAGATACTGGTCTATAATTTTCTTGCAATATCTTTGTCACATTTTGGTATTGGAGTAATAATGGCCTCATAGAAACAGTCTAGAAGTATTTCCTCCACTTCTTTTATTGGAAGAGCTTATGAGGACTGATGTTAATTCTCTTGGAAGAATTGGTAGAATTCATCAGTGAAGCCATTTTGACCAGGGCTTTTCTTTGTGGGTAGTTTATTATTATTATTATTATTATTATTATTATTATTACTAATCTAATTTCTATACCTCTTATGTTCATATTTTCCATTTTTCTTGAGTCCATTTCAATAGTTTGTGCCTTTCTAAGTCTAGATTGTCAACCTTGTTGGTATACAATGTTCATAGAATTTTATTATAATGGTTCTTATTTCTGTAGGGTCTTTCTGTAGGGTCTTTCATTCGTAATTTGGTAATTTCGGTCTTCTCTTTTTCTAGGTCAGTCTAGATAAATATGTCAATTTTCCTGATATTTTCAAAGAATGTACTTTTAATTTTGTTGATTTTTCTCTATTGCTTTACTATTCTCCATGTTATTTATTTCTACTTTATTATCTATTATTTCCTTTCTTCTTCTTCTTGCTTTGGGTTCAGTTTGCTCTTCTTTTTCCAGTGTATTAAGGTAGAAGATTAGGATATTGATTTTACATTTTTCTTCTTTTTTGATATAGTCATTTATAGCTATGAATTTCCCTCTAATAATTGTTTTAGCTATATCCTATAAGCTTTTGTATGATGTATCTTCATTTTCATTATCTCTGCTTACACAAAGGTGAGGATTAGGGCCTTCTCAGGTCTTCCCTGGGCATGTACACAGCCCTGCATGTATGCATTTCCTTCTAGATTACCAGGACATATTGGAGCTCTTCAGAGTCCCCTATGGATATATCATTCTCCAGGGTATTTTTCTATACATTTTTGGTCATTTTCTATTTAGCCTTAACTAGTATCACTGCTTCTGACAGCTGCTCTATTAAACAGTTGCTGCTGATTGTTTCAAGAAATTCCCTGTGTGTGTGGTATTTATTATACTAAGTATAATAACAGATTGATGGGAGGAATCAATTCAGTGCAAGAAGTCTGAGAAAGAGATAATATAAGAGCTGAGCATGACTACTGAGCTCTAATTTGCCACAGAGAGAAGGAAAGCAGGCATCCAAGCAAAGAAGGCATCTCTAGAGCTCATAAAATGTTGAGACCTGGTAGTACAGGGTGACTAATGCCCAGGAAGAAGTCATGGCTAGAAAAAGAGCATGAAGTAAGACAATGAGGGACTTTGGCTAAAGGAGGCCTTGGATAAGGAATACCAAAAAGTTTAAACTTTAATTCTTTAAGTAATAAAAATCATAGAAAGTTCTTAAGTAGAGAAATCATTCAATAATTTATTCAACGTATTTGTGTTAGGCACTATTCTAGGCATTGGGGATGTAGCAATAAACAAGGCAATAGTCCTGACCTCATAGAACTTATATTCTTAGGGGAAGCAATACAATGCAAAAAAATATTAAATATATTATACTGATTTAGGTTGGGATAACTACTATGAATTAAAGTAAAAAAAGGCAATGGAGGATTAGAGAGAGCTCTGGAGCCAGGAGTAGGAAGCAGCTGTTTAGAGGTAGTCATGGAAGCCATTTCTGAGATGGGGAGAGTTAATTCCAGAAAGACAAGCAAGACATCCAAAGATTTGAGAAGCAGCAAATCCAGGGAGGAGCAATGTAAAGTTTGAATACTCTGAGGCAAGAATGGAATTGGGTTTTTCAAAGAAACACAAGAATGGTTGGGAGTAAAATAAGGGAGAGAATAAGAGATGAGATGTAACAAAGAAGCATGGGTCAGGTATTGGCCTTGAGGACAAAGATAAAAAGTTTTATTTTTATTGTAAGTTAGGGTAAGGAAAGGGTAAGCAGGGATTTAGGCAGGGAAGTGATATGACCTGACTTATGTTTTTAAAAGATCACTGATTGCCCCTGTGAAAATGGACAGTAGAGATACAAGAGTAGAAGAAAGAGAACTAATTTATTTGCGATATTACGGTGGCCTAGATGAGGTGATCTCAGTGGTGCTGGTGAAATGTGCTTGTATTTAAGATATATTTTAAAAGCAAAGCAACAGAACTTGCTGAGGGATTATTAGGAGAAAGAAAAAAGGTGAAGACTGATTTCTGGGTTGTTAGCTTAATCAACCAAGTGAATGGTGGCACCAATAATGGAGAAGGGGGAAAAAGCAGAGGAAAAATCGGGGGTTTGGTCTGGGGCATATTAAATCTGAGATGTCTGTTAGCTCTGTTAGTACAAATGTCAAGTGGGCAGTTGGATATATGAGTCTAGTGCTTAGGAGAGAATTCAGAACTGGGTATAAAAATTTGAAATTCACCAGCTTAGAGAAGGGATTTCATGAGCCACCTTGAGAATGTTCACTATAGTGAAAAAAGTTTGTCATTTACAAATAAAATATCAAGATTAAATTACATTTTAAACATCATTTTTATGTAGCCTGAAAATAGATTTTTATTTCTCCTTTTATATACCAAATCTCACTGTCAGTATTTTCTGCTGCTTCATTATAAACCAGTTAGCTTCATATTGTTACTGTTAGCAGTAATAGCCATTAAATTCCTCCTCAAGGCAAGCAGTAGATACAGAACTGTTTAAGAAATGTTCTCTTTCTGTTCTTATGCTGAAAGCTTATCAGCAGTGAAGTTGTACATTATGCCATTCTGCTATAGTTCATTATTCTTAACAAAGAAAGTGTCGCTTGTATTTAATAGAACCATATTTTGTGTGCTATAGGTCACTTTGGTTTGGAAAATTGTTAAGTAACCTCTTCTTTGAATTCTTGTCCCATCTGGACTTTGAATATTAAATTTTTTGGAATAGGCTCAGCATTTGCATTATCAAATAATGTACTCTGCCTTCCTACTCGTTGAACTATGGAAATTAGTCTGCAATATTATTTGATAATCTGTTTCAAAACACTGTCTCAGTCAGGGGGGATAATTTCCCTATGTGATGAAGGCTATTTAATGAATTGATTAAGAAATGAAAGGAACCAGCTTCAATTATGAATTCCCTTCCAAAAGTCCTGAAAACCTCATTACAGAAGGAAATTCTCTTCCAATACCACTAGACATACTAAGATTTAGCAGAGGGATTGCATGACCTCAGAATAAAACTAACTATACCAATTCCACATTTGTGTCCCTAAGGCAATGCCTTTGGGTTGGTAGTGTATAAGAAAGAACAAGGTAAAATTGGCCTATGGGGAACAAAATATAAAAGAGAGAGAGCGGGTCGCTTGAGAGAAGCTATTTGGGTTTCCTGAAGTCAAATTCACCAAAAAAAAAAAAAAAAAAAAACTTTTGGAGCTAGTATGTATGTTCAAAAGTAAACACAGCCTTTTTGTATAGAAGGGAATAGAACGAGAAAGAGAAATAGTGCCCCATGAGGGAAAAAAAAAATTGTGTTATCTACTTTATTGAGCAGAGAAATAAATGACAATGAAAAAATTCCACTCTTTTTAGACACTGGAAGGTTACTCTTTGGTAATGTGTGGAAAATAGCAACATGGAGGCAACATTGGTGCTTTTAGTCTTGAAATTATGTTGCAGACCTTTCTGTGAAGTTAGGGGCTGCGGGTAATCTCAACACAGCAGTGGTGGCTCCATGCTTTAATGAGAGCACTGCTGCCTTCTTTTCTCCTGTCGTGGGGGAAAAATGGGGGAAAAAAGTAGAGTCTAGGCGTAAGTGCCAGCATCTAAGTCTGGGGCCCACCATGTCCAAGTTTCCACTTGCTTTCTCATGTTTGTGTGTTTCTTGCAGCCCAGGTGGGAATTGAACAAGAAGGCAAAGCATAAAACTATTTTTAATGAATGCAGAAGTTCATGACTTCTTTGGTGTCCCCCAGAGACAGAGAAAAAAAAAAAAAAGGAGAAAGGAGGCATAGGAAGAAAATAAATGGCTTTGATAAAAGTAGGGAATGTGAAAAATGAGGAAAGGCTATTACTTAGAGACTGAATGATAACCCTATCAGGCTCTACTTCCTCTTGATGCTGATAGAAAGTCCTGTGTTTCTCCTATTGTCAAAGGTAGGTGTGAGGGTTTTATTTCCCCCATCATATATGGATCAGTGGTTCGGAGCTGTGATGAAGCAATCAGCAACTGCTTTGTCAGTTACTCAAAGAGTGGTTTCTACACATTCTGTCTGCTTTTATAGTGTGCCTACTCTATTCAGGCAAAAAATATGTTTTTGGCATTGGTCTGTGAGTTACAGAACAAAAACTATTTTGTTCTGGGAAACTAAGCCTTTAAAAAATGTTGAATTTATTGATTAAAGTTGTTTTACTTTAGTCAACAGGTAAACCAAAGCCTCCCTTCACATACCAGTAGATCATATTGTAGTATCAAAGCTCTTCTTGGACTCTGAGGAGCAAAACTCTCAGGGAATCTACTTTTATGTACAATAAGAATCGACATGTTTTTCCAGGAATTTCTAAGAAAATTTTATTTTTACACAAAGTCCACAAATAAATCAGAACTTAAATGTGCATGTAACGTGCATGTTCAGATCTCAAAAGAGTTACATCAATTTAATTCCTTTTCTTAGGCAGTGACATAGTTACACCTACCTGTCCAACAAAGTAATTAGAATCAATGTACAGGAGTGGGAATTTATGTTGTCAAAGGAAAGCCTGCAATGAGCACAAGTTATGAACCAGGGGTCCAAAAATTCTCACTAAAATCTGTATAGATTCCATTATATTCAGAGTGCTACAGCAATAAAAGGTTAAAGTTATAATAAAAAAAAATAAGAGCAAGATATATATTTTTTAAAGTTGCACAAAGATATCTCTTGGGATAGGAAATTATTAAATATTAACATCACAAAATAAAGTTACAGAAAACTCTAAATAATGAAAAATACAGTTCTCAAGCAGAGATGCCGCTGGAGGGTAGATACAGCAGCACTAAGCAATTGCAGAGTAATTCTGAGTGTGTGAAAGAAAAGGACTAATTGAGCCACTGTTTCTTTGTTGATAACATAGAGTAATAAAAATTGCAAGAGCGATAGCCCTCATATTTGCTTGAGGTTATAGAAGGAAAATATTTTTGTTCTGCAGATATTTCTTTCTTTAAATTCATCATGAAAGGTATAGAAATTTAGCTCAGATCATGGAATTTATTAAAATCTACGGCTTTCAACTCACTGAAAGAAAGGTTTTCATACTAAATGTCAAAAAAAAAATCCTTCAAGTTAATCCTTAAAGTTATCTGTATAAATGAAAATATTCTTCATTTACAATCACTTTCTTCAAATTAATTTCTTCAGTGAACGTGTTCATTAAATAGACTCAACCAAAGCGTACCAAAGCAGACAAATGGGTCACAGCAGGGGGCCACCTAGTAACCAACCCTTCTGAGTAAGCCCCACCCCACCTGCTTCTTGTGTCGGAGGGTAGAAGATGTAGGCAGCTACAGTGGGAGTCAGGTGATGTTCCTTCTATAATGAAAAGGCCCCTAAACATCAAATATTTGCTGTAAAACCTCATTAGAACTCAGCAATAATTGATGGAGTTTATAGAAAACAGACTGAGCTGCTTGATAGAATAGGACAACATTATACTGTGACTATTAAGAGGACTCCCAAAGTGAAAAAACAGTGGCAAAAGCAAAGAGGAAGATCACGGAATGCCTTCAAGAGATGTGAGATGACTCAATACCATAGAAAAATCACTGCAGGCCTCCTCCATTAGGTAACTCTACAGTTATATGAGACTCCGAGTTTGTCGGGGGCAAGAACTATATTATCTCAGGATTTGCGATATATCACATGATATACCACATAATGGCATGTGGTATAAGCTCTGACGTTTGGTAAGTACTACCTAAATGTTTGCTGAGTAAATTGAAAGAATGGTGGGAAAGAAGAAAGAAAGGAAGAACAGAGGAAGGGAATTTTAAAAAGAAAGAAAGAGAAGACTGAATGAGAGGGGGAAAAAAGAAAGAAATCATTTTAACAAGACCCAGTAATTATTTTTTGTCTCTCTGGAATAGCCAAGTATATTATATATATACTGGATCTTGTTTGAAAATTGAAGTTTATATTAACTTGCCGCCATCCAAGCTTCTCCCAGCAGATGAAATTGTTCTATAACTCTTGTAGAATTTAATTTACTTAGCACTTAGTAAAGCAGCAGATTTTCAGGTAGGAGGTAGGCACTGAGATTGACGGCTTGAAGATACGCCTCTAAAAAGAGTTCATTGCAGGTCATCCAACTGTTTCTGGCTGCAAGCAGTTGATGAGGTAAGTGGACCAGGGTTCATTACGTGTTCTGTGTGCTTAGTAGTTCTTGTGGCTTTTTGGAGTAGATACACTCCACGCTCATCATCAAACAACAGCCCCTACAGCTGGCAGAGTTTTCTCCAGAGCTAGAAGCCCAGCCTTTGACACACATCTGAAAATGCTTTCGTCAAATAATCCAATCAGTGTGGTTTTATTCCTCTGTTCTTCAGGATGTGAAACTTGTAAGGAAGCTAAACTAGAATCAGTAGATATAGGCATGATGTATCTCACTACGTTTTTCAGTTTGCATCACTACAGCTTTCATTCATCTACCTAGCACTTGGGCCAAATTAGCACATATGTTAAAAGTTATTGTAAGGAGATCACGGACCACAGAGCACCAAACAGGAAGAAACAGACTTAGTATAAGCAAAACTTAGAGGCAAAGAGGATGCTATTAAATCTCTAGCCCTATCCCCGAGAATAGCACCCATCCAGGAAATGTGGATTGCTTTGGATAGTTTAGATAGATTGACTTGAAGGCAAGAGATTGAAGATTACAGAAGTGAGTTTCAATCAGGCTCCACTATGGATTAGCTGTGTTATCTTGAAAGAGTTCCTTGGCTCCCCGAGATTTAGTCATCTCATCCGTGAAATAGTAGTAATAATAGAAATACTCATTTAATAAGTATTAACTGTGCACATATTTAAAAAGCATCTTACTATGTCAACTTTACAAAAATAAGAACTTGGTTTTGGTCTCTGTATATCTTCAGTGCCTAGAACAGTGTCTGGTACACGGAGAGGCCTCAAAAAATATTGTTGAATGATATTAGGAAAAACAGCCTTCCTGGGTTTAAAATCCAGCTCCTCTACCAGCTGTGTGACCTCAGGGCAAGTTATTCTACCTCTCTATACCACAGTTTTCTCATCCATGAAATGGGATGCTGGTAATAGAATCTACTTCATTGGGTTGCGTGAGAATTAAATATGATACCACATATAAACTATTTAAAAGAGTATCTGACACTATGCTCAAAAATGCCAGTTGTTTTAAAATAATAACTATTATTAATGAAAGATTATATATGAATTATTAGTTATTATTCATTAATAACAGTTTTGTTGTTATTATCCAGCTACTGGACTAGGTACGGAGGACATAAAGATAAAAAAGACATCTCCACTGTCCTCAATGAATTTGCTTACTGGGGGATCCAGCTAGTGAGCAAAACTGTCAATGATAATACAGATACAATATCAGTGCAACAGCGGGTGATGGAAGTAAACGAGGTGCTTCACAACACAATTTGTGGAATCACTGACTACTTCCTAGAGAAACTGGTGATGTGTCCTAGAGTCAGTTTCTAAAACTAAATCCTCCCCACCTACTGGAAAAGGAACCTGTTTGTGGTCATCAGAAATCATTGTCTGCTAGAATTTCCAGGTGAGTCACAGGAGATGTGTACAACACTGCCCCCTTTCTCTTCCTTGATTCCACCTCCTGCAATTCTTACTTTATGATATCAGGTAAAGTGTAGAAGACCTGCTTGGCAAGATGCCTTCTTTCCTCTGTAGACTAAGTTCTAAAACAGGGGCTTTCCAACTGTTCTAATGAGCCCGGTGTTCTACAGACATCCCTTGGGCATGACACGCTCTAAGTCACAGGAAAACCAGACTTAGAATGATCTCCAGAACCTATTCTCTGCACTAGCCATAAATGTAAAAATATGCGTATGATTTCTTTGGGGAAAAAAGAGCATTCCACAGTGTAAGTTAATAATAATTTTTAAAAGTTTATATCCACTGCCTTAGAGATTTTTCTGAAAGAATCTTATTAGAGAGAACAAGATTCCCTGCTCCCAGGAAAGGCAAATGCCTGACAAAAGGAGATTTCAACAGGCTTCTAAACAAGGCATTTTCTCCCCGGCATATTGCCCAGCTTACCGTGGAGAATTGAGCAAGATATTTCTCGTTAATGCAATATTGGAGGAAACATGGTCCAGTGAATAAAATAATCAAATTTAGTGAATGGTGAACTATTACAAGTCCTCTTGAAGTATAGATTCATAATTTTTTTACTTGATTTCAAAGCGGATTACATATTCCAAAGAGTCAACATAAGTTCACACACACAAGTTGTAGTTATAATTTCATCTATATTAAGGAAAAAAACACGATCAATCCAGAGAGTCTACTCCATTTGTATCGTTTTGCATGTCCAGGCTATTTTTTTTTATATATCTTTGAATGTTTGGAAAGTCGTTAAGTAATGAAGGACACCGGGAATTTACCCTCGTCTCTCAACAACAAGCAAAATGCGGTACCAAATCTGGAATACTCCAAAAGCCTATCAAATTTAAATAGTTAGAAACATAGAAATACATCGTATTAATAAAAACTATTTAACAAAAATACTTCCATTACATTTTATTTGATTTACTAATACTTAGGTTAACATTACTATCCCTCAGATTAGTCTGATAATATAAGCATGTACAAGCAAAGAAAAGTTACACGTTGAATGTGTAACATATACTTATTTGACATTTTACATATAGCTGACCCTTTAGTGTGCAGTCGTTTGCTGAATTGATGAATAAATCCTTACTCTAACTCAGCTCTTTCTTGTAGTTGAAGAAAAAGGTTTGGGGAGATTGCCTAAAGTTCCAGTCCCATAAGAGCCAGGACTGAAACTGTCTGCTCAGATGCCTATCCAATACAGCAGAGTCATTGTTATAATAATTATTGTATTGCCAATCTGTTGTGGCTGAGTTGCATCCCCAAAAGTTCCTGTGCTGTAATCCTAACCCCTAGTACCTCGGAATGGGACCTTATTTGGTGACAGCGTCTTAACAGGTGTAATCAAGTTAAAACATGGTGATTGAGCTGGGCCTTACTCCAGTATGACTGGTGTCCTTATAAAAAGGGGACGTTTAGAAACAGACATACACAGAGGGAGACTACCATGTGAAGATGAAGACAGAGTCTCACTCATCAAGCCAATTTACCACTTTTTCTGTGAAGAGGTCAGGAGGGCAGCAGGGAGGAGCAGTGGGGGTGTCACCAAGCCCAGAATGCAGCTGCCCTGTCAGGAAAGAGTCCTTTATAGGGAGATTTGAAACACGGTTTGTACCATCTCAGCCTGTATACCATAGAACCACTGCCTGTATATACTCACATCAAAATAATATCACAGCGAACTCCGAGAGCTGCTCTGCTTCTTTCCTTTCTTCATTTTACTTAGAAGGGCAGGGCCCGTGATTTGTTTAATTTGGTAACCCCAGCACCTATTATGATGCCTGGCACTCAATGAGTGTTTCTTGAATGATTGAATTATTATAAGAATAAATGGAAATAATGAGAGTCAAGCACCTACCGTGATGCATGGCATGAAGTTGCTGCTCATTCTCTCCCTCCTCCCCTCCTCATTCTTCCAAATCCCATTCCTCCTTTGTTCATGCAGGATTTGCTCCACTAAGTGGTCCCCAGACAAGAGCTACTCACCAAGCTCAGAGCTGTAAGACATTTATGTTATCATGAGATTCATTAACTGGGGTAAATAACTCTTCACCCTGAATGCTTAGAGTAGTTCAGCTGATACAAAAAAAAAAAAAAAAGCCTCCCAAACTTGTAATCTTACCATTGTATTAATTTGACTGTTTGGGTTTTTTTTTTTTTTTTTTTTTACTCTCTTCTTGCATATTGTGGCTGAGCAGACATAGAAAGGCTAAATCATTGAGCAGCAGACAATGATGTACTGTCCACTTTCCTTTAACTGAAACTTAGAGTCATTGAGGCTTTGGATTTGCAGGAACACTGGCTCTCTGGAGCATAGAGTGGGATTGGAGGGCCCTGGCATTTATGAGGGTGGTGTAGGGTAGAGATTGAGCCCTTGAGATCTAGACTTCCCAGCTCCAAAGACCCAGTCTTGCCACCTGTTAGCTGTGTGACATTGAGAAGGTTGCTTAACCTCTCTATACATCAGTTTCCCTATCTGTAAAATGGTAACAATAATAGTTGACTCTTAGGGTCGCTGTAAATATTAAGTAAATTAGCATTTGCCAATGCCTGGTATCTAGTAAGAACTTATAAATGTTGGCAGTGATTATTGAGGTCCTGATATGTACAAAGCAGTCCAACAAACATGCTCTCTTAATCTTCGTAACAATACTGAGAGATAGAAGCTGGTGTCTCACTTTGTGATAAACTAAATCAAGAGTCAGAAGTTAAGAGCATCGCTGCTATTCTAGCTCAGTGGGTTTGACCAAGAACCATGTTCAACTACCATATACTGATAAAGCTTTGCTAGCAGTTGATGGCCTATGCTATCGACATTTTGTTAAATATTTTGAATATCATTCCCAATGGCCCTCATCAATTTTTCATGCCCAATATCACGCTGTAATTCTATTCTGAAAAGAAAACACTGTTTGGCCTGTTTGGTAAGTGTCCAAACGTGTTTGATGCCTTTCAGAATGTTTCTATGAGACTGATGTTCATTTACTTTGTAGCAATTCGAAATTATGTCTTCATCCATGGAGTATGTCGGATAGATTGCTGCCTCCCGGCACCTCCTTTTATTGCCTCTCCTTAAACGTGGCTCTCAGAATGGAGAGCAGCTCTCCACAGATGTAGAAGAGTGCTCAGCAGTCAGCTGATTTAATTGTGATGTTCTTTTGGATCAGCCCACTGAGGTATCTGTATATTCCGCTGTGACATCATCATGACTTATTTTAGCTAATAGTCTACTCTAAACCTTCGAGTGCTCCCTGTGGCTCAGTGGCTCAGCAGTGAATCATTCTTTTTTCCTATATATTATGACTATAACTTTTTTACTTCCTGAATAATGGAAGAGTCATGTACAGGGCTTTCCTCTGAGAGGAGGGCGGAAGACTTAGCAAACACACATCAATAATTGCCCAGCCATGACATAACCAGGACATAGAAAGTGGAGGAGGGGTTGTTAAGTAGGAAAGGAGAAAAGATGAGCCCTAAGACATGATGAGAGAGCTCCAGAGACCCTCTTAACCCTCAGCGCAGTATTGCTTGGTGTGTGCCAGACAGACTGAAGTTACATCAAGATGTGGTGACTGAGAGCTAGACTGGGAAGTAGGAAAGCTTAATTTTGGTTTTGCCAGTTCACCCCTGTGTCTTCCTGGCAAGTTACTGGAAAAAATGATTCACTCATTTATTCATCCATACATTTTCTTGAGTCTATTTTTAGTACTATATGAGTTTGCTTGGGCTGCCATAACCAAGTACCACAAACTAGGGAGCTTAAAAATTAGAAATCTATTGTCTCATTGATCTGGAGGCTAGAAGTCCAAAATCAAGGTGTCAGCAAGATAGGTTCCTTCTGAGGGTTGTGAGGGAAAGATCTGGTTTGTAGATGGCCATCTTCTCCCTGTGTATCTTCACACTGCCTTCCCTCTACGCTCATCTCTCTTTTTATAAGGACATTGGTCATATTGCATTAGCATCTTGCCTTTCTTCAGCTCATCTTAACTAATTACATCTCAAATGACCCTCTTTTCAAATAAGGTCACATTCTGAGGTACTGAGGGTTAGGACTTCAAAATATGAATCTGAGGGTGAGGGGACATGCAGTTCAACCCATAACAATTCCCTACTATGTTCTGAGCACCATTCTGTTGCTGAAAATTTAGCAGAGGCCAAGGTAGACAAAAGTGCCTGCTCTCATTGAACTTATATTCTATAGAAAAAGGCGGATAAACAAAATAAGTAAATAAAATGTTCAGTATGGCACGTTAAAGGGTGATAAAATGCTTTAGATAAAAGTAAAGCAGAAAGGAGTTGGGAGAGTGTCAAAAGTTCCTCGTGTAGGGGAGTCGATTTTAAATAAGGTAGGTCTAAGAAAGCCTCAGTGAGAAGGCTTGTCGGTGTTGTCATGAAGGGATGAGGAACTAACCCATGGAGACAGCTCGGGGGTGGAGGAAGTTTTCTGTTCTAGGCAGAGGAAATAGAAAATGCAAAGACTTAGAAGTAGAGGCATGCCCAGAGTGTTCAGTGAATAACAGGGAGGCCAGTATGGCTGAAGCAGGTCAATAAGGGGGATAATGGTAGGAAAAGGGGTCAGAGAAATAAAAGTAGTGGTGGGAATAAGGATGGAAGTGGACTATCAAGGACCTTGTAGACCAAATCAAGGACTTTCTTTGGCTTTTACTCTGAAGCAACTGGGGAGACGCTGGAGGATTTGAGTAGAGGAGTCAGTGCTGAGGATTTAGATATGGCATATAACAAAAAGGGAGCAGTGAGAGATGACCCCATGGATTTTGGCCTCAGCAACTAGTAACATGGCTATGCCCTTAACTGACATGGGGAAGACTATCAGGAAAGCTGGGACAGAAATCAGGAGTTTGTTTTTAATTTAAGTTGCATAAACCAACTAGACAACCAAGTGGGCTGGTGATACACATTGAGAAGTGCTGGCATGTTGACAGTCTATAAGGTCATGAGCCTGTACAAGATCACCAAGGGGATGAGAGCTGATTGGAAAAAGAAGCAGGCAAAGAGCTGCACTTTGGGGCATCCAATATATTTAGAGGCCGAGGGTATGAGGAAGAATCTGCCAAGGAGATAGAGAAGAAGAGGCCAAAGAAGAGGGAAACCAGCAGATGATGGTTCTAAAAATCAGGGTGGAGGGTTTCAGCTTAGAGTTGTGGACTGGATGTACCAAGGTGGAGGTCACTGGTCACTTTGACACATCAGTAGAGGGTGGAATGAACACCTGATCGGAATAGGTTAATAAGAGAATTGGGTACCGCAAGAACAGACTTGAAGAATTTGGCTGTCAAAGGGGATACAAATGGTTGGACCGAAATCAGATATTTCATACTCAAATGCCTTAAAGGGTCAGGCAGATGATATAAATGAGTGAAGTTGTATTTCATGATAGGATATGGTGCAGAATGTGGAGAAATAAAGAGTAAACGTCCTGCCTATCGCTGTTGTGATCAAAATATAAACGAATAATAATGTGTCAAAACGTATCTCAAGGCCACCAGTTTATAATGCCTGGACTAAATGATCTCCAAAGGCCCTTCCAGTCTTAAGTTCCACACATCTAAGCTGTGGGGAAAAATTAAGTCCAAGTCATGTAATATTGAGCCCCCGAGCTATAAATAGTCCTGCTTCTTTCGGAACAGGAGCTAAGCATTTGTCGTGATTCTCCTGGGATTTGTGATAGAATCCCTTTTGTTCTTAATCTGCTCATAAAAACTGGAAAACAGAGTTGCAAAATGGAGATGCCCATCCATAGAACAGATATGTATTTATTAGCAACAGCACTCTATGCTGGGCACCGTGTTACTTGAGACTGTCCCTGGATGGGTTAATAGGGGACAGGGAGGTAAACAGACACGTGGCACTGCGCTCTAGTACAGAGAGATATGGTGCGGGTGACGGAGAATGCATCACACCCAGGCTGGGGGAGCAGGATCAAGAGGCTTAAAGAAAAAGGAAAATAATGCTTGGCCAGAATGTTGGAGAATTAATTGGAGTTAGCACAGAAAGAGGGGAGGGTCGTAAACATGACTACAGGCAGTTCGTCTGTGCTCAGGCTGCTATGGCAAGTTCTAGGAATCTCTATACTCAGAGTAGTGGTGAAGAACAGACACTCTGGAGCCTGATTGCCTTAGTTCATAATTTCAGCTCTGCCACTTACCAGTGACCTTGGATAAATTTCTTAACCTTTCTACCTTTAAGGTTCTTTCTCTCTAAAATGGATAATAGTGATTATAATAGCGCCTACTTAGTAAGGCTCTGGTGAGAATTAAATAGGTTAATCGAGCATTTTGAAGTGGACCTAGTACCAATAAATGCTATGTGTTTGCTGGTATCATCAGGGAAAGCTTTCAGGTGGAGCTAACACATGAAGGAAGAGCAGATTTCCTGGCAGAGAACAGGCGGAGGGATGTTAAAAGCCTAGAGAGTCTCATGGGTGAAGGCGCCAAGTCAAGGCATTCTTGGAGGTGCGTCAAAGGGTTCGAGTGAGGAGAGATCAGAATTT
Organism: Pteropus vampyrus; assembly: GCF_000151845.1. NCBI lineage: Eukaryota > Metazoa > Chordata > Mammalia > Chiroptera > Pteropodidae > Pteropus > Pteropus vampyrus. The sequence goes on along the minus strand of NW_011888797.1, from coordinate 327,486 downwards.
ATGCCAGAGGTGTTCAGGATTGTGTGCTTTTTTTTCTTCCTCAGCCAGTGAGAAATGACTGAGACAGGAAGAACTTGAGAGCTAGCTCTGAGCAAATCATAGACAGTTTGGGATGGGGGGTGGGTGGGAAATAGGGGAGTTGCTTTTTGGGGGCTATAATCAGAACCAACCTACCTGAGGGCCATAGAATAGACTCGTGACCTCATCTGCTTCATACACACAAGACTAAAGGAAGGATAATGGAGAATTATCACTTGGCATAAATCCAATGGCTCATTGACTGTGGATGAAGTGCGGTCTTCTGTTTAAAAGACTACAATCCTGAAATTAATTGCAGTCAGGGGTAGTGCATTAATTTCTTACGGCAAAAGTAATCCAGCCCATGCCCCTGCTCCTCCTAAGGAACACTCGTTATGTTTTCACTCAGTAAATATTTGGGGAAATATTTGTTGTGCTCATAATCTCAACACCAAGATTTGTTTCTTGGGGCAATGCAGCTTACATTATAGCCAGTGCATCCAAACCTTCTCAGGCCATGTAATCCTTTCTTCAGGTCCCTGAAAACCTCGAATTCATCTGTTTCATTATCTTGACGCTTTGGTTCTAAAATGCAATGACAGCTGTTCCTTGCAAAGGCATAAATCTGTTTTTTAACCTCAGAATCAAGCAGTAAACAGTTTTATAGTAAGTAGCCCAAGGGAACTTTGACTAGGATCTTGTCATTAATATAAAGTTCGTCAGTAAGCTATCACAGTTAAAAGAAAATCTACTGCAGAGTTTTCATCTCCAGATGGTGGTGATGGGGGTGTCATTGAAATCCCGTAGCCCTTCCTCAATTCTCCATATGTTGAGAGAACTCATGCAGACATCTCCATAAATGTTACCTCTGTTTTTTAAGACTTCTGCCAGCATTCTGCCTTACCATTCTCATGATTTTCGGATTTGGCTATTTCGAGGACTAGAATGCTTCTTTGTTATTTCACGTCTCCAGATTATATATTGGCATTGCTCCACTGGAGCTTATTGGATCCATGATAAACGAAACCACACTAAAGTCAGAAATATTGAACAAATTGGCTGTAGAATGCTTCTCTTGTGTCAACGAAGACATTTGGAATGGTGTTGGCTTCCTTGATTGTTGATTCTATTTTACTGTTTGATCATAACATTAAAACTAATTTTAAATGCACTATTTACAACGAGCTTCTACCAATTTATTGAAATCCACTGGATTCTTTCCTCTGCTGATTTACACATTGGTTCATAAGTCTGGTAATTTGCAGTGACACTATTCTGATGTATTACATCTTCTTCGCCTCTTAATTAAAGTACGTTTTCCATTTTTCTTAACTTTCAGCACGTTCTCTCATTTCCCACTGAAGCTAATTCTGTTTCCTCTGCTGTTCTGAGGTCCTGATAGTTGAATGAATTGGAAACACCAGCAAGCTACATCTCTTAATCCTTTGTAATTTGGTTCCATTTCCTCCTTTTATTTGTTATTTGTGTCTTAAGTATCATTATTGACAAGAACAAACATTTCTGAATGTTCATTCTGCACTGATGATATTATGCTCACTAAAATGAAGATATATAGAATGGGAAAAATCAGTGTGTGCGTGTATATATGTGTGTATACAAATATATATATATACGTATTTACACTATATGTGTACATCAACGTTCACTTCCTTTGTTTTCTTAGTCTCTCTTGTCTTATTTAAAGTAAACCTACATTTCCTTTTTAGCTTCATTCCTTTTGAATTCTAAACGCTGTGTGTGTGTGTGCGTGCATGTGTGTGTGTGTGTGTGTGTGTGTTGTGTGTGTGTGTGTGTTTGGTTTTGCCGATAGAACCTAGTCCAAAAAGCACAGATAGGCACAGAATCTATCAGGAAAAGAGTTAAAAACCTCTACCTTCTTAGCTAACTGTGGCCCACAGGCTGCTAATTAGCTTGATGGATCAGCACCTGGTCTGGTTATGAATGCTCAGAAGCCCATTGGCTGCTGGCAGCTGATTCCAGACTCCCTGAGGTTTGGAGATGTATCAACTTGAGAAGAGAGAGCTGGCACTTGTTTAAAGGGTAGCTGTAGCCAATTATTCATGAGCTCCTTTGGGTTTGACTTGGCTGAAGGAAGAACCATGCTTTTAGACACATTTGAGTCAGCCTTTTCTTGCACAATAGGTTGCATCTATCTGGAACATTTTTCCTTTGTTTGTCATTACAATACAATGACTAATATTGGTACAATCCTACTGTTATCTAAGAGATAACTGAGTTATGTTATTTTTTTTCCCGATGCTCCTGTTCTTCCTCTACTCGTTTACCAAGAAAACTTTTTATTTTATAGGAATGTTTTTAAAGTCAGTTTGCCTCATGCTTCCTATTTCAGTGGGGTTTTAGAATATATACATAGAATATATGTAATGTTTGGTTTATATGACACTGAAACTCTAGATAGTCTGCTAAATACAGTTCACTGACCAGGGAGGTATCAAGTGTTAGGCACGGATTTGTATCTTTGCTTTGACACTTAGTAGCTGTGTGACCTCAGGCAAGTATCCTAGCCTCTCTGAGCCTCAGTTACCTCATCTGTAAACCTACTGTAAGTTCCTACATTGAAATGATTATACAAAACCATATCAGTTTCCTTCCCTAAGTAGTTACTACTCACATTGATTAGCCCTCAACATTCAAGTGTGCAGAGCCTGGTAGTGGAGCTTGTAGAAAAATATTAACTAAACAGAATATACAGAGCTGCTGTCATACCCCCCCCCAAAATGGCTGGCCTGAACAAAAAGTGAGATCACTCAGAGAAAACAATCAAAGAATGATGTTATAACCCAGTGTCAGCTCTACACTCATCTTCTGGCATATATATCAATGCATGCTGTCTCTTTTCATTTGTGCCAACATGATACAAACCTCAGTACCTCTTTGAGACTCCCCTCCCCCCATTAATCTAATCACACACAATAGCATTAGGCAGGTACTTTGTCTTTATTGAAGATTTCATGAAGATGGGGAGGCGAAGAGGGGGGTGGTTGCAGCATACCCAACACAAACAATTTGTTTAAAGCTCCATTCAGTATTTTCATTCTTTAAAGGGCATATGGTCACTAGTATTCTCTTTCCCCAACAAAGCCTTTCCCTCAGTGACTCCTCTTTCCTTACCACCTTCTTTCTGGGAATCAAGTAAGCTCTACTCCTTGTCATAAATGCAAAAGTTAAGCAACCTTCTTGAATATGTCCATTGGAGGTGGGTCACTTTTCTCTTCATGCAGCTTATCAAAATATTTCTTCTGAATAAATATCGTGCTAAAGTAATGCAGGTGAATAAAATGTTCTCCATCCCTCTGTACACATAGCATCTTATTTAATTCTCACAATATCTTTGTGAAGTAGGTATATCGTACCAGTTTTACACATGAAGAAACTAAAACTCAGAGAAGTTAGGGAACCACCTCAATGTATAAGCCCTATCTTGTATATTTGTTTTGAGGTCTAAAGAGGATGATGTGTTGTAAGTGTTTGACCTAGTAAAAGTCAGAGAGAAGATAATGGTGGCCTCCACCAGCAGGAGCAGTAATAGCAGATGTAATAGTTGTGACATCTTTGTCTTATCTGGCTTGCATGGCTATCACAATGAATGTCAACAACAGGGCTAGCTACATCATGAAAATGTGGGGCCTGGCCAGGGGCAGAGAAGTCAATCTCTCCTTCCCAAAGCCCCACCACCCCACCAGAGGAGTGACTCCTCCCACGCCACAAAGCAATAACAGTCTCTACACCAGAATGTGCTTTGAGTGAGAGGCTTTTACCCCGTCACTCACCATGTTGCCCACCAAATGCAACATGAATTGCAGCTCAAGGCAGGGATGGCTGTTGCCTCGTCTATGCCCAAAAGCCACAAGGTGGTTGACCCTCCATGCCAAGAGTGCTACCTCCAGGTAAGGGCTTAATAAGGCCAGCCCCTTATCTACCCCTGTCAATGCCACTCAATAGCTACCCTAGGCAAAGGGAAGCAGTTGCTGTAGGATGAGCCAGAGGGAGAGGGTGCAAGCAAGGCCCTGGAGGTAGGAAGCAGATAGCCAAACACTCATCCCAGGAAGGCAGGACCACACATGAGCTGAGGTTTGAAGCTCCAGCACACTCACCATAGTCCCATTGGACTTCACTTACAAAATATAAATTCAAAGTTGAAATTATTTAGAATTGCAACATTGTAACTGCAGAACATTAAACCAAATTTGGGGCCCTTCTGAGAGCCAGCCCCTGTGGAGACAGCACTAGTCACTTGTCCATGAAGCCAGCCTTGATCAACAATGAATTTGCAAATTCTTCAAAAACTTTTAACGCTATGTAAATGTGAAGCATTTTTGCTATAATCATGGTAATCACGTGCCCTGGCAACTCTTTTGGGCATTTACTTAGTAACCCTAGATTTGTAGCAAGGAGAATACATTTGTTTTCTTCCCAGGAAGGAAAAATGTTCCCAACTCCTTCAGCAGACAGTGGTCACACATTCCGAGTGATAGGGCGAAATCAGCATTTTCAGGAAACATCTTTCCCCTTCCCAGAAATCTCCCTTGTAACAGATATGCCAAGGCCAAGACCTCAAGTCCTCCTCAAATCAAAACTGTGGCCCCTCCCTTCTAAGCAGGAAAAGGAACCCCCACCCTGGAACTCCCCACAGCCTCTGCTCCCCCCACCCACCACTTCAGGCCTCCAGGAGCCTGAGGTTCTCTGTCACACACCTTTGATTAACTCAGAATTTGAAAATCAGGGACATTTCAGTGCCTTGGATCACTCCTCTGTCCTACGGGCACTGGGCTGCAGCCCCCAGCTCCTCACACCTTATGCATAAATTTGATTCCACAGATCTGCACGGGCATTTTTCAAATCTATAGGAGCATCTAGTGGTTCAGAATAAAGCTCTTGGAGAATTAGAAAAAGCATCTGAGAGAAAGGGGAGAAAATGCAAATTAGAATATTCTCACCCTCTATACCCACGAGGGATCCGTTTAAAGCAAAACTGTGATTTACTAAATGATAGCCTAATGACTTGCAAGAGTTAATGTGGCTTCCCACTTTATTTCTTCCCCAAGCGGGAAGCCCTGGGGATGCACTGGTTCATCCTATCCTCGGTCCTGACAGGGTGTTGAGTGGATTTTTTCAGCATAGACCCCGCTTTAGGGTCCTACAGAAAAAGAGTGGGCTAAAGGTGCTTGAGGGGTGTCCTGCCTCCTCTCCCATCCCCATCCACCAGAAACGCCAGAACACCTATGCTCCTTTTTTCCTGGGGTCTTTCTCTTGTGAGCCAATGAGGATGACAGTGGGCACTCCCACCAAATGTCAGGCTGGGCACTGCTCTGCACGAGAAATGTTTTAGCGCAAAGCTGTTGTCAGTCACGGTTCTGACGAAGGCCCACTTTATTTTATTTTATTCTATTTTTTTATCTATTTTATTTTTTTATTTTTAAAATTTATTTATTTTTGTTTTTTTAATTAAAGAAATGACTTTAATTTTTTTCCCCGTCTACTCCCCCCGCCCCCAGTTGTTGTTTTTTTTTTTTTATGGTGACATTGTTTATCTACATCCAATAACTTTCAACTGTACACTTTAACAGTAAGTCATATATATACATATATATGTATATATATTTACACAGTGCGTTCGCCTCCCATAGTTAGATTTCTTTCTGTCACCACATATTGGACCCCCTTTACCCCGTCTACCTCCCCCCTCCATCCCCACCTGCTCCCCTCTGGTAACCACTAATCTATAGTCCATGTCCATGAGTCTCTGTTTGTTTGTCCTGTTCATTTGTTGCTTTTTAGGTTTATATCCCACGTATAAGTGATATCATGTGATTTTCAACTTTTTCCGTCTGCAAAGGGCCACTTTATAGCAGCTTGCCCAATGTAGTAGTCAGAGTCATAAGAAAAATGCATGAGACTTGGAGTTAGAAATTTTGAATTCCAGCCATGGTCTGCTACTCACTAGCTATATGACTTTGAGCAAGTCAGTGAACCTCTCAGGGACTCAATTTCCTCATCTATAAAATAGGAACAATATTAGCAATCCCAACCCCTGCATCATTGTTTTGAGGATTCATTGTGATACTTGTGAATATATTTTGTCAATTAGGAACTATCTAATAATTTCAGGCATGACTGGATCCAGATCCTCAAAAGCTATCACTGGAATCTCTCAACCTCTCACTCTGTACCTGCTCTCTGCTTCTTCTGACTGGCTTCACCCTTGAGCAGACCCTCTCCACAGGCTGGCCCTAGGCAGTGCCAGGCATTGAGCTCAGAACCCTGGCAGTGCTAGTGTCACCAACTCAGAAACATCAGTGAAAAGAAAGCGTCACTTTCCCAATATTTCCAACAGAGTCCTGACCCTGACCCTCTCTGAACAAACCACTGTAACTGAGCAATAGAACCCTCTCACTGGCCAGTGGATCATGTGTCTATGCCATGGTCAGATATTCTAGGATGTTCTAAGATTTCATGGCAGAGGGCTGGGGAGATAGGTCCCTAATGAAACATCAGATTATTGGAAACAAACATAAAGGGACTAGGTGTCGACCAGGAAAAAAATAAAATACAGTGGACATCAACCACACATTCCTATTCTAAAATTCAATTATTCAATCCAAATTTATTTTTAATATTGATTATGAAATTCTTTCTTCTTTTGTTCCTCTAGTATATTTCAACACTCTTGATGCGTATTGCTGGAGAATTTGCATAATGATATGTATAATCACCCTCAAATGATGGGCTATCCTGTCCTCCAATCCTGCAGAAAAAAACAAACCTTTTTTATGAGTCTTCAAAACAAAAAGTTACTGTTCACTTCCAGGTGCATGAGCTCTTCCTGACTTACACAGCTGATAAGCACACGAGAAGGGGCTCTGGGAAGGAGCTCTGTTATTTAGTTCAGTTGATAAGATGGAGTGGCTTATTAATTCTAAAGTTTATGAATGAATACTCTGGTTCACTTAATTGTTTGCTTGAATAACTATTGTGCTCCTGGCTTTGTGCTATATTTTTATGTGGGTGCACCCATTCAATCCTTAAAGAACTATTATCCCTATTTTACAGATGCAGAAGCTGAGGTGCAGCAAGGATAAACAACTTGCTCAAGGGCTACGACTAGTAAATGAGAGTCACACCTGCATCCGGGTCTGAGCCCACAGCCTTTTTCTATACATTATACTACCTCCTGGAGGTCTCCAAGTATGAGTGTCTGATATGCTGTAAACCATATTTTTCTGAACCAAAATCAGATCTCATGGTCTGACTCTTTAAAGAGGGCCATCCTGGGAAATCTAGAATGTATAGTCACTTAGTGAAACACATCCAGATCAGGTGACTGGAGCAGTCTCCTCTCATGGCTAACCTTGAAAGATGCTGCAAATGTTGAGCACAGCTGCTCTGTTGGTTAAAGGTGTTAGAAGGACAAGATACTTAACACCTGTGCTGTGCAGCTAAAATGGATTCTCAGGGGCTGGTTGTAAGCAAAGGCTGCAAGCAAACATCTTAGCTACGGCTCACTGAAGCTGTATGTGGCTCAGGACTTGAATGTCGTTATCATCCAAAAGAAGTCCCTAGGTCTTAATTCAGAAGACTGGGGCATAACATCCCTGGCAGATGGGCCTCCGTGTTTACATTCATTCCCTCTGGATTCCAAGCCTGCTTGCCTTCAGGAAAAAGTGTAAGTCCCTTCTGCTCATTCTGGGTTGTGTTAGCTTGGTAGTTAGATCCATAAATATGCCCATGGTTAATAGACGCTCTATAAGTTGTTTTAAATTTGCTATTCAAATAAAGGGATTTTTTTACAGCAAAATATATATATATATATATATATATATATATATATATATATATATAAAATCATGCAATAAAAATAACAAACTCTACAAGAGTTGAAAGTTGGCCTATGCCCTACGTGTCTCTTTAGTGACAAGCAAAGCTTGAGTTTAAGAGAGAACCATACTGTTTCTATGACAGACATACACCAATAGCCACACAAGCCTGTTCACGACTCAGATTTCCTGATGCCTAACTCTTATGGAACTCCTTGATTCTGTTGCCTCACCATTACACAGACATTCTCTTTCTGACTCGTGTCTAATTCCTTCTATCTACACATACCAACTTTTTTTTTTTTGCAAAATGCAAAGCCCTGCTTTTTACCTTTTAAAAGGTAAAATTCCACAATATCAAAATTATAAATCCATATTTATAATGCTCCTATCTCTACAATAGTTAGTTCTGAAATATTTTTCTATTATAAACTTGTTCATGTGGTTCAGAAGATTTATTTGGGGTGGGGTTTCCTGAAACTTTTCTATCCTAGCCAGTGAGTGGGCCATGTATCATCCTGCAGTGTAAAATGGAAAAACTTGGGCGCTGTCCAGAGTTCTGACCTCAAAACTCCATAATTCTATATGTGGTTCTACTTGATGACAGTTCACCCCCAGGCCTTCCAAACTACCAGGAATCAGCTGATGGCAAATCTGTATTTCTTGCCCTCACTTCTCTCCTGAGTTCCAGATTTATATTCTATCTGCTTTCTGCATGTGTCTATTTGGAGTGTAACTAAAATTCAACATGTCCCAAGCTTTTTTTCACTCGTTCAATAAATGTTTACCTAACGCCGATTGGGAGTCAGAAGCTGAACATAAGTAGAGAATTACATAAGCAAGGCCTCTGATCTCATACAGTCATATGGAGAGATCCATAACTAAACAAGTAACTACCAAAAAAATGAGTTACTCTGAGAGCAAAAGGATTTTGCCTAGGCCAGTCAGTATAGGACAAGGGATGTATAAAAACTTTCCTGGAGTAAGTTACATGTTAGTTGAAATCCATAAGAATAAACTGGAGTTACCTAGAGAAAGATTTCCACAAAGTTAGAGTCCATCCTTTCTATCACTCAGCCCCCAGCTCAATGTTTAACTTCACAGGCATTCAATAAATCTTGGCATAATGAGTAGAAGTATTTTTACATCAATATCTTTTTTTAAATCACTATTATAGGATAAAGGATTATGAGATAGCTATTTCTAGCAAATACACACACATGCACAGACACAAATATACAATTTTAAGCATGTACATTTGTAAGATTAATTCT